>NW_020455470.1:817989-820091 GCF_003342845.1 Nothoprocta perdicaria | reverse complement strand
CGCAGGTGCCCCCGGCCGGTCCCGCTCGCCGCCTCCTCCCGGCCGCGCTGCGGGAAGGGCGGCCAGGACGGGTTCTCACGGGGGTCCAGGGCTGCCTCTTACCCCCAGGGGACAGTTTGTCATGAGGAGCTTGTGGCAGAGCCCTCCCAAAGTGCCCTGACGAGGGGAAGAGGGATGGGAAGCCCAGGCTCGGCACGGGGCACTGGGAGCCGAGATGGAGCGAGCACAAGACTCCCAAGCTGTCCCGCGGGGCCTGCGCTTACTGTCCCCTTGGCCCCGCTCACCTCGCTTTCCCACCTTGGTCACACAGTGGCAGGTGACGCTTTGCCACTACCCGACCCAGGGTCCTCCCGTCTCAGTGAGGTCCGAAGTGTGAACTATTCCTTGAGAGCAAAACCTGAAATAACCTCCTCCCCTTCCCTCAACACCCCCGTCCTCCCAGGCCCTGAGCGTTCCTCTTTGTTGAGGGAAACCAGCCCTAAACGTGGACGGGATCCAGGCTCCATGCCTTGGGCTACCGTCTAGATTCTGGCTTTCCTTTCAGCGGCGGCTTCTCGGTGGGCAGTTGCAAGGCCCCTCTTGGGACATGCCCTGCGCTGCCGCGACTCCTCGAACGCTCCCGGGCGCATTGCCGCCCTCCCCCGAGGCCTGAGGAGGGGCGCGGAGCAGGCAGGGGGTCTCGCTGCTCTGCCGCGCTCCAGCCAGCGGCTTTCCCGCATTCCCGGCCCGCCTTGGCCGCGCTCCCGGCCGCGCGGTGCCGGCCGCGGAGCCCCGGGCCAGCCGGGCCGGGCCGGGCCGGGTGGCCGCACGGTGGCAGCCGCGCAGCGCCCTCGCTGCTCGCGGGACGTGGCCGCGGGGCCTCCTCTCCCTGTTTTCTCTCTCCTTTCTTTTCTGTCGGGGGCAAAAGCAGCAGCGGTGGCCACAGGCAAGCGCTGCTGCAGAGAGGGCACAGCCCACCTTGGAGAAGACCTTCCCTGAGGTGTGGGCAATGGACCCCAGAAGCTGTTTGGCAGGGACTCTGCAGCCTTTGTCTGCTGGGAGATCAACTGCCCTTTCTGACTGAGGGCTAAGGAACAGGCAGGCGAGGTCCAGTCTGAAGGGCAGCATGAAGCTAGCGTCCAGGCAGGGGGATGCGGAGTGCAGATCCGTGTGGTCGGTTGGGGAGGAGAAGGAGTTTGCCTGGCAGCAGATGCAGGTTTGCGTGGTTCCCTGAGCTGCTGTTCCACACGTGCAGGCAGGTGTGGGATTGGCAGGTGCCAAAGGCAACTGCAATCAGGGAGTTTTGGTCTTCCTCTCTGAGAGCTCTAGGGCCACTGTGTTGCTGTCGTGTCTCCCCTGAGCCGGCTGGCTGGGCAAGAGGAGCTTCACCCACCATCATGTTCTCCTGCAGAGCCAACCCCTCTCTCTATCCTAACTCTCGCTTGCGAGCTCTCCACCGAGCCGCCCCTCTGCCTCGCTGTCTGCTTCACACATCTCATTGTTTTTCCTCCATGTCTTGTCCTAGTCGTAGCTGTGTCTTTGCTGCAGAAAAGGGAGGAGGGACTGCCTGGAAGCTGGGCAGCAGAGATGGGGAAACAGCCATGCTCGAGCCTGGAACCTGCTGAGTGGCTGCTGCGTGCTTGCCTTCCCCGCCGGGGTCTCAGCTGCCTGCCCAGCTCGCAGCAGCAGGTTGGGGCCTGCGCAGACGCTTCCACCCCTCGGCAGCACAGCTGCTCGTGGCTGGAGATCTGCGCTGCAGGTTGGCTTTTACTTTTCGCAGCTAGCCAGTAGTGTTTCTTTTTCCTTGAGGAAGGCAGGCCAGTGGTTACACAGAGAGGAAAGCACTGTCCATAACCACTGGCACGCACTTGAGCAACATCCCTCGGCCTCCAGGCTACAGCGTTTGAGTTAGTCCCACGTGCCTCCTGCCTTCTGAGTCACTACCTGCTTCCTATCCCATCCCTGCAGCTGGCAGCCTGGGGCCTGGTGAGGGATCATAGAATCATAGAATCATAGAATGCCGAAGGTTGGAAGGGACCTCAGAGGTCATCGAGTCCAACCCCCCTGCTCACGCAGGGTCACCTAGAGCACGTGGCACAGGGCTGCATCCAAGCGGGTTTTAA
>NW_020455470.1:805899-816203 GCF_003342845.1 Nothoprocta perdicaria | reverse complement strand
GATGCCCTGAATGGAGCCACTAGTCCCTGCTAGCCCCTCTCATGCCGCGAGAGGTGCCCACATTCTCCGACCAGCAGCTCTGGCTGCTGTCAGACGCTCACTAAGCCCAGCCCTAAGCTGACTGGAACTCGGCGGTGAAGCTGCTGAAGGAAACAATGGTCTTTGCTGCCCCTGCCTAGGGAACAGTGCCACATCCAGTCCCATTGGGAGAGGACGTGTTGCGCTGAGGCTGGCACAGTCTTGGATTTCCCTTTTCCTTCCCTCATTACCTTTCCTCAGTGTTTCCTCGCCGATTCCTGTTTGACCCCTGTGGTTAGGAGCACTGAGCAAAGCAAGGAAGGAGCTGTTCTTCTTTCAGACTCTCCAGCACTTTTGCAGTGTCTGAGTGGGGCTGAACGATTCCTTGTGCCGCAGAGACGAGCAGGTAGCTCAGCTCCTGGCCCCAGTGGGAGGAGAAGATGCTGCTTTTGAATGTGGTTCTTACAATGGGGTCCATTTCACCCCTCTGGAGGCTTTTTCTCCTTTCTTGGAGGCTTTTCTGTAATCTCAAGCCAATGAAGCCAAAGCATTTATTTGTTTCTCAGTTGTTTCAGCTCTCCCAAATTCACCCTCCAGATACAAGTGACCTGTGCTCAAATGGGCTCCTCTTCCCTGCTCCCTGTCTCCATTGGAAGCCAGTGTGGGGTCTGTTTTTTGTGCCCCCTATTCCCTAAACATTTTGGGTGTGCTTGGTCTGCTTTAGCCAGTGTCTGCTCCTAGGCCTTCTGCAGATCATATTACAGAGTCAACAGCCAAGCTCCCAGCACCGCTGCCTCATTGCCAAGCAAATACTGAGAGACCGACCAAGCTTTCCATCTCTGAGCTTTCCTGTGTTAAGGGTACCTGGCCATTTCTTGTCTAGAGGGTGAGGCTTTCACCAGTGTTGGCAATATCCTTCTCCACCAGCCCTGGAGGTCCCAGCTGCATTATTTGGGGGGCATTTTGTAGACATCTTTTCACATATCAGTGCTTACGCTGAGCTGCTTCTCTTTGTGTTTTTTTTTTTTTTTAAATGATTGCCAACAACTCTTGTTTTCAAGCCTCAATTTATCACTCTGATCACTGACAAAGGTCACAAACACGATTAGATCCCCCCTTTCCCATCATACAGATTGGAAGCAGAGTTGCACTTAGGTGTGCTGAGGCCATTTGCTTCCATTTCTTCTGCAAAGTGCTGTTTCCCTTTCTGGTGGGCTGTCCCCCCAGGAAAAAATGCTGCCCAAGGTAGGTACCACAGGGCCAGCAGGAGCTTGTTCTCCCTGAGCAGCTGGACTTGGAGGAGGCCAGAGCTTTTGTGGGTGTCCCCTTTGAGGGGACAGCTTTGACCACGAGGAGCGGTGGCGGCGGTTCCTCGAGCGTCCGCCTTTGCAGCAGGTGCTGGCCCTCCTGCACCCTTCACAGCTGTGGCTGCAGCAGAGCTGGCCTCTCTGCCCCTTTCCAGGACGTGCCAGTTGCTGCCTTAGCAGGTTTCCTGGCCTTATTGGAGATCTGACCTTGGCCGTATTTTAACTCCTCTGATGAAGTCTCCTGCCCTTTGTTTGTAGTTCTTTGGGCCTTTTTGGAATTTGTGGGACACTTCTAGGCTTGGCTTCAGTGTGGACTTGTAAAGATAACTGCTTAACTCACTTTCTCCCCTGGCAAGCTTTTCCAGCCTATTATCTCATTTTTTTACTATTATATAATTTTTTACTCATTTCTGGGTCACTCTGAATTATTAGAAGGTGAAATGCATGAGTTTTCCTAACAGAAAAAGTACCAAGTCCCGTTTCTTCTACCACAGTGATGACCAAATATTAGCAGATGGCTTCTGAACCTGCAGATCCCAGCATCTTTCAGCCAGTATTCAGCTCAAAAGTACTACCCAGCTTTACTTTCTCCTTATGGCTGCAAGGCTTCCTCAGCTGTCTCCTATTTCTTGGCTTTGCTCTGTCTCAGCTCCCTTGGTCTTTTCGCCTCCCTTTCACAATCCATCAGAAAACAACAGTTGGCCAAACCCCATCCACCCACATAAGCTTTGTGCGTGGATGTCTTTGTAGCGAGTGGTGCCCTGTATCCCTAACTGGGCTGGCTACAACCATTTGATTACAGCAAAAAGCACTACCCTTCTCACAGTATGGGGGGGCGGGGAGTGCCTGGGTTTCAAGGGGGCTTAGCAGAACCTCCGCAAATATATTATCAGCCTCTGGCGTTCTTGATCATGAGGCCGGCTTGTTTACGAGGGCTGGCAGGAACACGTGGGGTCATGGTAACCTGGCTGTAGTTAAATGCCTTGGTTGTCATCCAGGAGGTCCTGCTGAGTAGCTTCATCTCTATGCATCTATCTCTTCCACTGGCCTCTTTGAAGTAATGATGACAGCTACAGCTTCCCCAGGGCCAGAGGAAAGGAGTTATGTCAGAAGAGGAAAAGGGAGGCTGGAGAGCTACTGCCACAGAGTGGTGTGTGTCACGCTGACAGTCCCTGTGGAGAGAGGGGCAGGAAGCCAGGAGGCAAGCAGGTGGCTCCTAATTTTTGCCTGTGATGACTTGATGCCAAAGAGAATGGCAGACTAGGATGGAATTAGGAGGGTGAGGGGAGCTGCTGAATCCGGGTGTAGAGATGGCTTTGGCTTGAGAAGCTCAGGCCAAGTTTTACAGAGACCATGCAAGGCCCTGTGTGGGAGTATGTTTAAGCGCTGTCTTGAATGAGTAAACTCATTCAGGACATCATTTACTTTGAACCAGGGCAACCCCATCTTAAAAGGATTCAAGAGAAACCTGTGCAGCTGGCTAGAGACGTCTGTGAAAAACAGGAAGCTGAAGCATAAGAAGTTTTGCATTAGGAACATAAAAAGAAGACGGGAGCCACAGCAGACCTTCACGCACAGCAATGGTTTACACTAGCAGTGGTCAATCTTAGGAGCTCAACTAATTTCCTTTAGAAAGCTTTGCTGAGGTAGATAAAAGGCAGCAAGGGCTGAGTGTCTGTAAGATGCTTCGGTCCTAGCTCTCTGGCTCTCTCTGCTCGGATAGCTATTGCATCTGGAAACAATTTGTCTTGGTGGTGAGCGAGAGAGCAGGGGACTCAGGAGCACAGGGAAGAGGTGTTGTTGAAGAGTTTACCATGAAGTCTTGCTTCCAGTTTGGTAACCTGCTCAAGGCAGGATGCTGTGATGCAGGGCTTGGAGAACTAGATCACTGCCTGCTCACTGGATTTTCAGGATGGTTTAATCCCAACCTGTTGCTGTTGTCTGGAAGGAGATTCAGTGGGGGGGTCAAGATTTTAAAAAGCAAAGAGGCCTTTCTAAGTGCCCATGAAAAGGCATTTTAAAGTATTTAGCACCTGCCTTCCCAAAAATCCAACCTGTCAACAGCTGAACAGACGCATTTTGATATACCCTTGAAAACTGGGAGCAACCTTGCCTCCATGAGACAGTGCCACTGATAGGGCTGGGAAGTGGGATTTCAAATGTGCTTGCCTCCCCCCAGCAGATGGCTGTGAACAACCCAGCTGTCAGAGGACCTGCACTGGTTTTACACACATGGGGTTATGACCATATGATGGAGGCACCTGAGATCTGGTGGCTCAGCATGCTACCAGCTGTTAGCAGAGCTGCAGTAATTAATTGCAAGGGGACCATGAACCCGTCTCAGTTGCAAACTGAATACATCAGCTCACACCACCAGGAAAGTTGCCCAGCCAGCAGGCAGCAGCTCAATCACTTCTTGCCTTTTGCTTCTGACTTCCTTGTGGCTGATGGCATGGGTAGAGGCAGCTGAGCCAGCTGGAGAAGATCAGAGGAGGAATTAGTACCAATAAACCCAGCCTGACCTGAGCTGAAGTGAAAGTATCGCTTCTCGGCTTTATGCTCACAGTAGCTCCAGCAGTTAAAATGCTGATTTAAGGTAGATGAGAGGCCAGTTTTCCTTGATCTCTGTGTTGGGAGGTTTGGTATCAAAGGCTTGGCAATATCTCAGCCCACCTTAGGCCATGCAGAAAAGCATGGATTCATTGGGATTCTCCTATAGTCAGTCCTGGGAGGGTGAAATGGGTCTCTCTGGAGAGAAATCCAGGCATTTGGAGATCAAAGTGCTTTGGTAATTTAGGGGCCCAGAGCCTTTTTTTTTTTTTTTTTTAAAACAGTGGTTTTATCTCCCCTTATTGGTATTTAAGTGCCTTAGCACCATTGATTTCCAAGGGTATTAAGTGCCTGAATACCTCTGGATGTTGCCTGCAGGCACTTAGTAACCTGAACTTCAGGGAACATTAGCGAGGCTCCAGGTCTGCATAGATGAAAACACAGGTCTGCACCATGCCTGGTGCATGGTGAGGATCCATGCTGAGAGGCTGAGGCCAGAGCTGTTTCTGGTTTAAATGGTCTGGAAGGACTTTATGATTAGGAGAGCTCCAGAGGAGGAGGTGCTGTGTCCTCTCAGCTGGAAGCAAAGCCTCCCCACTCTGGGGCAGGGCAGCCAAGCGCGAGTGAGTCCCCTTCATTTTCCTCTCTCTCCTGCCCTCTGCTCAGTGCATGGCTGCAAAGCAAACTGGAGCGTAAAGGAGAGGCTGCAAATTGGCCAGGAAGCTGTTGGGGAAACAGTCCCTGGAGGAGGCACTTTTGCTTTGGGTTTCTCCTTAAAAGCTTTGGCCCGCAGATGAAAAGCTTCGTGCGTATTCCCATCCCAGAGGAGCACTCCTAGGGCCAGCAGCTCAAAAGCACCTCGCTCACTTTGACCACCCCCTTCCCTCCCCTGATGCTTCTCCCTTGCTGCCCTTCCCATCCTTTCCAAGCGCTTTGTCTCCTCCTGGATCCTCTTCACTGCTTGGTTGCTGCAGCTCCCCAGTCCTTCCCAGCACCTCCACCTGCTCGTCCCATCAGTGACGGTCCCCTCTCCCAGCCCAGTGCCATCAAACCAGGCCTGGTTTGTGACCTGGCCCACACTTCCCCCCACCCGACCTCCTCTCCCCAAAACATGAGGAAAAGGGGGTACAGGTATTTTGAATTATTGCTCAGCCGCCGCGGGAACCATGGTTGCCTCCTCCGTCACTAAGAGGTTCCCGAAATGGCTGCCGAGGGTAGGTTGGGCAAGGATGGTGCCAGCGGGGCCAGGCTCGGCGCCTCACAGCTGCCCTTCTGCAGGTGTGTTCGACAACTGCTCCCACACGGCCAACGACAAGGGCTGGGCCCTGGGCATCCGCACGCTGCAGCTCCGCGGCAAGAAGGACGCCCGCTTCTTCTTCTCGCTCCGCACCGACCGGGCAGCTGCCGCCACCGTGGTGGCCAGCCACCACCGCTACCGTCCCGAGGCCTGGACCCACGTGGCCGCCACGTACGATGGGCAGAGGATGGCGCTCTATGTGGATGGGGCGCGGGTGGCCCAGGTGGCGGACCAGCAGGCCGGGCCCCTGCACAGCCCCTTCATGGCTGCCTGCCGCATGATGCTCCTGGGCGGTGACACCTCCGCGCATGGGCACAGCTTCCGCGGGCACCTCGCCAGGCTGGCGCTGTGGCAGGTTGCGCTGCCCCAGGCGTGGCTCCAGCGCCCGTTCCTGGAGGGACCGCCCGCGGGTGCGGTGGGACTGGTGTTCGCGACCAGCTTCGCCGCTCCGGAGGAGCGATGGGCCCCCTTCAAGGAGGCGGGCTACCCGCAGCAGCGCGCCCTTCTGCCGCTGCCCCCCGCGCCCGTGCTGCGGCCCCTGGGGCCCCCGGCCTGCGGACAGACGGCCTGTGACAACGTGGAGCTGGCCGCAAGCTACAACGGGCACTGGCCGCTGCGGCGCGAGAAGGTGGTGCGCTACCGCGTGGTCAACGTGCTGGACGATGAGGGCCGGCGGCCCACGGTGAGCCTCGAGCAGGTCGCCTGGCAGCACCGGGCGCTGAGCGAAGCCTTCCGGCCCTACAACATCTCCTGGCAGCTGAGCCTCTTGGAGGTACGCAACTCCTCGCTGCGCCAGCGCACCGTGCTGCTGGGCTGCGAGCCCAGCAAGATCGGCAACGACCACTGCGACCCAGAGTGCGAGCACCCGCTCACGGGCTATGACGGCGGGGACTGCCGGCGGTCTGGCCGCTGCTTCTCCTGGAAGCGCCGCGATGGCGTCTGCCACATGGAGTGCAACAACATGCTGGACGACTTCGATGACGGCGACTGCTGTGACCCCCTGGCCACTGATGTGGCCAAGACTTGTTTCGACCCGGACTCACCGCAGCGGTAGGTGCCTGGGGTGATGAGCAGTGGGAGGACTATGATGAGGGAATGGCCATTTGCTTCGATATGCACTTAAAATGCCTTTCCATGCCTGCTGGGGTGGGGGAGATGGGAGCTAGCTCTGCCAACTGGGAGCGAGGCTGTTTTGAGTAAGGTGTGGAGCAGCGTGCATGAGCATCTCCAAATCTGGCCCTGGTGGGGACAGCGAGCCCCATGGGGAAACACTCTGTCCAGGTGCAGTGAAGGCTTGATCAAAGGGGAAGCCTGCCAGTGTGCTGAAAGATGATGGTGAGCTGCTGTGCCGGAAAGCTCGTCTGCTTTCTTTTTTTTTTCCAGTTGTACCTGATGAGCTAACAAAAGGTTACCTCCCCTCTCAAGCCTTTCTCTGATCTCTTCCGCAACACATTTTCAGATTTAGCCTCTCGTTGCTAGAAAACATTGAGGAGAAAGAAAGAAAGAAAAGAAACCATAACAAACAAAAAGAAGAGCTCAGGTGCTGTGGGAAAGGTCTTCTGGCTGCCCCCACTTTTCTCCTCCCTCAAAACTGAACCATGGTTTGAAAGCAAATCGTCCTCCTGTTGCAAAGGCCAGGCCTGTCCAAACCAGAGGAGGCTGCTTGGCATCTGTAATGACTAGGTGTAGCCCGGAGTACCTTCAGAGGAAGCAGCCTGGATGGCTGGAGGAGGAGAAGCCTCCATGCGTGATGGGACAGCCTGGGCAGTGAGGACTAAAGCAGCACTGATGCCATCCACATCTGCCAGTGAGCTACACACACCTCCCCGCGGCCATGCACAGCCGGTGCCCCACTTGCCCTCTAGTGCTGGAGCTCCAGCCACCAGATGGGAGCTGAGCCTGTTGTATCACTTGCCTCTGAAGGACCAGCAGCTACACTGATTGTTTCCAGCACTCAGGGCTCTGCCTGACACTGTCCTTTTTGGACACGAATGGGCAAGGGGGAAAAAGTCATTGTGTTCCTCCTTTCTCTCTCTTTCTTTCTCTCTTTCTCTCTTTCTTACTCTGAGTCCTTTCTCTCTGTGTCGGACCAAATTACTACCCTATGTGTGCTGATGTGTCTGTCAGGAGAAGCTCTCTCCTACATTACATGTGTTCCTGTTGATGGGCAGAGAGGTCCATCTAAGTGGACACAGTGCAATAAGGATGCTGAAGTATAAGGAGGTTATTAGGGCCGTGTAGTTCCTTTGACCACCTTCCCTTCTCCTCACTTTGCTCCCCAGGTTGTGAGAGCAGGCAGGCTGTAGTCCTAAGAAGCCTTTTTCTTCTGAGTTTAGCTTTTTCTGTCTGTTGTTTTGAGGTGGGAAATGCAGGATGGGAGGTGTTTTTGGTACAAGTAGTGATGATATGAGAGGAACACAATTTCTTTCCATCCATTTCTGACCATTTCTCACATGTAGGTAAGAGTATGAGAAAATACAAGAGCTTCTTTGAGGGCTTGCCTCTAGCTATGGTGCCGCAGAGCTGAGTTTCTGCCCAAGTACACCCCCTGCTGATGTTTTCCCACATCTGGAAGTCACCCTGGTGACCATAATCTTCAGTGGTCTGTTTCTGTCAGGCCTCCTGTTTTCCAAATGCTCAGATATGGATGGGAAATTGGAACTGCTCAAGAACATGGAGTGTTTTCTTAAGCGCAGGTGAGATGCCTCACTGGTTGGGCCTTTGCTGTTGATCATCCTGCATCACTTGGCCTGCATAAATGGTTTTGTATTAAGTGAGCTCCTAGCCCTAAGTCTATACTTGAGCCGGTGCTGAGCCAGGACTAGACCTCGTACTACCGCTTGGGTTATAAAGGAAAGAAATCTTAGAAGCCCATGGAGAGTAAGGCTCGAAGTAGCAATGCAAAGGACAAGTAGCTATATATAGGAATTGGTTCTAGAATAGTATCTGCCATTGACCCAAAACTAGCTTTGGTGGTTAGAGCTGCAGCACCCGAGTTTTTGTTGATAGCTAGGGATAGAGTTAGGGTTAGGATTAAGAGAGAAAGGCTAGAGCTTCATGAGAAGTGGGGCTAAAAAGAGAATGCCGTAGCCTGACTGGTTCTAGAACAACCTTTCCATTAAGCCATCACTAGGTGTGGTGGCCTCAGCCTCTGGAAACACCCAAGATTTGGCTCTCAGCTAGGGTTAGAGTTGAGAGAGAAAGCCTAGATCCCCATTGGAAGTGGAGTTAGAAAGAGCATGCCAAGAGACATTCTGTTCTATATCTGGACTGGTTCTAGAATAACGTTTGCCACTGAGACAGCACTATGTCTGGAAGTGTGAGACTCTGGATCCACATGAGAGTTGGGTGATAAGGAGGGTTAAGGTTAGGATTAGGATTAAGAGGGAGGTAAAGCCTAGAGCCCTGTGGGGAGTGGGCCTATAAATTGCCTGCCAAGGGAAATATATCGCTATATTCAGATTGCTTCTAGGACAACATTCACCATTGAGCCAGCAGTAGGTTTAGTTTTAAAAAGAGAGAGTGTAGAGCCCTAGAGGATGTATGGATAGAAAGGGAATGCTGAGGGAAATGTAGTGTTTTTTTCAGACTGATCCTAGAAGAACATCTGCCATTGAGACAGTGCTAGGTCAAGTGTTCTCAGCCTCCAGAAGTGCCTGGAATTTGGCTGTTAATTAACATTAGGGTTAGAGAGGTACATTAGGTAGAGAGAGAAAAATCCTGAGCCCAATGGGGAGTGTGGCTGAGGATATGCCAAAGGAAATGTAGCACTATATCTGGATTGGTTCTAGGACAACATTTACCTTTGTGGCAACACTAGCCTTGGAGTCCTCAGGCTGTGAACCAAACTGAGTATAGGTGACAGCTAGGTAAGCGATAGAGTTAGCATCAGGGTTAAGAGAGAGAGAAAGAGATGTTAGGTTCTGACTGCATGAGCCTTCAGACCCACCTGAAATTTGGCTCACAGCTAGGGTTAGCATTGAGAAATAGGGAAGACATAGAACCTGCATGCGGAACGGAACCAGAAAGGGCATGCCAAACAAGATGTGCCACTATATTCAGTTTGGTTCTAGGACAGTATTTGCCTTCCAGTAAGAACTAGGCTTGGTGTACTCAGCCTCCGGAGCCAGCTGAGGTTTGGCTGACAACTAGGATTAGTGTTTTGGTTATGGTTAGTATTAAGTTAGAGAGAAAGCCTAGTGTATCATGTGGCTTGGGGGTAGAAACAATATGCTGAAAGAAATGTAGCGCTATATCCAGAGGGATTCTAGGACATTTCCAGTTGTGCCAACATTAGGCTGGTGACCCAGCCTGCAAAGTCAGATGCGGTTTGGCTGGTAAATAGGGTTAGTGTTAGGATTAAGAGAGAAAGCTCAGAACCCCCTGCACAGCGGGGCTAGAAAGGGTATGCCAAAGGAAATGTAGCACTATATCCAGATCGGTTCTAGGAGCTTATTTGCCATTTAGCAAGCACTAGGCCTGGTGACCTCAGGTTTAGGGTTAGGGTTAGGATTAAGAGAGAAAGTCTAGAGCCCCAAGGGAAATAGTTCTTGAAAGGCCATGCCAAAGAAGAGGTATGGCTATATCCAATTCATCTTAGGACAACATTTGCCATTGAGTCACAGCTAGATTTGTTGGCCTCCCAAGACTCTTCAGATTGTTCTGATTACTAGGGTTGTGTTTTGTTGAGAGGGATAGCCTAGAACGCCACGAGGAGTGAGTCTAGATAGGGCATGCAATTCGATGGTGTCACTGTATATATTCAGACTGGTTCTAGGATAATTTTTGCTGTTGAGCTAGCACTAGGCTTGGTGTCTTCAGCCTCTGGATCCACTTGACATTTAGTGTTATCATCCTCCGTCACCAATGTCTCTTCGTTATATTATATTAAGACGACCTTATTTTTGATAGTATGATTCAGGTCTTCCATTTGTCAGCATCTTCCCCTGAATGGTGGAAAAAGGAATAAAGAACAACTACAACAACAATTTGCTTCTGTGGGAAATGAATTGGAATTTGGAAACACTAGGGAAATAACAAATACTTTGGGTTTTGGTTTTTTTTTTTTTTTTTTGCACAGATCTGGTCTGAATACAGTAGAAATTTTGCCTTTCTTTTTTTTTTTTTTTTTT
>NW_020455470.1:731415-805883 GCF_003342845.1 Nothoprocta perdicaria | reverse complement strand
ATTCTAAGCTCTGAAAAATAAATCTAACATGGCCTGCATTTGGGAAATGGGCATGAATATAATAAATTTTTGATCCATCTTCGGCACACTTCAACAGATTCTGTGGGCTCTCTGCCCTAGTCAGGCCCGTGTTTCCCAATAGGTGGTCATCATGGCTGCATTGCTTGGGAAGAAGGGGAGCATTTCTACAGATTTTGTATGTATTAGAAAGGTATTAGAGCTTTTTTTAGAAAGACCTATATGTGTGTTAGTGATGCAAGATGAATAGAGAAGCAGCAGTCACGTCTGGCAAAGCGCGGTCACCTGAGCCGTGCCCAAACTTGACATGGGTGAGTAATCCCCAAGCCATGGTGCTGCAGACAGCTGTGCTGGAGGGGAAGGCATTTCTGAGTTCTTTGGAGGTGCTCTCTGAAAAGAAGTGACAGCCTCATGTCAGATGCTTTTCTGTTGTGAAGGAGGCTGCTTCAGAGGCCATGTGGAGCTGAATCTTTTTGGAAAGAGCTGAAACAGCAGCAGGACTGCGGAGAGGAGCCGGAGCGACAGTCCAGCAGGGAAGTGCAGCAAATGCAGCGAGCTAAAGCTGCTCTTTAACCACAGAGTGCTCCAAGTCTGCAATGCTGGCTCTCCTGTGACGCATTTGTCTTTGCTTATTTTGTGGGAAATACCCTGAGAAATTGGTAGCACAGTGGCAATTTGAGAGTGGCATCAAGCACGCTTGGTAGGCAACAGTCAGATTGCGTGCTGTTTGTCCAAGGGGGATGGACAAACCACAACATATACAAGCATAGAACTTCAGCCCAAAGTATTCTGTTCCAGCAAAGCTCCCACTGACTCAGTACCTCTGGGTTTGTTCATAAGGTATTATACTTAAATGAACGTTTATGAGGAGCTGGGCAGCTGTGAAACTTACAGAAGGATTTTTAGAGTGGAAGCCAAAACAGGAGAAATAACACAAAATGAAATTTAACAAACTGAGGAAAGGCAGCAAAATAGGAGCCAAGTGCTTAGATCTGAACAGCAGATCTGATTTTGGTCTGTAATTGGAGGAGAGTGAGCTGGCTGCTCTGCTGAACAATACATGTCTTTTTATACCTGCTCAACAACCACGAGTCAGAGTTGAAGTCTGAGCTGGAGGGAGCTGTGGCTTTGAGAGTGATGGAGGGGAAAGAGAATGATTTAGATGTGAATGCTTCGTATCAGGACCCAAACTAATGCAATGAAGAAAGTCAAAGTGACAACTGGACAAAGGGTCAAGCTGGACCATTTCTTACTAATACTTTTGACCGAATCAGTTTGTTTTGGTGAAGTGTCCTAACAGCTTGTCTCAACCTCACAAGGCTATGAACAACCTCGTCTAACTAGACCTCCTTTTAGTAGGAGGTCGGACTAGAGACCTCAGGACATCCCTTTCAACCTGTACGATTCTCTGATAGCATCAGGTCAACCTTTTATCTGAGAAACTCTCTCTTATCTTAATTGTTTTGATCTACAGCCAGAGTCTTGTAATGTACTGCATTTCCTCAGGAAGAACTGACTTTGTTTGCTTCTCCAGTTCTATTTTGTGTTGAGTGATGCACTTCATGCTTTGCAGGAAGATGCTAGAAGAGCTTCTTGTCAGAAGTTTAATGGCAGTTGGCCGAGACATATTTCCCTACAGTTTCTAGAGGATAAGAAAACAGACGAGGGTTTCATGAGGAAAGCTCTTGAATCACCTGGTGCATGGAAGCGACTGTGTTAGCTGTAAGTCCACCCACTTTTCTGGCCACAGCTTTAAGCTGTCCCAGCACTAGCCTGGGGGAGAATCCTAGAATTCATGTTTAGATGTGTAGTTATACAAGGAGCCTTCTTATTAAAAAAAAAAAAAATTAAAAAGAGTCGTTGAGCAGAAGAAGGTTTGAACCATGACCCAAGACTGATGTAGTCTCTTGTAGCATCACAGAGCAGGCAAGACTGTGACATATATTCTACTACTGTCCCTAGCAGAGGAAGGACAAGCAAGAATGACACTGCTAAACTTGTAAAGTTAAGCCCGTGCATCTGGAGTTATCCAATAGAAGCCAATAGGAGGGGTCAAATCAGGTGTATACTTGCTGTGGGCTTCCTCTCTGGTCGTGAGACTTCCAGGGTCTTCAAGGTCTCAGGCGAGTCTTTAAGGTGAGGTCCAGGAGACTGCTCTCTTTTGATTCTGTAGGGTATCCAAAGCAACAAATATCCTTTCTAAATTTAAGTGGGGGAGATAAGTCTTGTTCCTTCGCTTTACAGGACCAGCACTGAAAGCAGATTAGTCAGAACTCTGCAACACTTGTCCGGCTGTTCTTTGAGCTACAAGCTTCTAGGACCCTTACCTGCCAGCATGTGAGCTTACCTGTCCCTGATATGGTTTATGGGAAGACTATTGGAGGACTGTTGGCACACAAGTATTATTGCTTGAATCTTCAAGATTCCAATTTAAATAAAGTTAAGCGTTTTTTTTTACCCCTTGGCTGGGCAAACACCCACAGGGGAAATGTATCAGGGGACTGTGTGTTTGTGGCTGGAATTAAATTTGACTCAAAGCTCAAATGAACACTCAAAAGAGTGCAGACATACCCTATAAGGCAACATTATAGGAGTAATGGACAGTGAGTTGAGAACTTCTCTTTCACCCTGACTTGCTGTATTAAGAACAAGGGAGAAGGCAATGACAGGAGAGCTGTCTGCTCTCATCCTTCACCCAGTTTTGCCCAGATCTACAGGCGTTTTCCAGGAGTTGTTGGCAGTGCAACATGAGGATCTGATTTGGTGCAGACATGCATATTCCGTGCTTGAGTGCTGTTCTAATTGGTGCTCTTGGAAAGAAAGCAACAACAGCTCATTAACAGCAATTAACACTCAGTGAGGGTCCCCCTCAGGCAGTGAGATTCTGGTGTGTGACACAGCTAATGTGAAAACACGCATCATTTTGCCTCATGCAAACACAAGGGAAGAAAATAATCTTTTCTAGCTGACCTCTCGCAGGCAGCAAATTCAGTGGTTTGTAAATAGCCCTCTCTGGCCTTCCTGCAAGTAACAGCCCACCCCAGTGAATGTGTCTGCAGACACCCTTGCAGTCATGTCTATGCTCTGCAACAGTGTCAGTGACCTCAGTTTGTTCCCAGGACTTTCGATGTAAAAATAGCTATTCACGTACCTGACCTTTTTCACTATGAGGAAGATCTGCCAGGTCTTCTCATGGCAAAGAAAGGAGGAAGGGAGCAATGAACTTGAGCGTTGCTTTACTGTGTAAATGGGATTTAGGTCTAGGCAGGTCAGCTGTTACCTCAAGATTCCCCTTGAAGAGAATTATTTCTCAGCTTATTTACTATTAGTGTGCCCAAATCTTCTGACTTGTCTTTCTGGGTACAAATAAGACATAAAATCTACAGCCATGTAGATTTTACCTTTCTGGCCAAAGTAGCAGGTTTGGGGGTTAGTTGCCAATAAACTTCAGCTGAAGGACATGGCTTGATCCACTCCTGTAAGCTCTGAGCCACCCCAAAGGTGCCACCCCAAGGAAAGCTACTTCTGCTCAAAGATCTGTGTGGGAAGGGGAAGGGAGGATCCTTGGCCAACAGTTGTAGGCAGCCTGGGTACTTTTGGGGAAAACAGTCCATGCAGATGTGAGCTATTGTTCTAGCAAGCACAACTGTCCCAGGGCTTTGCTTAAGGGGGCTGATTTTATGAGGATGACAACTGTGAAGGAACAGTGTGTGTTCAAGGGATGCGGCAGTGGGAGTGAGGGTCGCTCTTTGTCCTTAGTTTTAGCCCTCCACGGGGCTTCTGCTCGTCTGTCCATGCTTTTGTCTGCAAGCAGCTGGCTCCAGATGAGACCCTCATGAGCGGAGAGAGACCCCAGAAAACAAAACAGCAGGGCAGCAAGGAGCTTGGCAGCAATCTGGTGCAACTCCATCAGCCGTGCATTGACAGTGTCTCTGGAATGATTTACCAAGCATTTGGGTTGGCAGGCTGAGCTGCAGCCAGAAGAGCTGTTAAATGAACATATTGTTTTTACTCTTTCTTGGCTCAGCCTTTCCCATTATTTAGGAAATCAAGTTGTCCATCCACAGAGGTAATTGGGAGTGGGGAGAGAAAGAACAGGACGGTCTGGGTTCTGCAGAGCCCAACCCACCCAAACAGTGCAAGGCAAAAGACTTCGTTAGAGGGATCAGGAGGGGAAGAGGATGCTAAGCGTTTGTGATTATTGCCTGCCAAGAGGCATGCCGGGGTGCAGGCAGCCTCAGACTTTTTGTTTGTGGTTAATATATGATCATTACAAAACTTCCCCAATACATTATCTCACATCCTTTTTATATCCAAGGGGAAGGCATTTTTAGAATGCTGGCTTGTGTGTGCTGGAACACCCAATTGCTTGGACCTAAAAATAAATTGGAGACTTGGGACTTGTTTTTTAATTTCTTTCTTTCTTTTTCTTTTCTTTTTTTTTTTTTTTTTTTTTAAGAGGGAGAGAGAAGTTTGGGCTGAATACAGATCTCTCCTTTTTCTTTCTCTCACAGTACTTTTCATAAGCAATATTGAAGTTTCAAATCTTTACCCTCGAGTGAAAAAACTGTAATGGTGAGTGTAACAAAGCTTTAGGTCTGCTTTCAGGACTGGAGATTACCTTTGTGGTGAAGAGTGTGTGAGTGGGACTTTGGAAAACACAGGGCTGCATCACTCCCCTTGCTGAAGAACTAGGTGCTCTTAGTCCCACTGGAGCTTAGTCCTCTGCGTTGCCAGCCCTGTTAAAGGGTCCTTCACTTGCCCGTGCAGAGGAGGGTTTAGCCTGAGCAGATGAGGCAGGCAGGAGCTGGAAAAGGCTGCCCTGACATTGGAAAGACAGGTCTCTGGTTTTAGAGCAGGCTTTCATAGGTCCGTTCTGTAGCTCACAGACTCCTTGCTGTGTGTGCTCATTGCAGCCTTTAGCTGGGGGTCAGCTGAGCATCACACAGGAATCTTTTCTCTGCAGTGCTGTGGAAGTTGGGCAGGCTGGAAAAAGAAAGGAAAGTGATTCCTGCCTGCCACTAGTGATCAGCAGAACAGATCCTGGAGGTGACCTTGCTATATATAGGCTTGCTGTCCAGCCTTGCTGTATAGGCTTTCCTGTCCTCATGGAAACCAGTTTGCTTTAGACGGGAGTGTGGCACATGCCTTTCACACACGTGTTTTAGGGTCATGCTCACTACACTCATCCAAGCCATTGCTCTCCTCCTTCCCACCAGCTCTCTGAGATCTGTCCTACAGAGAGGAGGATGCTGTGGAAGTCTGATGGGAAAGGAGTGGGCACCTGCTGAAACAACAGTGGGATTCAGAAAAGACAGACGCTTGCCTTCTGTTGAACAGCAGTGTGATGTGGCTTTATGACTTCTTTAAGTTCCTTTGAAAAGCCCACATAGCAAATATTGTGTCTTCTGTGCTGTTTACAAGCATGGACCCACGTGCCTGTGCTGTAGGCAAAGGTCTTTATTGCTCTTCAGCTGGGGAACATGAGGCCTAGAAAACCCAGCTGTCTGGTTCACTCCTCATGAAACAAAACAGAGCTAGCAGTATTGTCATGGGGCTCTGGCATCCTGCTCCCTAGATGTGGAAGAGGGTCATTTCATGGCAGGGGGTGAAGCCGACAATGCTCAACGCCGGTTAAACACGAGGCAAAGATCGACACTCCCATCTACTGAGTTCCCCTCTGTCTGGAGCGCCGAGTTGAGCCTGCTGGCCCTGAGGGGCTCTGCTTGGCCACATAAAGCCCGTGCAGCGGGAAGGAGGGAGAACAGGAACATGACCCTCCCTTGCTTTATCTTTATCCCCTCTGCCTTTCCCCAGCAGACTGAGAAATGCACTATAAAAACTGGCAGTTCCAACTGGCAGCATTAAATGGGCAGCACTATTAAATTTCAGGTTCCTGGGGATACAGGCCTGTTTGTAAATGTTTTGAGACATTGCTAAACCTAAAACTGATTTTTTTTTCTTTGCTGCAAGCAAGAAATTAGAGGTCTAGATTTCATGTAAATCAGTTGTGTTTCAGATGGGATAGGATTTATCTTTACAACTGGAGATGGGAAAAAAATGTCCTATAAGACTTGGTCCTGGCCGTGGAAGATTTTTGTTTATCTCTGAAACAAACAGTAGAGGCAAAAACTGAGCCGCACCTGGTTTTGTTCAGCTTGGAGCCTGCTCTAGAATAACTTGCCACTGTTGAATTCTACATAGCAAAACCACAAGGGGCTGCAAATATATCCCTCTACTTCCCCCTTTTGCTTCTTGCTCACCCTTTCTCACACATGTTCTGTGCAATGCAAGTGTCTCATCAGTCAGTATCTACATTATAGAGAGAGGGTAAGTGCCTATGCCATGTTGTGGATAGTGAGTCTCTCTAAAGCCTGTTGGCTTGCACTGATGCAGCTGTGATGCTGCCTTTGCTGAGCTTTGGAGCTGAGCTTTTAATGCTGGACTGCGTTGCTTTACTGTGTTGTCTTTCACCTTATCAGGGTTCCTTTTCTTCCCTTAAACAGTTCTGGATCTTCTGATTAAGTCTCGCCTGCACTGCTTTTTTCCCCTCCCTGTTTTCTCTTCAGAGATGTTGTCTTGCAGTGATGGCTCCTCTCTCATTCTCTAGGGCCAAGATTTCAGGCAGTGCTCGTACAACGTCTGTAAATGTGCAGTAGCTTCCCACGTTGCTAGATCCACCCTTAGAGCAGAGCTCTCACAGGTAGCCAGGCAGCTGATCTGGGAGAAGCAGGGTGGGTTGTAGAAATTTAGAAAGGGTCCAGTGTAGAGCGACAAAGATGATAAAGGGACTGCAGCATCTATCATGTAAGGAAAGACTCAGCAAGCTGGGCCTCTTTAGCCTGGAGAAGAGAAGATTGAGAGGGGATCTCATCAACATGCACAAATACCTGAAGGGTGAATGTAGGGAGGAGGGGGACAAACTCTCCTCGGTGGTGGCCAGTGCCAGGACAAGGGGCAATGGGGACAAGCTGAACCCCAGGCAGCTCCATCTGCGTGTGGGGAAGAACTTGCTTGGTGTGAGGGTGCCCGAGCCCTGGCCCAGGCTGCCCAGGGAGGCTGGGGAGGCTCCTGCTCTGGAGATCTCCCCAACCCGCCTGGATGTGACCGGATGCCCCCTGCTCTGGCTGTCCCTGCTGCAGCAGGGTTGTGACTGGATGATCCCTAGAGTCCCTTCCAACCTCAGCCCTTCTGTGATTCTGTGAAATCACTGTGGTGGTCTGAGCTTCCTTCCCAGAAATACTCTCACTTTGCCCACTGAGAATAAGGGTCCAGGGCTGGACACCAGTGTGACCCACCCCTTTGGGGTCCATCATCCAGGCAGGTACAAGCTTTGGGATTGCATACATAGTCCACACTTACTTAGTGACATGGGTCCTTCCTCTGTGCTCTTGAGGTGCGGGTGGTGTAGGTGAATTTTGTTGTTGACAGGGCTTATTATCGATCTACATGAGGATTGTACTGGAGACCATGTTACTTGAGCAATAGCAGATGGTGGACTGCAATATACATCTCCTTTTTCCACTAATAGAGATGGGAGGCAACAGGAGGGACAAGGTTGCAAATCTGAACCCCTGAATTCCCACTTTGCTGGATTTTTGAAGTGGAAACGTAGAGGAAACAGGAGGACAGAAGTTCCTTTGCAATCTCAGGATTTTCTGGTCTGTGTTGTTTTACTCCTGGTTACACAGGTAACACATGGGACAGCAAAGACATGTACATGTCCATGAGTTGAGGTCTGTCCTTTGCAATGTCTGAACCCATTGCTTGGTTTCAGACAGACAGACACAAATCTCAGACATCTGTGTTCCTGTGTGCTCTTAAAAACAGGCGAGTGGGAGAGGGAGGCTGACCCTGTGATGTGCCCAAGGTGGGAAAGTAATTGCAGCCTCTGCTGAGCCTTCATAGACCTTGGAGAGCCTGTGAGGATGGTAACATTAAATATATGGCTTAGCTGCGAGGAGAAAAAAGCTTTAGGCAGAGCTCACAAATGCCATGAAAAAACAACAACCAGTCTGTTCTTTGCTTCCAGGGTTATTTGTCTAGCAATCAGTTCATTCATGAGTTCACTCCTCCTTATGATTTTGGTACATGTTATCCCTAGATAAACCAAGGTTTCTGCCTGAGAAATTCAGTGTAGGATCATCAACTGGTAACCCACAGGGTGAGTTCAGTCCATGAGGACAGGAGTATCAGAAGGGTTACAGCTCCTGGGAAGTTCTCACTAGGAGCAACAGCCACTGAGGGTACACAATGAGCTCTGTGTCTTCTGCTCCCACCCATGAGAGCATCTGCAAACTGAGTCATTTTGAAAGCTTGAAGCTACAGTGCCATCTGATCAAATGAAAGACATGGCTATACCTGTATGGGGCTTAGATGGGTCTCAGGTTTTAAGATGATCTCACTCATGAGGAAGTAATAAGTTTCTCTGAGGAAGAGATGGTCATTATTCATTCTGATAGAAATAAAGGTCAAATAAGCAAATGGAAACTGACTATTGACTTGGTCCTTGTAATGTAAAAGGATTTTTACTACCTATTCCAGTATGCATTTGAAAACCTGCATTGACTCTTGCATACTACAATCAGATGATTTTTAAGCCATTAAGACCCACTGGGTCAATAGCCATCATTTTTAAAAATCTATTAAATACTCATTTCCATGGAAATAGAGCTTCTACAATTGATCACAGCAACCAACTCGCATTAAAATAAACCCTAAATGCTATCAACGCCCGCAAGATGTAGAGCACTAAGCCACAGATTACCAAGACAAATTTATCCCAAGGGAAAGTTGATGGCCCATTCTGCTTAAGCAACACAAGAATTGTCACATAAGCCAGGAAGTTTATGGGACTTGCATGGATTTCTCCTCCCTAGGGGGATTAAAAAGAAGGTTCAGGGGGATGAAGTAGTAGCGCCTAAGAGATCTTTTTGGGTAAAGTTTGGCTTGTTCTATATTAACTTTCAAATGTGTGTAGGGGAACAGTAAGACTTTGGCTGTTTCACACAACCAGGCAATGCATTAGAGATGAAGCGTTGCATGGGCTGCTGAATGTTTGAGTCTATTTTTGGCCATGCTGTGTTTTCCTGATAGAATTATACACACATTTTCGTGTATGTTGTACACCTCAGCTGAATGTCCAGATTTTCTTACTACTCTGTCAAAATATCTGAGCAAGAAAACCCCAAACACATCAGTATAGATGTGAGACGATGTGGTGGTAAGTTCACCTTTATAAAGAAGAGGGTGTTCTTTTTCCAAGTCCTTGCCTCTTAGGGTGAGGGCTACTGGTGCTGTGATGTATCCTTAAGGCAGGTTGTGGGTATGTTAAAAGTGTGAGATTGCAGAGTATCCGTCTGGAGACGTGGTTGGAGAGAGGGACTGATGATGGCTTGGCACTTTGAGTGGTGAGGGAGAAGAGGCTTGCTGGGGACACTAACTCTTCACGTGTTCCTGGAAATTCTTTGGATTTCTCTGCATGGAGTAGTGAGAGGTGGATGTTCCTGAAACAGGACAGGTCATGCTGTGCCATTGCAGAACTGTGGAGCAGAGAGGCATTGTATATCCTTACTCACCACTGGCAATGGACACAGGTCTGGCAGATCCCCTCAGGAGGTGACCAGTGGTCTGAGACCCTTCAGCATGACTGTTGTGTCCCTTAGAAATTGGAGGCCTCCCTCAAGGGAGGCCCTAAGAAGGGGAAATAGCAGTGCAGGAGAAAAGGGTCCCAGCCCTGACTCGTGTCTTGGTTCAGCAGAGGACTAGAGCTCTGTGAGGGACCCTTGCAGTCCAGCTGTCCTTTCTGATTAGGGCTTTGCTGCTTATTGTCTCTGGCAAACAGAAATAACTTGCAAGACACAGGCTGGCTGCTGGCATCAGCTGAAAGTTGCCGTGCCCCATCTGAGGGAGAGGTCAGGTGGTTCCTGTTGAGCCAGAGGTCTGATTTCACTCGTTTGTCTCATTCGTGCCTCCTTCAATCAGCTTCACTGCAGCTCTCTGCTGCCTTTTGACAGTCCTCATTTTTCTGCCATGTGTGTGCATGCCTGCTTCTGACCCAAGACTCCTCTTTCCATTGCTCTGTCCCCTCTCCAAGCCCTTCTTCCCCAGGAGATGATGTCTGTTGTGGGGCTGTGTTTAGTGGCCTTCTACAAAAGGTTTCTGCAGAAAGATGCACCTTCTTCTCCAGCAGTACAGTGATAGTGGGTGGGATTTGGGCAGGGAATCAAGGAGCCCAGGTGGTGAATTAGCCACCCATTTTCTAAGGAAATTTAATCTGAGCAAAGTGAAGGGGGACAGAAGTTCCTTCCAAACTCAACCATTCTGTCATATGCAGAGTCCTGCTCCTGAGGATGTGTAGATGTTTATCTGTAGAGTAAATATTGTGCCATACGGACAACAGAATTCCTTAGGAACTCTTGTTCCCTTGGGATCACTGGTTGTTGGTTCTGGTTCTTTCAGCAGTGCAGGCTTGGCTCTTCTAGGGATTCAGGAGAGGCTACAAGTATCACAAATAGCCACACAATCATTTGATTTCTTGAGCAACTGAAATGTAACTTGGACCAAATACTGGTGCCTGTGTCATCATGAGCAATTCAAAAATGTCACCCGAGCAGTACATGTCCTGAAGTCAGGTGATATCTCGGTTATGACTCGTAAATGAGCACAGGCACACTGCAGTATGTGCTATTGAGCAGGCAGTGGAAGCACAACCTCCTTAGCAGAGCAGTACCTTTCTCCCTCTGATAGCAGCTGGGGTTCCTGAAAGAGCCATCCTGACACCTAAGCAGTGCCCACCAGCAGCGTGTCCCATCACGGAGGCAGTGTTGCCCACCACCTGCGTGGCAGCGAGCAAGGCAGCGAGGTAATGCACTGCTCGTGACCAGAGGAGGCCTACAATGTAAGACCAATGTTTTTCGGTTATCCAAAAATCTGCTGCACATGTGATCAATATGATCCTTAAAGCCAACGAACCAAGCTGCCTCTCTGGTGTACATTACCTCAAGGCAATGTCGAGTGGAGGAGGAAAAGAGATTGAGGAAGTTTATTAGGAGCTCATCCAGTTCCTAGAGTTGTGTGCTGAAGAAACATCCATTAAACCCCCTGGTCTCTGCAGAAGAGAGACAGAGGCAGTTCCTACTCCTGCAGTCCTGGCCAGAAATCCTGGAGGCTGAGAGGCTGATGGATGCAAATGGTTTAACCCACTCCAAGAGACGCCTCAAATCTGGCAAAGCCTCCTGTGGAAAGCCACAAGAGAAGGCTGTGTCCAAAGGTGTGTTTTTCTGTTGCAAGCCACAGCGTTTGGAAGAAGAGGCAGGAACATCTGTAGGTGCACAGGTGTCGTCCAGCGTGTGCATGTCCTGAGAGTTGCCTGTGCTAGTGGGAGAGTGCAGCCTAGAATAAACTATTCCTGAAACAAAAAGCTTGTTAAGACAGATGGTTGGTGCTTGTATTCCTTCAGGTAGCTGTGGCATCTACCTCTTAGTGGCACAACTGACTTTTCTGCTTTTTTTCTGTCACTAGCTGAGACATCACATCAGTAGATGGTAAGTGGAGGTGTTTTTCCAGACTGCCATTTATTCCCATTTACTCAAAGTTTGTTGGGGAAACGTACTTGGGGAAATGTAGAGCTTAAATCAGTGAGGAATTGCTTGCCCAGCCTCCAAAATGTGAGTTCAAGTGTGCAAAGTACAGCTTGCCTTAAAGCAAGCTCTTGCTCCCGTGCAATGTCAACAGGGCTATAGCAAGATCCAGAGAGGGAAGAGCATATAGTCAAAAGCAAACAGGCTTTGAGCAGGCTGGTGGTGAGGGATAACATGGGCTTCCTAATGTTGGGTGCTATGGCATGGTGCCAAGAGGCAAACAAGAGTCCCTGTCTGATGGTGACTTCTTGAAAGAAGCTTCAGCATAGAGAGCATGCCTTTGCCTCTGCTCACTGCTGCGTTACCTGGGATCTGCTGACTCACCCAACTGGTTAATTTTTTTGTTTCTCTGGCAGTTTATTCAGAGTTTTTAAAAAGAGGGTGTTGCTTGTACTTTACTGAATTTCAGATCTACTCATTCCCTTTGTTCAAGCACTAAGGACATCTCTGTTCCTATGGATCTGTTTCTTTTTTTCCCTTGTCTTTTTCGGTAGTGCTCTCTGTGATGCCTAAAAAGTTGACTGCCAGGCAGTTGAGTATGAGAAAAGCTAAATCCCTGCTTCCATCAGTTGTTCGGTGTTAGCTCAAATGTAGTCTCTTGTCTCCATCAAACTACCTATTCTTGTGATTTTGTGGGGGATGAGATAGATGAAAGTAATAATGTGGAAACCTTTATACCTCGAAGTCTATTGAAATTTGCAAGTGGACTCAAGGTAGAGCGAGGACAATCACATCAGCTTGTCTCATTATAACCTTCATCCATTCTTGTAGATAACAATGTATGTACTGCACTTGCTGCTCTTCAGTCTTATGACGTGTGGTCAATCCCTCAGGATTTTTCCCAGGACTGTACTGTGCAAATGCACTGTGTCCATTGAGTTTTTCTTTTTTTTCCTCTGGTTTCTGAGTATTTTCATTGCTGTACTGCCTGCTTTTGTCCTGCTTTTTTTCATCTTCATCATTTCATTTTCCCTCCCGCCCAGCCCAAATATCACCTCAGCGACCCAGCTCCCATCCAACTGCTACCACCTCTTCCTCTCTACCTTAAGCTCTGCACCAGTACCATGCTTTTAATATTACTGTACCTTGCTGGAAGAAAACCACAACGCTCTCTCACTGTCCTAAATAAAAGTGGAGACCATTTATTCATTTGCCCATGGATGCCTCTCAATTATGTTTCCAGCTCCCTATCCGGCAGACCCAGTCCTTTTTGTGTGTGTGTTCTCTTTCTATTTCTGAAAGGATCTGTTCCTCTTTGTTTTCACTGGAGTCAGAAGGACCTCTGGGAATTCTCATTTCTGAGAATGGGGAGCTGCTCTCCCTGGCCTATTGGATATATTGCTGTCTGCTAGTCAGTCCTGTTTTTTCCATTCCATTCTTAGTTTAAGACCTGCATTTATCCCTGCCATTTAGGTTAATCCAAAAGTTGCCTTTCTCGTGTAACTCTTCTATAGCTTCTACTTTGCTTATCAAAACTGGGTCTTAAACAGGTTTACATTTTACTGTTTCAGTGAAATTTAGTGAATAATTCTCTGTTCTCACTGGTGGCCAGCGATAGGACGAGGGGTAATGGCCACAAGCTGAAGCATAAGAAGTTCCGTCTCCAGGTGAGGAGCAACTTCTTTACTGCGAGGGTGACAGAGCAGTGGAACAGGCTGCCCAGGGAGGTTGTGGAGTCTCCTACTCTGGAGGTCTTCAAAACCCGCCTGGRTGCCACCCTGTGCCACATGCTGTAGGTGTGCCTGCTTGAGCAGGAAGGTTGGACTAGATGATCTGTAGAGGTCCCTTCCAACCTTAAATATTCTGTGAATCTGTGAATCTGTGTAATTCTGTTAGCAAACACTTCCATTAATAGCTAGGCTGAAGCATTGTTAGCAGCATTTATTTTTCGGCCCGTCTTAGGGTGAAATGCCTTTTAGGGCTTTCCAATCTAATCCTAATGTTTATGACTGTCTTACCCAAAACTGACGTGAAGAAGTTGCACACAGCTCTCTGATAGAACTGGGGGCAGGTATGCTATGTGCGTTATGATCTGTGGACCGTTGAGTCTCTTTCCACAGTAGATCTACATGAAAGGATCATAGTCTTGAATGAGATCCCTTCTTGTCTCTCTGATCCTGCCCTGAACTTTGCCCTCTGTCCCTTTTTGACAGCTTGAACTTCAGCCCCTCATTCAAATTTTAAACCATCTTTTATACAGTGCTGCTTTCTAGGCCATTCTTCTGCTGATGATGCCAGCGCCTCACAGATAGGTCTTCCCAGACAGGCCCAAGAAGGTATGTCATGGCCTCATTTGTTGTATATCCAAATGACTTTGAACTCTTTGGCTCCACTAAAGTTGATGAGAGTCCTGTTGACTGTGGAGAACATCAATCCAGCATCATGCTCTCATAATCCCAGGGGAATGTCTGGCTGTTTACTGCATCCTTCCTGAACCCCTCAAACATGTTTTCTATCAGCCCCTATAACCGGGGCTTGCCATCTGAGTGAAAGTCATTTGGATGTTACTGCCTTGTGACGTTGTTGCAGTGTTGGCAGCTATGTCTCTGGTGTACTAACATGGGGCTGGCCTCAAGTCGGAGCTTTCACTTAAAATGCAGCACACTTCCATCTGCAACAATGCAAAAAAAAAATCAGTGAAGGGAAACCCTGAGTGTGAGGCGTTTATAATTATGAGAACCATCACAGGCTGCTTGGGAGGTGGACCAGGTAACCCATCTCTGCTTTCATGCTGTGCCAAGGTGGTACCGTGTCATGTTTGTATCATGCGAGTGGGATTTGTTTGCTTGCAACAGAGTCAAAGTGAACTGCGTGGTAGGGATGAGCATCACGTACGAACTGGTGTGTTGGAAATAAAGATGGTGGTTCTCAAATTCTAGCTGGGATGGTCATAAGTTTGGAAGAAGTCTCTATAGTGGCATCTCTATAGTCTCTATAGGTAACCTCTTGTGGCAGCAACAGGAAAAGGAGCCCTTTGGCAGGACTTGAGTACTCACATCAGCTTATCATCTGAAGGGTCTCTTCTCAATGACCATACAGAAACCCTAAGGAGTCGGCCCTCAGAAAATAGTTTCAGCACCTATCTTCATGAACTGAGCTGTGACACTTTTCACTAGATGCCTCAGAAAGGAGGCTGCTCTGTGTTGAGTTAACCCTTTCCAGACGTTGTGGAGCATGCTGTCTCTATACCCACCAAACCAAAAAAATTACTGGCAAGCTGGTGCTTGCTTCTTGGTAGTCCAAAGGATTCCTTGTTTGTCAAGCAGAAGTCTGAGGAAAAAGGCAGCCTCCCTGCTTGGCAGGAGTAGGAATAGGAATTTCCTTGCAATGGGGGAGGGACAAGAAAGCAAAGCCAGAATCCCCTGTGACTTCATTAAGACTTCATGGTTAGCTGGCTGGGTCTCAAATATTTTCCAGCTGTCTTTGGAGGGCACTTGGACACCTTCCATCCAACCCCACTCCCACATCCCCTCTGAAATGTCTACAGGGAAAAGACTCCTATTTTTGAATTGCAGTGGAATTCCTGTGGCATTACATGCTGCATCCTTTGCAATACCCAGAGAATTCTGCTTGATTTATGATGTTGCGTGGGGTACATGATGGCCTTGCTTTTCATTCAGAAATGCCACTATTTGTCTTTCACAGGTACTGGCCTTTTTTGTGTCCATGCAAGGCCTCAAATCTTCCTATTACAATGGGACTATCATTAAAATCTGCCCCTCTTGCTCCTCCTCTCCCACCTTAAAAGCAAATTAAGCTTGGAGTATATCAGTGTCCTATATGGCCCAGTAGTTTAGCAGATCCTTTCCTCTGTCTCATTTGTGCACCAGCAGCGCTCCCAGCGTTGCTGCTTGGAGAAAGAAAGAAAGTAGTTCTGGCTCTCTAGAATATGTGAAGCTTTCTCCTGTTATTAAGCTAGTCCAGAGCTTAACTTTCAATATGAGTAGAAAGATACCATCACTCCCACAGGCTAGGACAAAATTGTCAAGGCAGAAGCCTGAGAAGGGAAGTGATTGTCCTCCAGAGAGACTTGGTAGCATGGCTGGAGCACAATTATTCAATCACAAGGAAAGAAAGATTTGTGTCTTGAGACCTTAGGCAGTAATAGTTTTCCATGCAAACTAATACTTATACAATAGCTTTCTCTTTTGATGTGGTTAGATGATGTACAGAGGATGGTGCTAGGCTCTTCTCAGAGTTGCGTAGGGAGAGGATAAGAAGCAATGTCACAAATTGAAACATGAGAAATTCTGATCAGATATGAGGATTTTTATGTATTTATTTTGCTGTCAGAGTGAATACATATTGGAAGAGATGTTCAAGTCTTATCTGGACATACTCATGAACAACTTGTTTTGAGCAGGAGGTTGGACTGGGTGACCTATGGAGTTCCCTTCCAACCTGAATTATAATTCTGATTTTACAGTTCTATGATGATATAGTAACTGAAGCTTCTGGACCTCTTGTCTTCCTTTCCTGTCTTGGTAGTCTGAAATGCAACGTGCATTGCATTGGCAATGCACTACGTCATTACATCCCATACAAAGTTGAGTGCTCCTGACAGAACACCAGGACCACACAAGCATTGATGCTGCTCTACCATGCTGCTGTTGTGCTCTATGATTTATATAGCCATATGAGGTCTAGGCTTCTTCCTCCTCTTGCCTCACATCAGCCATGAGTCCCACAAACAAAGACAGCATGCAGTGTAATGTCTAAGCCTGCTTTGGAATCAGACTCTCAGCTAGTGCCATTTGGGAGAGCTCTGTTGAGGTCAAGAGTATCACAGGTGCTCACCTGTCGCATGCGAGGCACCCACATCTGAATTCTTCCAAATACCTTTATTTCAGATGGTGTTCATGCCCACAGTCATTTCTAATGGCAGCCTGTGGACCTTCCTTCTCTAAACCCAAACTACTTCTGCCTGCATATACTCTTTTGGCAAGAGGAACCCTCTTGAAGTAAAGGCTTCTCAGTTGTACCAGGTCAAGGGGATGTTACCATCATCACTGAAAGCCAAATTTAGCTGCTCAGCAATAAGTTTTGTACATTCCTGGAGAACTACTTGCTTTGAATCTGACAAACCCAACAAACCTTCCATGCCTCAGTTCTGTCTTCTGCTCTATTTTTTGTTCTTCTGTTCACATGCTGTTCACATGAAAGCTATTCCTTCACCCACTCTTCTGCACCTCCATGTCTTTGTATGTCAACTTGCAGCACCCACCCTGCCATAAATATAATCTAGTTTGGAATCCCTTAGCCTTGGAGAAGTTAGGAAGCTGTCTGGGGAGCAGAGGAGAGGATTGTCATTTGCATTATTTGTGGAGACTGAGGGCTGTCCTGCCTTCTCTCCAGGGAAAGTCTCAGAAGTGCTAAAGAAGAGGGGTAGCATAACTTTGGCAGTAAATGACCAGTAGAGATGCCTGTGGGAAATGTGGATTGAGAGGAAAGAGAATTCTCCATTCTAAATTTGTTTTGGTCTTTCTCACCTCTTTGGGGATGCCGGCAGGGTGATGCTTGTTCTTTCTTTGATAAAGTGGGTGCAGAGTGATCACTCTCCATCCAACCTACTGGAGCATCTCTCTTTTGGAACCGCTTTCTCTACCCCACGGCGCCATCCTCAACTGTCCAAATCTCTCAATGGAGGAAATTACAGTTATTTATAATTAAGGGTAGACAAAAAATGTTGCTAGTGTCAAGGGAACAGCAGGCGACAGCCAGAAAAACATCATGTCTCCAAAAGAGAGGCGGCAGGAATATCCCTCTGAATAGGGCTGATGTCAGCTCTTGGAATTTGGATGGCCTGAAAGGGTTTGGGGCTATTTTTCCAAGATATCATAGGTCAGGAATCAGCGTTATTTTTAAGTCCATGTTCCCCGAGCAGCTCTGGTGCATGAGGGAGATTTTGTCTCCCTCTTCCCCCTCCTTTACACTGTATTTCTATGAAATTTTTGTTTCTTTTCCTTCTGAGCCATGCCACAAATATGTCCTTCAGGTTTATTTATTCTTCTCCCTATCTCTTCCTCTAGTCCTAGTCCTGTCTTTCTTGGGTTGGAGAGATGGCGTCGATGCGGCGCATGTCTGGGATGCTCAGGCGAGACGTCACAGAGAAGGGGTCATGTTGTCCTAATTCACAGTTTCTGGTTGGGAGAGTTTTCTCTCCACAAACTGATGTGGCTGGGGAAAGTGTTCTGGGAATGCTGCTTTGTGGTGGGTGATCTTGAGGCTTGATGTAGACAAGTTGGTCATCTCATCCCACTATTAAATTCTGCAATATGGTTCAGCCAAGATTTTCTCAAGTGACTTAAGTTTTGCAGCTACTTTCTGCTGGGAAGGTGGGTGAAATGTTCAGTGTTCAATGGCTTATCAGGACTGATAGGTGGAGGAGAGGTACTTGGTACGCGCTGACCATCATACACTTCTCAAGTTAGTAATGGCTTCTGGAAAATCTTTGCCATTTCATATACAGAGAAGTGGCCACCTCTGTGTTTAAAGCCCTACTTGACACATGCCATCCTGCTCTACACTGCCTCTGCAGTCTTGTTTCTTTATTTTTTTCAGTCACTTTAGCTTCCTCCTCCTCCTCCATTTGCAAAGTTCCCCGAAGACAGATTGCTCTAGCAGTCTCTGGCTTTGTAAACAAATCTGTTCATATAACAACTCTTCACTAGGGATCTTAACATTTCAAAATGTGTATTTGCACATCTTTCACTCTCATTGGTTTTATTTCTCATTTCAGATCTTAAATCGGTACGTGCCGTTTTCTCCCTTAGCATATGCTTAATGTTTTTCATTTTTTCCTTCCGTAATTCCTTAGCGTGGCAAGGAATCTGCTAAGGGGTGTCACTTCTACAGGAGCTGCTGGTTCAGATATAGCTGATGTATCTTCATGGCAATCCCATATGAACAATTGCATTCCCTTCATAATCTGACCAAGCAGCTTGAAGATGCCAGTTGCTCCTGGAAGCATGGGAATAAATGAAATGCTTTCCACCACCTTAATGTTGCTGTTGGCCTTATGCTGCAGATTTAGTCATTCTTATGACATATTTCCACAACAGTGCATTTCCATCACCTTTCCATGGTGATATATTTGAAGCGTTTCCATGCCTCTTCACCCCCTAGAAATCTCTTGAGTTAATGGAGTCTTTCCTATGACTTCACAAGCAGTGGGTCAGGCTCCCCAGATTTCAAAAACTCATAGAAAATGGTGCTATCTTTCCCAATACTGCCTTAGCCCCTGAAGTCCATGGCACTAACGGTGGGAATAGTAGTGCTTGGTTAAAATTAGCATCCAGTATTTGCAGCACAGCCGAAGGCCCTAAAATCCAACTAATATTATTATTGGCATTGCTAATAGGTTAGCTCCTGATCCTCTTACTAAGCTCAGTACGTGAACTCCACAAACACTAACATTAGAACTGTTGGTGTATTGATAAAAGCAGTTACAGACCTCTGACATATGCAGAAGGCAGCAGTGCAGACAGAAATGGACTAAAAACCGGCTGAGCTGCTGGGCTCAGAGGGTTGTGACCAGTGACACAAAATCTAATTCAAGTCCGGTCACTAGTGGTAGCCCTCAAGGGTCAATACTGGGGCCAAAACCATCTAACATCATCATTAATGACGTGAGTGATGGGACCGACTGCACCCTTGGCAAGCCTGCAGACGACACAAAGAAAAAGGACAACACAGAAGGAGATGGGTGGAGAAGAACTTCATGAAGTTCAGCAAAAGGAAATGCAGAGTCCTGCACCTGAGAAAGAATAACCCCTTGCACCGGTGCAGGCTGCAGGCTGCCCAGCAGGAGAGCAGCTTTGCAAAGAAGGAGCTGGGAGACAAGTTGAAAATGAGTCAGCTGTAGGAGTTTTTGTGTTTTTAGGGCTTAATAAGGTAGAGAGATTAGCGAAAGTAGATGATATAGTATAGTATAGGGCATAGAGCTTAGGGCATGGCGCTCGGAAGATCTCGCGATGTCACGGGAGTTAGGAGCATAATTAATTGATGCAGTTTATGCAGATAACCCCATGCCATACAAGGCGAAAAGTAGAAATTAGTCTCCCGATTGGGCAGTAGGTGAGTTTCCGCATTCAACTGGAGTATATAGGCAGACTGCACTGCACAATAAACGCCATTTTGCCGCATCCCCCATAGTGATATCTGTGCTCCAGGGCCCTGGGGTGAGGACAAGCCCAGGTCAGTCCAGCTAGCGGACGAGGCTTGCCGACCCCCGTCGGCAACAGTCAGTTATGCATCTTTTGGCAAAGAAGGGCAATGATAGTCGGGGCTTAATTAGGCAGAGCATTGCCAGTGGGTTGAGGAAGCTGCTCTTTTCCCTCTGCTCAATGAAGCCACATCTGGAATGCCGTGTCCAGTGGTGGGCTCCTTAGAACAGGAAAGGATTTAGTGGAGCATGTCCAGTGAGGTTGGCAAAGGTGGTAAGAGGCTTGTGGTATTTGTCATAGGAGGAGAGGCTGAGAAATCTGGGACTATTTAGCTTAGATGGGAGAAGACTTGGGGTGGGGGGACTGGTAGTGGATCATATCAGTGTGTAAAATATGTGATGTAAAGAGGAGGAGCTGAAACTCTTCTCAGTGATGGCCAGCAAAGGGACAGGAGGCAAAAACCACAAAATGAAATAAGGAAAATGCCAGTTCAACACAAGAAAATGCTTCCTTACTGGGAGGTGGTTTAACAGTGAGATAGGCTGCCCAGAGATGCTGTGGTGTCTCCATCTTTGGAGGTATTCAAAACGTGATTGGACATGGTTGAGGGCAGCCTGCTCTAGCTGACCCTGCTTGAGCAGGAGTGTTGGAGTAGATAATATCTGGAAGTCCCTCCCAAAGCTATCTGTTCTGTGATTCTGTGATTTTCTTTCTTCTTCCTTTGTTTTTCCTCCCATGCATTCTCTTTTTATTCCATTCTCTAGGGTGTTCTCTGACATTGTTCCAAAGCCGTCTCTAAGAGTTAAACTCAACCATAACAGAACTGCAGTTACTAGTAAAAGTACTTGAGATTTGTTTAACTGCATCCTGCTCACACTTCTCATGAGGCAGAATCAGTAGTCTTGTGGGACATTCTTTTGAAACTAGCCAAATTTTGTCAACTTTTCCCAGATGCTCTTGGTCACGGATGGCTGAGGATGGTGTCTGTTGCACCCTTTCCTGGGAGTTCCCTTTGGGTGTTTTCTGCATCTGCACTTTGCTCCATTAGTATTTTTGCTGACTGTCTCTCATCTCTTGTCCTTGCAGGGCATACATGAGTGTGAAGGAGCTGAAGGAGGCACTACAGCTGAACAGCACCCACTTCCTAAATGTTTACTTTGCCAGTTCAGTGAGGGAAGAGTTGGCAGGTGCTGCCACCTGGCCATGGGATAAAGAGGCCCTTAGTCACCTGGGTGAGTAAGCCAGCCTCACTTGTGAGGTCCTGGGACTGTTGATTTTTACCTTTCTCAATTAAGCTGGAGAAAAAAAATGGTACTTGGCACTGTTCTGAGAAGAACAGAGAGAGAGAGCAAAGGAAAGTTTGTGATCTGGGACAAAGAATTTTGGCTTCAAACACAAGTCACTTCAGGAAGCTTGGTACCCGTCCCTCTCCCTTGATCTTCCTTTACAAAAACTTTACGTTTTGATGCTAAGCAGGCGAGTGTTCAGGGGAAAAGGGACATTTACACTTCACATGGTCAGTCTTCTGGGATGTGGGCAATCATGAAGCTGAGCACTGATCTCCTCTGAAGACGGACAGTGACATTTTAACAAGAGGATTTTTAACAAGGATTTAGAGAAATATCATTGTTGTGGCCATCACACAGGAGTGCAAGCAGTAATCTCAGGGAAATGATGAGAAGTGTAACACTGATGGTCCCTGAAGCTAAACAAAGCTCACAGAAAAAAAAGTCAGAGAATTTTGTGCTTTTTAGTTAGGCTAGTTCTTAGTCAGGTTGCTGCAACTAGAGCATATATATGGAGAATATGACCTCCAAGGACAGTACTGAGTGGATGGACCAACTTTGGCACATCCTTTGTGCCAAAGCTTTGGATGTGCCAACAGCTGTTGCTATAAGGAAATGATTTCCTGGTCCCCATGGTGATTAAGGTCATGGTGTTACATCCAGAAAAGGGACATTCAAGTTGATATAATAAACTCATACTAGTGGTAAAGGCACTGGGACAGAGAGCCTGGGAAGGCAGCAGGTTCACTGTCAGTGCAGACTCTGCAGCAGGAATTAGACTGACTTTTGTGATAAATGTTTTAGGTATAGCCGATCCTAAAACAGGTAAGGTAGATTTTTGGGAAGCTTCCAGATCTATCCTCTCTGATTGTCTAAATCGTTGCCTTCAATTTGGGGAACTTTGCAAACAACAAATAAACCAATAATCTCAATAATTTCAGAGCTGAGATTCCAAATCTCAGAGACTCCAGAGTTGAACAGTAGTGAGCACCTGCCACTTCCAAAACTAGCTGCAAATGTGAGGATAGCTATCAAACTACTTTTAAAACTTGGTTATTACCTACTGAAGCTGAAGGCTAGTTCTCTACAAATAGTCAAAATGGCAACTACTTCACTAGAATCTAAATGCAGTCTGTATTTTCTTCCATTTCTGCTGTCTCTCTCTTTTTTTTTTCCCTCCTGGCTCTCCCTCCTCCCTCCACTCCTTCAATGTCAAAGTTTTCTGGCAAAGGCCTTTACACTTTGCAGTCAAAATATTTAAATTGTTTCTCAATAAGTAACAAGAAATAATTACTCTTGACACCTGTAGAGCAGACCTAGACCTTCTGCTTTTACAAGTGTGTGATGTTCAACCCTTAAAGTTTTATGTTGCCGTTAAAGACCTGTTTTAAAGTTCTTTCTTGCCAGTTTCCCTCCCTCAATGAGTTTCAGGACTGTTTTTTCAATAGCATATTGCTACAATTGCTTGTTGAGAAAGGCAAATCTCCATGAAATTTATTCCTCCAGCTTCCAGAAATCACTTCCAAGGCTCAGCTTGTAATCACCCTACTACAGCAAGTGCTTCAGCCACACATGTTCTCTTCAGACCCCTCCAGATGGCACACAGGAAGATGTACAAAGGGGTAATCAAGCTAAATGATTTAATCAAAAGCTTGCATTTAACTCTGGTCCCAGAGTTTGTGTCCAACCGGAGTCCTTAAGCAGAGGTGGGTGGCACCATCTGGAAATGTTGGACCAAGGTTTTACCATTGCAGTTCAGGGGAAAAGGGGTGTTGTCTTGGCTCCAGTGCCAGAGCTCTGAAGTGTGAAGCTGGACCTGAACAACTTTGAGACTCTGGCACAGACTGAAGACTTTGGTTGAAGACTGTCCTTGGTTTTAGATTTAATGAGTTTGGGAGGACGGGTGATGGATTCTGGTCTCTGTAAACAGTAGACTCCACCACTTCATCAAGTGTTTCATACCACGCAAGACATCTATTATTGTCAGCATAGACAACATTTGCAGCTGAGTGAGTCACTGATGTAAGGCTTTTCACAAAGCCTCTCATCAGAGGCTCTTGGAGAATCTGAGTAAATGGGAAGGTTCAGCAGTGAGTAAAGAGCAAGCAAAACCTTGGGAGGAGTAACAGCAGTATGAGAAACTTTCCCAGGCTGAAAGTGATTGGGGAGGAGACAGGAAAGAAGAGAACACAGGTTCTTTCCCTTCTTGCTCTGATTCTTGCCGCTGTCCTAACTCTCCTGATGTGGGTATTTCAAGGTCATCCTTGCCAGGCTTTGACTCTGCCACTGTCTACTCCTGTAGAGCAGAAATGCCATTCTGATTTCCACCCCACCATCTGCTCTCTCCTACTTCAGTTTCCCTTCAGAATTAAATCGAGTCTGTGAGTTAGTGTCAACTTCTTCAAAATCTAACCTGTCTCTTGCTCCAGCAACTATCTCAAACTTTGCTCTCCACTTGTCTCCATTTGTCTCTCTGAATTAGATTTTCTTAAATGTTTTCAGGAGAACTACCATGAGGCTTTTTCTCCAACTTTCTTCTCTTCCTCTTTTGAACTCCTCCTCTCACCTCAAAACTCACTAAATGTGCTCTTTCCAAATGGCTCTGTATCAGTTTCCTTATGGATATTTCTGTCTGCCCTTTGAATTCCATGGAAACCCTTCTCTGATGTTTGTGTGTGTTCTTCAAGAGGGTCTTCTGCACCTTCCAGTTGCCATCTTCACTTTCTGAAAGCCTTCAGTAAACCTTTTCATTCACTTCTCTCCACCTGTACTTTTGGGGCTACTAGAAATTTGAACATCACTCCCATGCTGATTGTTTGGATTTATTGCATTCCTTCAGATTATTTTCCTGACTAAATTCAAATTCCACATTTGTCTTTGAAGGTTTTAGGATGGATTACCACGTCCCAAGACTCAACATTAAAAACTGGCTATTCCCCCAACCCTCCTTAGACCAATATGCTCTTTCCTGTCTATCACAATTCTTGTCCTACCTCTTAAAGCCTCTCACCCCAAATGCATCATTTCATCTCCTTGATAAATAGATCCTTGCTCAGCCTACCTCCACTCAACGTGCACCGCTAGGAACATGGACTTGACTTTGAGGCAGCAGTTTAACTCACTTTATTAAATTAAAGCATCCCATTTCTTTTTCGAAGGTTTTTATAGCCTAGCTTTGTTTTGCTGTGCATCAGCCTCATAAAGTCTGGCCCCTTCTTTCAGTGCTTTCTCTTGGATATCTCCAAAAGTGTGCCTTCATCAGTGTGCCTTCTTTGCATTCATAGCTATCGTAAACATGGCAAGTTGTCTTCATGCTGTGCTCATAAGCATAGGCCACCTTGTTTAATGTGTCCAATTTCCTGTTTGCATATAAGCCAAGTCTACCAGGATTTTCCCCTTGCATTTTCCTGGAGCCGTGCACTTTGTGAGTCCAGGATGTCCTCATGATCTGTGCACCTCTTGTGCTCAGGCCTCCTCTTAGCCCAGTAGCAATACACAGGTAAGTGCAACAACAGTAATAGAGGCATAAGGGACAATGAGTGGCTGAGAGAGGGTGAGTTACTCTATCCTATTTCTATAGCAGTATGTCAGCTGCTGTAGAGCTTGTAGGCCAAGCAGCTTGCAGACAAAAAAACTAGCACTAGAGGTAGAAAATCCCAAGTGTGCTTGCTCCATCTAAGCATGCTCTCTCTCTCACTTTCCACCATAATCACAGTGACTTCTTAAATTTAAAGTATTTCAGCTTGAAATCCAGATTTAATTTTCTGAAAAATTATAAATCTTTTAACGACAAAAAACGTGGAGTTAAAGAACTCTTGTGCTATTAAAAAATAAAATAGAATAGCTTTCCACAATAGTCTATTCCTTGACTCTAATATAGCTACAAATATAATAATGCAGACACTTTAAACTTTATATAATTGCCTGTAAAATGGGGTTTTTTTTTGCATAAACGTGGCTAAAATGCAACAGAATCATGAATGCTGTAGTTATATAAACTGAGGTCAGCTCACATCTGACTGAGGTCAGTGGATCCTGAAGGAGCGCCAGTTATTCCATCAGAGGTACCTTATGCAATGGCATCTTCCTGTCTGACTAACTTTCATGAATTTGTTCCATTAATTGCCATGACTCAGTGTTTGAGGAAGACTGGGCCCGTGATACAAATTTAGGTTTGTGGTTTGTATGCATTTATAGCTCTTTAAAGATCCTGTGTTGTCTTGAGCATCAGTTCTCCACAACAGTCCAGAACCAGGAACCTGGCATTAGATTCCTGAAGATTCATTGCACCTGTCCAACTGCTTTGTATTGGTAGAACAGACAACGGTTCCTTCCCAGCCCATTTCTCAAGGAAGAAAAAGAAAAGAGAGATTTTAGGTTCATAGCACCCATCTTCAATAGATGCCATGAAGAAGACATCATCTTTGGGCTTCATAGAATCCTTAAGGTTGGGAAGGAACCTCTAGAGGTCATCCAGTCCAACCCCCCTGCACACGCAGGGGCACCCAGAGCAAGGGGCACAGGCTGCGTCCAAGCAGATTGGGAAGATTTCCAGAGAAGGAGACTCCACAACCTCTCTGGGCAGCCTGTGCCAGGGCTCTGGCACCCTCACTGTCAAGAAATGTTTCCTTAAGTTCCTGTGGAACTTTTGGTGCTTCAGCTTGTGACTATTTTCTCTAGTTCTGTCCGTGGTCACCACAAAAAGGAGGCCGCCCCCTCCTCCTCACTGCCTCTCTTGAGGTATTTATACACACTGATCAGGTACCCCCTCAGCCTCCTCTTCTCCAGGCTGAACAGGCCCAGCTCTCTCAGCCTTTGCTCACAGGCAGATGTTCCAGGCCCCTGATCATCCTGGTAGCCCTGCGCTGGACTCTCTCCAGCAGCTCCACATCCCTCTTGTCCTGGGGAGCCTTGGGACATGACCAGCTCTACAGGAACTGCCAGTTCCTGTCTGGAAGGACAAAATTTTGCGAGGTCAGACCCTCAGCTTTCCAGCCGCATGAGCTGAATTTGGCGGACAGGTCCAAGGAAGTCTCTGGTTCATCTGCTCTGCAGTGCAGGACTGCCTAGATGTCACGAGCACCATACATTGAGATTTTTATCTTAGCTGAGTAAATGCTGACCTTGGGGAACTCAGGTTGGCCGACCTTACTTAAGCCCAGTTCAGTCCTTTCACCTCATCAGGAGGAGACAGAGAGGAAGGGTAATGGAATGAGGGAGGCCTGATTTATAGAGAAGGGAAAGTGGAGGTTAGTTTTGTTGCAAGTGGATGGTAGGAATGTTTCCACATCTTGCCCTCAAAGGAGGACTCTGCAGAGGGAAAACACAACTTCCTGTTCCAGAACTGGTTGCTCTCCAGAGTCCTTTGCTCACCAGGGAGCTATGGAGACAGAGAACAGAGAGATGGTGATATTCCTGAAAGCAGACAGTTCTCATGCTGTTTCTAATCCCTCCATCTAATTAGCTATAAAAATATGACTCTGCTTGTGTGAGTGTGATGAGGTAGCTGGCAGAAAGGAGGGAGTGACTGGGTATGGAGTCTTGGCCTCCTGCCTCTGCAACTTCCTCCCCTTATTAGAGTCCCATTTATTCCCCCAACATGGAAGAGCTTTGAGTTTCTGTTGGAAGGTTCATGAGAGAAGGGTGACAGAAGAGAAAGAAAAGGCCTTATTTAGACTTGCGCTTGGCTGCAGAGATGCCTTTTCTTTCTCTTCTCTCATCCTTCTCTCATGCTCTGTTAAAAATGAGAAACAACTTTTTAAGTGTCCACTGGGTTCTCCATCAACGGCATGCTCTGTGCTATCTATAGTCTTTTCCAGTCTGAGTGGAGGTGGCAGGAGGAGGGGTATACAAAAACCTAATGGACTACAGAGACACAATTGAACATGAAGACCCCACAGGACTTGTCATTCTCTATATGTCCTTGTGGCACAGCCCCAATCAGAGAATCATAGGACCAAGAGCTGACTGAGGGGGAAGTGCAAGGAGGACTCCTCTGCTCTGGAGACATTACAACTAGGGTGAAAGGGAATGCAGCTACTGTGTGACCTGCCTTCTATCTCAGGCTACAAATGTGCCCTGAGTGTTACATCCACCTGGTGGGAATGAAACAAGAGGGAGAATAAGCATCACAAATATTTAAATAGACAATGGTACCAGTTGGTTGGTTAGTCATCTTCCAGCCGCTCTATGAGTAATGCAAGTGGGATGCACTATGAAAGATGCTGTCCTTATTGCTTCACCCTCCTACAACCTGACTGGGCTTAAGAGAATTGCTCAGAGCATCCTGGAAGGTCCCTTTCCAATCCCAACCTAGTGTTCATCTAGCATGGCTCCACCAAAGGAGGCCTCGTCCTGCTGGTGTCCTGCCAAGCTCACTGTGATCGGAAGGAAGCCCTCTCTTGGAAGGAATGCCCTGTGCTTGAGGATGTGAGGTAGTCTGGTAGTATACAGAGCTGATGCAGGAGCACATTTCAAGCTGTCTATTTTGTACTTAGAGAGAGGATAGTGCAGTGGCTCTCTGCCAGTGTTGACTTCACTGGCAGGGGCAGCAATCAGCAGCAAAGAAGCAGTAGCAGAGGTTTTTGCTGTGAGGTAGCTGGCACAATAAATCCTCCAGGGCCCTGCAAAGGAGGGAGCAAGCTGTGCTGGAGCCAACTATTTGCTGTGCCTGCCATCCAAACTGTCTAGGTTAAAAGTAATTGGGTAAAACCAGCCTTCCATGCCACAGAGACACTGTCTGACTGCCTGGAGGCAGCCTAGGTATATGCTGTGATCCGCTTTCCTCTTCCGTCTCTAATCTTCCTCCCAGACCTCTCTCCTCCACCCTATGGCAAAATGGAAAAGGTGAGCAGAGGGGTAAGGAAGAAAAGAATCGAAGGGATAGGAAATCGCCACTGAAAAGCTTCAAAACAGGGAGAAAAGCAGAGTGTCCAGAGTCTTTAATATAGGCTAAATAAATTAAAAAAAACAGACAGATCAAGAGAGAGTAATAGCGAGGCAAGTTTCATTTGCAAACATCCCCAGTGTAGAATTTCCTAGCAGATGTAATACGGAGGTGGAAGAGCAGGGAGGGCATCCTGGGGCAGGAGTTAGGCATTGTGCAAAGGGCAGGGTTTGCTCCCCTTGGCTTTCCTCAGTGTGACTGCTCCTTGCTCCTCACACCCTTCCACTTGCAGGCAGCTATTCAGGAGAGGAAAACACCCAGTGCTGCAGCCAAGAGGGCACCTTAAGTGCAGGACCTACCCATCTCCATGCCCTTGCTGTCACTATTAGTGGCAGTTCTGGGCAGTCTCTGCTGGGGCTTAACTCTGTACCCAGGCTCAAGCACCTTTGGAAGGTAAACCTGCATCAAGAAGGCTTGGAGATTAACTGCGCTGTTGTGCCCTCTTGAGTCAAAGGACTGGGGTGCCTTAGTTGAAGAGAACAGGGCCATTTGCATTGCAGGTGTAAGGAATGGGAGATTCTGGCATGTGCTCAGTGCTCCTTTTCCACATGTAAATCCCTTTGAAAAGAAGGAGGGGATCTTCGGAAACTCGGAAAATCCCTCTCCAAAATGCAGAGGGAATTCATGGTCATGTTTGTGCTAGGAGCTTGGTGGACCTCGTATGAGTTTGAATTTAGCCCTTTGGCTCAGAGCGTGGAGCAGTGGGTTGTTGCTGTCTCCACAAGGGCTGTAAGCAATGCTTTTGGGTCTTTAAATGGATTGTTGCTGAAGGCTGCCTCTATCTGGCAGCTATAACTGTGTCAGTACTGTGTTAGGCACCTCATCCTTTTAAATCAGGTATGGGTACACGCATACTCTAACCACCTGCAGTGGTAGGTAAACTGTCTAGGCTTAGGAAGGGCTTTTGCTGGTTTTTTCTCTATTTTGAGTTGTGTGTTAGTGTGGACCAGGACAGACACTAGTATTACTGACACAGGAAATGACACTGAGAGAAACAGTAGCTAAAATGATTGAACTGTGGAGCAGGAGGATTTCAAAAAGCAAAATAACCCACCCACCCTCTTCTAAACAGAGGAGCCCCCCTCAGTCCTACCAGATGATGAATACATCTGTCTTCTGGTCTCCATCTAGTACTTCATTTGTGACCAGAACGCTCAGTGAGAGAGAGGAAGTTGTGGCCAGTAAAGGTGAGTAACAGCAACTGCCCAGCGTCTCCTTCTCTTGATGATATTCTCTGTGCTTGTACTTCTAGGTGGAGTTGTCCTCAATCCTTCTTATTACGGTATGCGTGGCCACACAAACACCATGATCCATGAAGTGGGACATGTCCTGGGGCTCTACCATGTCTTTAAGGGAGTGAGTGAGCGAGAATCTTGTGACGATCCCTGCAGGGAGACAACTCCTTCTATGGAGACCGGAGACCTCTGTGCTGACACTGCCCCAACCCCAAAGAGTAAACTCTGTCGGGACCCAGACCCTACCAATGATACTTGTGGCCAGAAACACTTCACTGGAACACCATTCAACAACTATATGAGTTACACAGGTAACGAGCAGTTTTCATAACAATTTTGAGTGAGCCATTTTCACTATTAAGTGAGTTTTGCTGCTTACACCTTCTTTGATAATTGCTTCCCTCGTACCCTACTTAATTTGGTCTTTCGTTCCTCCTGATGGTCAGGGATGGGGGAAGTTATAGTCCAATCTTGCAGAAACTTGCACTCGTTTTCACAGTGATCTCTTTCTATCCATCTCTCCCTGCCTTTCTATGGATCATTGGAAACATACTGAGTCCAGTCTTGCCTGTTTGGTGGCATGCATTCATTCTCCACCTTAGTCTCCTCCTGAAGCAACTTTTTATCGGGTTCCTAATATAAATTTTGGACTTTCAGATTAAGCCCTTTTAGCTTGACTTCCAGAGGGATGCTGGGGAGAGCTGCTGCTTCTCCTGACAACCCAGGAGGACTGAGCCCTGGAGAGTAATTCTTTTGCTCTCTGGTAACTGGATGCAACTCCCTTGAGATGCAATGGATCACTGCCAAGATGCAAAAAAAATGGCATGAGTGAGGTGATGAGCTCTGAGGCCACTGCTGAAGGGTCCTGGTGTTCCCGTGCAGCTAAGGCAAGTTCAGGGTTGTCGAGCTACTGAGGTAGTGCCATCTTGTGGCATTGGGAACACATGACATGAGAGAATGCTGGCACACTGGCCACCACGCGCTGGTGTCCCCCACGTCTCCACAGTCATCCCACTCACGGGCCTCGGAGATCAGAAAAGCACATGTGCCACCATACTCTGCCACCTGATTCCTGTCGCCCTCAACCTGCCCTCTCTTCCCCCAGATGATGACTGCACCAACACCTTCACTCCTAACCAAGTGGCTCGGATGCATTGCTACTTAGACTTGGTTTACCAGCGCTGGAGCCACAGCAAGAAGCCCGCACCCATCCCCATTAACCCCATGGTCACGGGGCAGACACAGGGCTCCCTCAGCATCTACTGGCTGCCTCCTATTAGTGGGGTCATACATGAGAGGTAAGAAAGGAGATCCAGTGTTGCAATGGTCTCAGGCTTGCACGGGAAACCTCTGCCTGCTGGAAATGACAAGATAACCTTGCAAAGCTCCCTGAGAGGCAGATCCCATTTGTGGTGCTTCCTCTGGTCCCCTTCTAAAACTGTGTGCTGGTTGTTTTGCCCAACGCTGTTTATTTGAAGAGGGATTCACTGCAGAAGTTGCTTGGCACAGAGCTGGGGGCAGACAGACGGTGGAGGGAGGGCTTTTCAGGAGTCAGTGAAGGCGACGATGGTGGCTTGGCATATCCCTCACATCCCCTGCCAACTGGCAAGTCTTGCCTTTTGTGCTGGCTTTGGTGGGGATTAAGTAGCTATTTCTGCAGCTGCCCTAGTGATGGGGGGAAATGAGGCCCAGCCTCCCCCTCAGCCCCTTTCCCCCCTTGCCAACTCCAGCAGAGCCCACCAACATGAGAGCTGTACTGCTCTGATGTCTGTGTTTGCACGTGGGTTCTCCCACAAGCCTTCTGCTGTCAGGGTGCCGGGAGAGGAAGCCAAAGAGCATCAGGAGATGATGCCAATTTTTAAGCCCAAGAGCGCAATCACAGAATGAAAAATGAGCTTCATTTAGCACTTATTGTATAAACTAGCCATTTACCAGGAGGAAATGTAGCCTTGTGGTTAAGGCAGGGAGCTTGAACCACAAGAGCTGGGTTTCATTCCCAGGACTGTCACAGACTTGCTGTGTAACTGGGGGTAAGTTGGGAAGCATTTCAAGCTGGAGAAGCCGTGCTAAGGAACCTGAATCATTCAGCATGCGAGCCACATGAAGTCCTGAGGTCCAGGGCTGCTACTGTTCCATCTCCCTCTCTAACATGTGGGTAGGCCAACTTCTGGTGATGTGACCACACATCTGTAATCCCTGTGTGATTTGTGCGATCTGGGAGGGTTGGGACATGGAGATCTAGAGACACATGTTTCTAGAGGTTTTTATCTTTAGGGTAGGTACTGTCCACTTTTTGAAATCAATTTACAGAGGCCTGGAGCAGTATGATAGCAGTAAAAAGCCCTCTGGCTTTGGTGGGAACCTGCTGTACTCTCCTGGTTATTCTTGGCCTGAAGAATTGCCCCCCAAAACATTGCTTGAGGTCAGTGACTGAATCCATGTTCACTGGTCATTTCAAAGAAATAAAGATCTCCATAATGGATCTTCTCTCAAAGAGGAAATGAGAGCAGGGATCTGTTGTCCTACCAGGCATGGAGAAGCTCAGATGGCTGAGTGGACTTGAATCATGCAAAGGAACAGCTTTGGGTGGGAGGGAGCAGTTTAGGAGCAGGAAGAAATGGGCCTAGGAGATAGACGCTGAATTGTCAGATCCAGCCCCTGCCTCTTACTCATTGTGTGATCACTTTCCCAAACACCTCCCAAGTTGACCCCTGAGGAAGGTTTCTGCTTTTCCTGATGACAAACTAAGGAGAATGACTGAGACAAGCAATTGTCGTGGAAAAGTACCATTTTCTTTCCCGATTAGCACAATGAGACTCTCTTTAATTGACGTTGTTGTGACTTTCTGGCATCATAACAATCCTGAGAGCAAAACAAAATCCTAAGTTTGGGATACACGCACCCTACTACAGAGGAGATTGCCCCAAGAAGCATGAAAGCTGTTAACTCCACTTCATGGGTAAGAGAATAGACAACTCAATGGCTCATCTAAAATTATCCAGAGAGCTTATAGTAGAGGTTAAACCTAGCTTGTATAAGGTCACTTTATTTTCCTTTTGTCAGAACTTACCATAACTGAAAGGACATGCCAAGAAACTAAGAAACTTTGAAAGAATTTAGTTCATTTAGTCTTTGGTCTTCCAGCTTGCCATCTGATGCTACATGGATAAACTGGATGGAAAATGAGTCAGTTGTGATTCTACATGAGGGTGTACTTCTCTTTCTCTCTGTGATCTACAGGGAACCTGACACACTCTGTGAAGATTGTGCTGAAGATGGCACTTTCCATCAGTACGTCCATGAGGCCTCTTCTCCTCGAGTCTGTGATTCCTCTGGCTACTGGACCCCAGAAGAGGCAGAAGGTAGTCCTCTTCTCTTTTCAACCTCTGTGAATCTCGCAGACAGAGATGAGATGTTCCTGGGAAAAGAAAAATAAACTAATAAACCACCTCATTAAGGCAGTTTCTTCTCCCAGAAGAAACAAGATCCTTCAACTACTGCTGCAGGAAAGCTTCAGTCTGCCTTTGCTCAACTTTGTGTCTCTGTACTCTATCCAAACCCATTCAACTTCGGGACTCAGAAGTCTTATGGTATTGTCATCAGATGCCCTCTTGGCAGGCCTTCGACCCCCATGAGACTAAAGAACAAGTTTTGTGCACTCCCCAGCTGTGTCCAGACTGTCACTAGAGCTGCTGGTGGCATTGAAACCAGCTGTAGTGTGGATACTGTTTTCCACATCTCCCAGTTTAGAGGGTTGTCACATACCAGGTTTGGCAGAGACAGTGTTTGTGTCTGAATCCAATAGCTGGAAAACTATTGGTGTTTTTTGCTTCCTGGGGTTTGAGGGCAGGTACTATTTGCTTTGGAACTCCTCTAGTGGGTACTAGCAAGGGAACCTGCAACTATAGGGTGCAGATGCATAACATCCAATGCCTATGAAGTACCTGTAGGGCAGACCGTCACTCTGGGTCTCCCATGAAGTCAGCTGTCTCCAATCTCTCATCAGTCTTCTTCTTGACCCTCTGTCTAGGGCCCCCAGACGTGGATCAGCCCTGTGAGCCCAGCTTGCAGGCCTGGAGTCCAGAGCTCCACCTGTACCACATGAACATGACTGTGCCTTGCCCCCAGCCTGATGGCTGCATCCTGGAGTTGCGCTTCCTGCATCCTGTCTATCCAGATTCCCTCACGCTGTGGACCACGTATCTCTCCACGGACTCTCCCAAGGCCCTGTCTGATATTGAAGTCCTAACAGAGCATGGAGAATCCATCCATTTGGGCCCACTAGACACTTTCTGTGATGTTCCTTTGACTGTGAAGCTCAACATTCATAAGAAGGTGTATGGAGTCAAAATCTACACTTTTGATGAGAGGATGGAGATAGATACAGCCCTGTTGACCTCCAAGCCTCATAGCTCTCTCTGCTCTGCCTGCAAACTGATAAAATACCGAGTCCTCCGTGATCCTCCGTTTGCTAATGGCTCCCCTGCCACAATGGCACAAGCACACCGCAAGTTTACTGACACGTGAGTGGAAAGCTTGCTTCATCCAAGTGGGTAGTTGTGTTAGTTTTGGTTACCTTCTCAGGTTCTGCATTTGGGCCCATGAATGCTTTTACAGTGTTCAGTCTTGTGAATAGATTCCATATTCAGCATCAAGAGAAGGCCTTAGTAAGCTTGTTGTAGGCCCATTATACTAATACAACCCTTGCCAAGGAGCTGACTTGAAGGAAGAAGAACTTCTAGAAGAAGTTCCTCCTAACTGGCAGGAACTCATTAAACCTAGAAACATTTCTCCATAAACACGAGCAGCAAAATGATTGTTCAAGTTAATGCAACTTCTCTCCAGCTTAAGCCAAAGGGATGTCAGGCTCCTCTGCATGACCTGACAGAAAACCCTCTTCCCACAGTCTCTGCCTCTGAGAGCTTAGAATGGGAAGACTTATGTCGTACTGTGATGCTGCCTGGTTACAGACATGATTGCTATAACTATGATGAACAAATATGCTGTGAGTGTTTTCCTTTTTTCTGTTCTGTTTCTGTTTGAGTCCTCTGTTTTTCTGCAGGGAAGTCACACCTGGGCAGGTATATCGCTACCAAGTGCAGGCAATCTCCGGGACAACCTTAGGAGAAGCCTCCCCACCACTAATCCATGTCCATGGAGCTCCCTACTGTGGGGATGGGAAGGTGACCACGTAAGTCAAGAATCCCATTATGTCAAGAGAGGTCTTTTTAGGCTTGTGCTAAAGAGAAGCACTGGGTTGTCCTCCACTCAGGAACGCTTGGCTGAAGACAGCAGCACTTAATGCTTGCAACAGATAGGACTGAAAACTTAGGTTTTATAAAATGCCATGCCAAAAGAAGATGGAGATGGTAACTGTGAGGAGCAGGGTCTGGGTGAGAGGTCTAACTTGAGTTTTTCCCAGTTGGTGTGTGAAGGCTGCGTTGGATTCTAACCCCTCTCGGTGAGGGGTGTCCAGCAGGATCCATCTTTGGGATTACACAGAGTAACCTTTCGTATGGCACATGATAGCCTTGCACAGATGGATTCTGCAGCATGCACAGCCCTATATGCCTTGGCACGTTTAAAGAGCTCTCCACTCTCCAGTAAAAACACCAAGTGAAGAAGGCACCACACCCCAGAGTGAGCACTTCCAGTGGTTAAACTTCCCTGTATGGGATGATTATGCCAACTTTCTATATTTTAGCTTTTTCAGACTTCAACTTACTCAAAAACATTTTCCTTTGCAGATATCTTATCTTTTCCTTTGCCACTTTTCCTTTGCTAAAACAAGTGCGGGGGGATTGTGATATCATGTAAGACCCACTGAGGGAAAAATGCTTACAGTGGGCTAGATCTTAAATTGGTGTAATCTGATATAGATGTACTGTGATTTCATACCAGCTGAGGATCTGGTTCAGAGAAAGCAAATGGTCACATTACATTCAATTGTCAGCTTCAATAGAAAACCAGAAGAAACAGCAAAAATGGACAGAAGCCTGCATAGGAGAGACAGACAACCCTATTTTCGAAATGCTCAGGGAAAGGCCTTATAGGAAAACCTCATCTTTTGAGGTTTTCCATGGTTGCATGGAATAACCAAAGATGGGAAAATGGAACACTTGATTTTTCATGTTAGATTTAAATGGAGATAGGTGGACACCATGATATATATATGTGTGTATGAAGCTTTTTCTCCTTGAGTTTGAGGTGCATAACTCTGCATAGTTATACATGTATGAACATGCAGGAATCAAAGCATTTCTTTCAGCTTTTCACAGGATATCTACTTTTTTATTTTTTTTTCTTCTATTAGAGGAACTGAGCCTTCTCATTGAAACTGCATATGGTTTGTTTTGTTATCTTCTGAGATGCGATGCCTGTCAGGGTTGATGTCCCAGGATTTTGTCCCATCTTTGTCTTTCTCTTTTCCCCTTTCATCCCTTCTCCACCTCCACTGAAGCACCAGCCCCCATCTTGGAGAACCTGCTACTGTCTCCAGCACTAACTTACTAACTCTCTCCAGTTTCCTTTGTTTTACTTTTGTGCACTTTTCTCTGTTGCATATAGCTTCATTTTTCTGTCATAATTCTTGCTTCAACCTTTAGACAAGGTATAGACTTGTCCAGTACTCTATGTTTTCCACCCATTTTCCTCCACTGAGGAAATCTCCTCTCTATTATTAGTAGGAATTGTTTCTCTTCTCTCTTCTCCTGTGGAAATTGATTCAAGAGATAGAGTCTTCATTCAAGGTGGGGCTGAAACACCCAGGAAGTGCTGAATCATGGGCAGTGTTAATACATTTGTTTCCGTCCTCTTAGGAGCTTGGAGGAAGAATGTGATGATGGGGATTTGCTGGATGGAGATGGCTGTTCCAGGATGTGTAAAAAGGAGAAAGGCTTCAATTGTGTTGGTGAGTCCAAATGGATTGATTCATCCTTTCCACATGGGAAGCAAAATGGTGCACTATTCAAATCTCTAATAACACTCCCCAGAGCATGTGTTGACTTACATTACAGCAAGACAACATGGATCTTCAGCCAGAATGATCCATGGAGCTTGTCCATTCCTTGTAGTTAGAAGTCTCTGTGCCAGATGGCCAGCATAATTCCTGCAAGCCGTAGTCTTGTGCGGAGCTAAACTCGATGTGCACCTTTCTGTTCTCTGGGCATATGTCAGGATCCCTCTCACAAGACTGCCTTGCAGACTGGTCCTGGGTGAAGTACTACAGAGCCTAGGAGAGGATGTGTGTGACTTGAGCCTGATTTGTAAACAGGATATCTGCGGTCTCTTGCAGGGGAGCCAAGTCTATGCTATGTGCATGATGGGGATGGAGTGTGTGAGCCTTTTGAGAAAGCAAGCAGCATGCTGGACTGTGGTCTCTATACCCCTGAAGGATACATTGACCAGTGGGCAGCAAAAGCCTACAGCTCCCATCAGGATAAGACATCATGTCCTGTTTCCTTAGTGACTGGGGAGCCTGCTGTGAAGGTGAGAGAAGACGTGACAAAAGAAAAGATCTTTCTAGCAATGTCCATGCAGTTAAGCTGCAGGAGTTTACAGCTTGAAGGAGTTTAAGCTGCAGAAATAAGATCTTCAGAGCAGTCCTGGAAGTAATTCACTGACTACTGTATTGTCACACAGAGAGCCAGAAGAAGACCTGGAATTTTCTTATGTCTCACTTTTTGTATAGTCTATAGAAGCAGGAATTGCAGTATGCAGAAGGGTATTTCATTAGAACAGGAAGCACCTCTCCATATCATGAAGTTTGCTAAGCAGCAACCACCCTCCTCCTACCAATTAAATGCAAACTTTGAGGGTAAAAGTAACTCCGTTTCATCTGTTAAAAAAACATAGTAAGTCTAATAGCTTAGAACGTCAGGGCTTGAAAGGATAAAATCACTCATACATCAGCATCTGTGCTGCTCTCAAAATGTCTGATCTGAAGCCAATGAAAAATCAATCAGAAATTTTCCGTTTTTTACATCCATCTTTGGAGAAGGATCTGGAGATCTAAAATAGGATTTTGCTTGATAAATGTTAATATACTATGTATAGTGCTGCCTGGACTGAAGGAGGAGCTGAAGAAGGTGGGGAAGGAGAGAGCAGTAGAGAAGACATACATCTAGCCTTGTGTTTTGCCTTGTGTTTACGCATTTCTTTTCACCTGATGCAAAGAACCATTCTCTTGAAACCCAGTGCATGATTAAACTGCCCAGATTTACATGTCTAAAAGGAAGGCCTGGGCTCTGGTGTCTGCACCCCTTGGAAGGGCATATTTCAGAGTCAGTACTGGGTGCATGTCACAGATAGCCCAGGGCATCAAGTGGCACTGAAGGCTGGCGTCTGGGCAAATGAATCACATCTTTAGATCCAGTTAGCCCAGTCAAAATCTGAAGGCCATGGCCTGCCTTGTTGTCCTACAGCCTATCTCATTTGTACTGGTCAGTCCCACAGCAACCACAAAGTACTTCAATATAACATGTTTATAATACCTCAAAAGGGCAAAGGTCTCATGTGTGTATGTATAGGTGATGAGATGCCATTCCCGCTTCTGGAACCCACATCCTAGTTATCTTCATGCTAGGAACTAAAGTGAGGCTCTTCTCCTTCACATTATGTTGACTCTTGAGGTTCTGTAGCTGCTGTAGATGTTTTTCTTATTATTATTAGAATTATTATTCTATCTTTTTCTTATAATTTTACAATTTTATAATAATAGAATTATTATTCTATCTTTTTCTTATTTTTCTTGTTTCTGTCTGAATTAAAAAATGTCTTGCTTTTCCAGGTATGTAAATCCCACCTTCATGATGTGCCAAAGGACCTTCCCCTTGCTGCTTGGTTCCCTTGTACTTCCAGCCAAGGCAATGCTCAGGATCCAGGTGGGGAGAGGATGCCCTTGGATAATGACAGCGTTTGGCTCAAGGTAAGTAAGGATGTGCGCTCAGGCACAGAGGGAATTGTTTGCTTCAGCCTTTCAGTTACAAAGACTAGTCCTTTTGCCCTGGGTTGTCCTTCAGCAGGAGCTACATCAGCCTTAAAACTTATTCAGATAGGTCTTAATACCCTACAGACTCATCACAGAATCCAAATGCCTGTGACCTGCCCCACTGATACTGTGATCTGGACCAGCCACGGGAAGCCCACTGTGAGTGCAGGTTGCCAGGAGAAGGGCTCTGCCTGAAACAGAAGCCTGCGGAATTGTTTTGAAGTTGAGAAGCAGCAATTTGCTGCTGACAATTCTCTGCAGCCAGGCTGTGCCCTTACACCAGCTCAAGGTGGCACAATCCCAAGTTGTCTTCAGTCCTCACAGCTATGAATAACAGTAGAGGGTAGCTTAGAAGTTGCATTATAGGAAGGGCTGGAGTGATGTCTTGTCAGAACCTCTGAGAAAGACTGCTTTCTGTATGTGCAAGATTAAAGATTAGATTTTTTTCTCTTCAACTTAGGAAAAAGAGACAGAAAATTGTCCTGAAAGCTCCTGAGCATGTCAGGTTCCCTGAGTACCCTAGGCTCAGATTGAATCAGCCCTGTCAGGGAGGTTCTTCTGCCCCCGCAGAGCCTCCAGACCACGGGAGGCATTTCCAAGCTGCTGGTTGCTGCAGCATGGTGGTGGGCTCCAGGCCTGGTGCCCTGCCTTGGGAGCGCTCCCCGTGCTGCAACGGGGGCTAAGGGGAACATGGAGCAGCTGCCAGAGCACGATGCCCCACTCTCTGAGGCAGGGTCAGGCCTTGCGCTCCTGGTAGGCCGAGGAGGAGGATAGAGGAGGCCGGGAGAGGATTTGGCCATAGCGATTTCGTCAGTGTTGATTTTCTGCCCACAGCCCCAGTTCAGAGGTTTTGTGGCTATTGCCCTGTTTTACTGCAAGGCTGTGATCTGGCTTGCTTCTTCCTCTGCAGTTTATGAGGGCCACCTTGCCCTGTTTTGCTAGAGGCTGTCTAGAGAGGAACTCTGACGACTCAGTGAATCATCAAACCTTTAGTCAATAAACATTACTATTACCTCTTAGTCCTCTGTTTCTCCAACTTTTTCTGCCTCTCCAAAGAGCCTTCTTTAATGGGATTTTTTTTTTCCCTCCCCATCTGTGTGCTTGAAACCTGCTTTCTGTCTTCCTTCTAAGGCATAGGCCACGGCATCTGCACCTCCTTTCTTCCTTTGCTAGCAAGAAAGCAGAAATCCCCCTCTCTGCCCTACCTAGATAAAAGCTTGCTTTCCACTTCTCACTAGGGCTTAAAGTGTGTTCCAGTTTTATGTTATAGGAGCTTGTGGTCAGTTCTCTTCCTCTAGGGATGTTTATATTAAAGACTTTCATTACTGTTTCTCCATGCTCTCTTTAGGAGTGCTATTATTCTCCATACATAAAATTATTTATGGACTAGTAATACATATGCTCTTTTCCTTCCTCCCTTCCTCCCTTCCTATTTTTTTTTTAATAGATTTTGCCCAATGGGTAAGATACTGGATTGGGAAAGACAGATTCTTATTTACAGTTTGTTCCTCACGCCTGCGTGCACGAATGGGAGTCATGCACACTTGTTCATCCGTGTACACACCGGTTTGTGCCCATGTGCTCTCATGGCCATTTTAAGGCTGCACCTGTGTTGCCAGCACTAAAACGGCACCACAAGTCTCATCACAGGGTAGGAATTGACTCCTACAGCATTTCTCCAAAGGTGACACCAGTGAGCAGGGGGAACACTGCGTCATGCTGGGGGCATCTGGCTGCGAGAAAACTCAAGCCGTGTTCCAAGATACGGAAATGTCTGTGCCACCTAACAAACCTGCAGATGGGAATGGTTAGGTCTTGCACATTTGTGGCCATGCTTTGTTTTTGGAATTCCAACGTGTCTGATAAAAAGAGGAATCGAAACTGCTTGGAAGCAAGTTAGGATGTGTAATACATGGGAAATTAAATGAAAAGGCAGGGACAAAAGAGAGGAAAAATATTCAGAGTGTAGCCCGCTATGGCCAAGCACATAATATAAGAAAAGAAAGCATCGATGGGGTGTTAGTTAGATAAGTCAGCTGCTGGCTCTAACTCAGGGCCACAACTTCCCTCATGTCTGAACAGACACACAGTAGGAAGGGTAGGGAGGAACCTTCCACCTCAAGCTGTGTAGCCCATGGAAAGCCTCCCTTGACTCCTCCAAATATCTTTCCTTCCCTTTAAGGAACTGCATTTGGAGGGGTGGGCAGCAGGTGGCATGACTGAAGTGGGCCAGTTCCTGCCGAGCTAGAGCTTTGGGCTTGGGCGACTCCTCAGAGCAGGTTTCTTGCTCAGTAGTGGCCTTTGAGCATTTTTTCTTTTTATTTTTTGCAAGGATTGAAACCTGCTTCCCAGTCCGTGTCTGGCCAGCTGTGACTTGCCCTCCTCTGGAATATAAGTTGACTGGAATTTCTGGACTCCCTTTAAGCCTGGATTCCATAAAAACGCTCCATAGGTGGATCTGGATCAAAACACATCGTGGCACTGGGTGGGGGGTACTGGGATGAGGGAGAAAAACATTTCTGTCCTCTTGCTTCCAAAGAACGTCTGCTCTGCAGTGATTGATGGCATGAATTTCCCGGCTGTCTCGTATAGCCCTCGGGGCTCCTAGACAAGTGGGGAGCTGTCAGCTTCTCTAATAGGCAGGACTTCCTGCCACAAATCTTTCCACTTGCTGGCTGACAGACAGTGTGCAGTCACTCTGGGTACTGGGGCCTTTTCTTGTTTTTCATGGAAACATTTCAGTGGCCCAGCTGGTAGCTCTGCTTTCTGGATGCCTCACATGCCCGGTCCACTCCACGGGGTGTGTAAGGCAAAGCCCGGCTAGAAAGGTTGAAAAAGAGATTGCCTGGCCCGGTACCAGGCCTTGCTCAAGGTTCAGAGTAACAGGCGTTGCGGATCTGGGAAGATGCCCTAAATTTATTGCAAGGATTGATACATGTGGAGCATGTTGGTAAAGAGGAGGAGAGAGATTAAGTGGGAAATTACTTTTATTTTTCTTTCTGTGCCTCTCCACTGCCTCTGTCTATTTGGCAGTCTCTTCCCAACGGCTCCTTTCCTGCTGTTTCCACCTATTCACTGCCCCATCTGCCTGCAGTCTGCTGGCCACTTAAACCTAGTGTCACTCTCCTTCTGTCTTCACTCTCTCCCTCTCATGTGTGTCAGACTACGAAGACTGCTTAGGCAGTTCCTCGTGGGGAAGTGTTTCTGCCACCCACGTGCTCTCAGGCCCCCCTGCTTTCTTCTGCAGGTGTGCTTCCACAGGCCGGGAGTTCCCTCCGCTCTCCTGCTTTTCCTTGCATCTGATGGCACCATCGCAAGCGACCAGCACAAGACGACTGTCACTGTCCAACTGAGTGACATGAATGGGCTGAACCACTCTTTGGGTGAGTGTCCTACGGGCTGCAGTACCCTCCCTTTCCCTGTCTGGCTACTGAATTCCCCTCCTTTCTCTCCAAGGATGGATCAGGAGGCCTGCAAGTGCAGGTTTGAGCAGAGCTATGCTTGTTGGCTCCTGACTGTTGTCAAAGACACCAAACTGTCGCTCTTGTGGCAGAGACACCAGCGCATGACTGCGCCTCCAGTGGATTAGGTGCTGGTATTGCCATCCCAGCTCCCAGCCTCTTCTGCTTCCTAACCTTTGCATGGAACTCCAAGCTTATCTGATGGATCCGGAGTCATGGGAAAGCACGAGCAGAGGACCTTAGAATGAGAAAAATCAGAAGCAAAGTAAGAATCATGCTATTGGCTTCTTTCTTTTGATCTCCCCTCCCCTAGGGACGCATGAGCTGTCATGTCAGCAGAACCCACTCATCATCAATGCGACCTACAACCAGGAATACTTTTCCCACCGGATCGCTTCAGTGCTGCTCAATTTCTCCTCCCCACGTGTGGGCATTGCAGCCGTGGCCTTGCGGACATCTGCTCACTCCAGTTCTTCTGACCCAACCACCTGTCTCTTGGAACATGAGGAGGGACACAGCCACCAGACCTACAGGTATCGCCTTCTTGTGGGCCCTTCTCTGGTGGTCACATGGAGCCCATCTTTCTTAATTTCTGACATATTTAGCTCTACTCACTCGTGTAAAGGCACTTTTTGTCTATTTGCTGAGTTGTTTCATGACTACTCTTAGCTACCTTTTGAAAGGCAATTGAAAAATTTAGTGTAATAAGTTTCAATTTGATCCTCGCTCTGGGGAAAACATAGGAAAAAAGATTTTGTGTGTGACCTGTGCATCTGTATAACACTACATTAAAGGAATTTTTCAGACAGGGAAATCAAGCTCCCTATGATGAGGAATTATCATTAGATGCCACCAATGAAGCTAAAGTTGAGATTTCTTTTGAGTGTGCTTCACGATAGTCTTTAATTTGATGAAGACATGCAGTTTTATTCTGCAGCATCAGAGCCCTGCTTGGGCCCCCCTCTAGCATGGCACCCAAGCCAAGCACGTGAGCCCCTCTGTTAATAATACCAGATTTCATCAAGTGGTTTTTCGTCCAAGCTGTGTTTGCATTCCTCCTCAGAGTGGGCTAGTCAGATCTGTGTCCCTCCTTCCCAGGCACAGCACATGGGTTTGCCGAGCTGCTTGGGAGCTGGAGCTTCCTAGGTCGTGTCTGGCACCCTCCCTGCTCTCATTAATGGGGAGGAAAAACACCGCAAGGGAGACTTTCTGTAAAGCAGCCCGCTGGCGAGAGCCTCACAGACGCCTGCCTTTCCGTCCGGGTTTTGGTTTCCTTCCCCGCCACCACTCGGGTCCCAGACCTGCTTCCCAGAGGAGGCTGGCGGGAGCCTTGCTCACCCTGTTTGCATGTGGGTGCCACAGGAGATTCCTCGAATAGCTCTGTGTGCAACTCCTCCTCCTCCTCCTCTCCTGCGCTTCCTATCCATCCCAGGCCCTGCACTGAGTCTCACACTGCCCCCACTCTAATACAGTGATAACAGTAGTAGCAGTAGTAACAGCACTTTAATTTATTGATGTCCGGCACTCACAGGCGTCTGTATGTCTTCATAAAGCAGTAAAGGAGAAGCGGTACTTGCAGAACGGGGCACCCTGTTCCAAGTAGATTGTGCTGGCAGAGGGACGGGGGGAGGAAAGTGTCATCCAAGATAGACTAAATAAACAAGGTGAAAAGAACGTGCCGAGCAGAGATGCAGACCCAAGGAGGAATTAAAGGAAGGTGCTCAGCATTGTCCTGGAGGAATAGTGGGGCTGATGACAGCCAGACCTGAAAAGTCTGCCTTTTGCTTCAAATCCCACGTTCTCTGAAGTTACAAGTATCCAGACCTAGGGCTCCAGTCCAGCCACTTACTCAAATTGTGTGACTGGGAATGCAAAGTTTGAGTCTAAGCTTTCCTGAATCTGTGGGGGTGTTAAAAGTTAAGGGCTTTGCCCAGGGTCTTCAAATCACTACTCCTATTGTTATTTTTCTTCTGCTCATGGCCTTGCGTGAATGAACCTCCCTGATAATGAATGAGGGTGCATATGTTTGTCTAAAAGCTTGTGGGCTCATAGTACAACTGATTTATGTTATATATATTTCGCCCCTTTTCTCTGTTTTTTTAAGTGCGTGTGTAATTTATACTGAAACATAAATCTTAGTGAGCCAGCATATAAATATTATTCTCAGCCCTACATTAAAGGATCAGCGTCCACCTGAAATGCAGTCAGTTTCCTCCTGGTAGCCGTTGCAGTTTTATATATACACATGCTTCCAAGATCCTGGCCAACTGATGTGGTTTTTCAGTTACATTTTCTTGTCCTTTAAAATAATTTTGCTCTCTCCTTGCTTGAGAACTTCCCCTTCTCCTTCATGAGATGAGAAGTGACTACAAGAAGGAAAAGACTGCTCAGATGTAGGTGAGCATCATGTACACAATTAGAAAAGCACCTAGAGGGAGAAGTCCACAGAAAAAAAAAATATATTTTTATTTTCCAATCTCTCTTTAAGGATTTCAAATTATTGGAATTTGAAATGGGCAAAATTTTGTACCATATTACAAATGGGCACAAAAGGACCCAACAAGGTCCTTAAGTCTTTTCTTCTCTGTCTTGCTCTTACCCTGTGGGTTCACTCATGGCCTTGGGCTTAGCTGCAGTGTGTCAGGATTGGTAGAGTCTCCACTGATTTTCTTTCCCTCACATGTCTCAACTGGTTCCTCTGCCTTCCCATGCCTGTGTTGCTGAGGTTGGCAGGGTAGCATCACGTTTGGGAGTGTGGGTCTTGGCCACCTTCCCCTTTTCTGGCAGTGGGACAAGACAAGCAAGGAGCTGTTCTTTGAACAAGATGAACCTCCCAATTCTACATCTCCTTACCTGGAGGCACTTTGGAAAATTATCCCCTTGTTTCATGGTTTTATAGGAGTTTTGAACTCCTTGGCAAGTGTCACCTGCAGTGGGAGGCCAAAACCTTCACAGTCTGTCCGGAGTCAGAAAACCTAGTGATGCACAGCACATCTTAAATGGAGGCCTGCATTTTCCTATCCCTACTTATAAACCTGTTATAAGAGCAGTTTCCGCTGTCCAGAGGTATCATAAGTAGCCAGCTATTCACAGAGAACAGATAAAGTGCTGAAAATATTCCAGTTATGGCGGTGTAAAAAGTTTCCGCTCATCAGCCAGCCTGCAGAAATGACCAACTGGTTAGTCTTAACCCTCCTAAATCACGAAGGTAACTTGAAGCACCCTGAAAGCAACCCTGCTGGACACTGTGCAGTAAGTTGTCCTGATTAGATACGGTCTTGTAATGTGTTGAATTACAGGTTACATAAGTGCCTTACCAAACATCCTGAGTAAACTGGGATCCCCGAAGTTTTAAGAATAGGAGATGCTATTTATAGTTTTTCTTTTCTAGACAACAGGCTTGAATACTTAGAGTATTAGGCTTTAGTTTATAATCTCCAATAGCCTTGCTATTAATAAAGGATCTGCCTTTGTTAAATTGGGAAGTGCCCAAGTATTTTTTTTCTTTCCTATTTTACTTTAAAAATATATTTCAACTCCATAACAAATGTACTTGAGAGCAAAAATACTAGAATATTTTTATTTTTAAGGGTGAATAATTGGTTTAGTATAAAAGCAGGTGGAGTTCGGGGGAATCCCTTGTTAAAACTGAGGAATATAAAATCTTAAGAAGTTTAAATATAGTTGTAAAAGATCAAGCCCATGTTATTCCAGCAAAGAACTGAATTGACTATCCATATGCACCCAGCCCCACATACATAGCATGTCTATGTAAGAAATTTCCTAAAATATCCTCCAAAGGGCAAAGTAACAACAGCAGCAAAAAGAGGTTTCATGAATTCAGTCTAAAAATGCTCATTGCCAAAATAATAAATGTAAAGGCTTTGTATTTGTGTAGCATCTTTCATCTTGAAGGATCTAAGTGCCTTGCAAGTTCAAAGTTCTTTACAAATGAAAGGCAGTCATCCCTGGGTCAGAATGCAGCAGGTATTTGACACTAGCCAAAGTACAGCCTTGTTTTGAAGGAAGAGAAGCCTTCTCCTTCCAGACCCTCCTGAGGTGTTGGAGGCCAGAAGAGCACACAGGCAGAAACAGCCCTGGGCTCCCTCCCTAGTGCTGCTCTGGCAGCGCAGGGCCACGAGATTCCCTCTCCAGCCATCCCTGCCAAGCAGCCCTTCCTGGCAGGGCTTCCTGCTGCTTTCGCACATGAATCCCAGGCTGTGGAGGTCAAGCAGAAATCAAAGTGTTAATGAGTTTCCTGAAAATTCGTGGCAGCAGAGACTGATGTGCTCAAGAGGAAAACTCACCCAGGGCCCTCCTGAGTTAGCGGCACCATCCCTTGAGCCCTTCTGTTGTCAGTCTTGGCAAAGACCGAGCTCTCGCTGGAGCTGGGAGTGCTGCCTCATCAGCACTGCAGTCCCACCAGGCTCAAGCTCTCTTTCATGCTTACTCTTTTCCTTTGGATTTTAAAAATGAGCTGCAGTCCCTTCTGTTTTCCTTGGTACAGACTGTATATCAAACCAAGGAACATTGTTCATTTCCTCTGTTATTTTTATTTTTAGCTCGGTTTTATTTTTAGTGTGTTTTATTTTATGTGCCGGGAAATGCCTTGGCTAACCTTGGTTAGCAGGAAAGGTGCTGCAAAGCAAAATCTGCATTGTTTTCTTGTTTCCTATATGATTGCCCTTCTCTGCCATCCTAAAAGCAGGCTTAATGTATTGAAGGGGGATCTGGTTTGGATTTCTTTTAAATGGCTGATGGGTGTCAGGGAGGAAAAAATCAGACTTAGGCTTAGGCTTTTTTTTTTTTTTTTTTTTAATCTTGTCAATTGCTATTTGTTTTTTTTTGTTTCCTCCATATGCTAATTTTATTCAGGGTCAGATCATGAATTACATCTGTGCTGGTGTAAAAGGAAGCACCAGCATCTTTCTTACCGAATGACTTGCTGTGCCATTACCTTGGCTTAGGTCCCATGTGGACCAGAAAGGGAGGACAAATAGGAGGCAGAGGAAGAGCATGGCCATCATTGACAGGAGAAGACGCAATTGGCTCAGAAAGGATTTGCTTTGAAAATGTGTACCCTAGACATGTAGTACTGCCCAATGCCATGCAACGTTGACTCAGGAATATACTTTTTCTCATATCACAGCTGATAAAGTGATTCAATCCTGAGGTGCAAATACGTGGAGATCCCAAGGTCTCCCCTACATAGGCTGCGGGCCTGGGGCATGCTCAGGTCAACAGATACCCCCATCCCCACTCCGTCCTCCCCATCAGCGCCTGCTTGGGCTTTTCCTGTCTCCACAACACAGCAGGCCCTGAGAACAATTTGGCCCTGAGGACAACACGTACTGTCTGAACAGCTGTTCCTACCTGTCTGAACAGCCTGCCCCTACTCCGCTCTGCTCTCCCCAAAGTCACATACAGGCAATAGCATTTTTTCCAGAAAGTGAATGAAACTTGTCATTCAGAAGACTTTCTTATCTAATATTATAATCATAGAATCATAGAATAATTAAGGTTGGAAGGGACCTCCAGAGGTCATCTAGTCCAACCCCCTGCACATGCAGGGTCACCCAGAGCACGTGGCACAGGGCTGCGTCCAAGCGGGTTTGGGAGATCTCCGGAGAAGGAGACTCCACAGCCTCTCTGGGCAGCCTGTTCCAGGGCTCGGGCACCCTCACTATTAAGGAATTTTCTTCAAGTTCCTGTGAAACTTTTGGTGCTTCAGTTTGTGACTATTTTCTCTAGTTCTATCAGTGGCCACCACTGCAAAGAGGCCGCCCCCTCCTCCTCACCGCCTCCCTTGAGGTATCTATAGACACTGCTCAGGTCCCCCCTCAGCCTCCTCTTCTCCAGGCTGAACAGGCCCAGCTCCCTCAGCCTTTGCTCACAGGGCAGATGTTCCAGGCCCCTGATCATCCTCGTAGCCCTGATGTATGTAGCCCTGAGTCAATCATGTAATTATCTAATAACATAAGGAGGTGATGAGTCCACCTTCTTTCCTACTAAGCTATTCTTATCCCTAAGGGAAAGGGAACCTGCTTCTGATTTCGAGATGAAAGTTACCTTTCTTCAGCTCCAGCCACTGGTTTTTGTTTCATCCCTGTCAGAAATGACCAAACACACCCTGCCAACAGATTTCTTTTCTGTGTGCATTATGTTTGTAGAGAGTGACCGAGGCCTTTCACCATCTCCTCTCTGTTGTGATATATAGTTTCTGCTCCTTAAATCTTGTAGTCTTGCAGGCCAGTTGTGAATTCTGCTTACCGCTTCCTTTTGGTGTTCCTCCAGTACTTCTACATCCTTCTTGGTTTTGTTAGCACCACTATGAATGCTGTGTAGAAAGTTGCCTACCTTCATGCAAGAAAGATGTCATCTAACAGGAGTGATAAATCTGATTCTTCCTCAGACTGGAAAATAGGCTGGAGTGAATGTGAGATCCCATGCAGTTCATTCTGTACTTCTATGAATGTGTTTTGGTACAGCAAACAACAAAAAATGATGGGAAGGAACCATTTGGAAATATACGGAGATTGTGTTCTCCTTGCTTTTCTTGCACATTTACTGTTTTGGCTATGAAGAGGTCAGCACACTATTTAGAATCTTACTGCCTGCTTTTCTCTGTCTGTGAGGTAGATGACTATGGATAACTTGCAGCAATGTTAGATTTTGCCAATTCAAGAGTCATATACAAAACACCCACTTCTTGAGATGGCAACTTCAGTGAGGATTTTAGCCAAGAAGCATCACTGCCATTGGGTCTGTACATGCATCCCACTCCCACAGGGATGATTGTCATCAAGTTTATAAGTGTGCGACCTTACCTCTTGAAAAGAAGTATACCTGAGAGGCGAAGAAATTCACAGTATTTCCAAAATATTCTCATTTCCTTGTTTTCCTCCTTGCCCCTGACCACTTTGGGGTGAATATCTTTTATCTCAGTGATGAGGCAAATCCAGACTCCACCAGAATAAGTGCATAGACTTCCATCAACAACACTCTCTCCCCTTGTTAACCATATTGAAGTTGGAGCTGGCTCTTAAGGACTTTTTGAAAAGCAATCTTTGGGTTGAAAACTTGGAGAGATAGTGCAGTAAATTATGGATGATTTATGGTGTTTTAGGCAGCTGCCTTGTGTTCATCTTGGCTTAGTTTTAGTTCGTTAAATCCATCAGTGTTTTGGGGGTTCCATGAAATAAATATACTAGAATGCAAAATTTCAAGTCTTCAGAATTTGTTTTTTGGGAGAACAAAAAGATCTCTTTTTATCAGCATTGTCACTATTGTTTCAAGGTGTTTCATTGCTGGCAGTGGCATCCTGCTCCTATTATAAAAGCATGAAAGATCCCAATGGAAAGTTTGTAGAATTGGCCCTGCTTCATAACAGTGCTCTTATCATTCCGTAACAATTAGAGTCATCACTAAACTGCTGAGAATTTCACAAATTTCCGTATTTTTTTGATGTATGAATTTTGAAACTTAGCAAAATAATATTGCAAGTTGGTGCTGATGTGGAATAAGTTCAGAGGGAAAACCCCTTACATTTTGTTAAAATGTTGTTGACAAATCATTAGTTTGGTCTTCAAAAGCTGCTAAGATAAAAATGGAAATATTTTTTGATGTTTTATGTAGAAAAAAGAATTGGCTTATTGTAAATCATATATGGCCTGAATCAAAAATGGACGAATGTCAGCAGTGTCCAGCTGCGATAGAGGGATTTCATTTATCATCAAAAGTAGAAAGACCTCCTTCATGCTGAGATCAGAACTGGGCTAACTACACCATTTCCTCATCCAGCCATCATTAGGGTGTTCCAGCTGCTGGCAGCAACGATTTATTCCATCGCATTACCCAAACTGTGGTAATGCATATGGATAATGCTAGTGCCAGGCCACATAGTTTCTTCCTCCTGAATTTGTACAGCATCAGAGACAAAGGCATCCATGCCAGTATATTGCAATGATAGTGGTGGTGATGATAAAAAAAAAATCAAGGCAAAGTTTGTAGTCAGAGATGATATTTTTTATTAAACTTACTGATAAATTAGAGAAGAATAGACAGCTTTCAGTGATGCAAGCCCCACCTGAGGTCTGCGATAGAAGCATTAGACTTAAAAGCTACATACAGGCTGAGAACAATTTTTCAGAACTTAAGCATATATGTGTCAGATCATCTGCAAACAAAAATGTAGTTGGTATTTATAGGGCTAGGAGGCTGTTGCAAATAGAAGAGAGTGAGAAGTTAACCAACATTTGGGGCAATGTGGGAGAAATCTAGTTATTTCTAAAATACAGAATGAATGTTTGTATATATGTGTGTGTTATATACTAAAAGAAAGATTTCTATCTCATGTTACATAGTTATGAATCTCTTACATATAACTATTTATACCAATAGAATAATAAGAAATTTGCTAATTGCTTGATCTATTAAGTTACATCATCATTGCTAGTTACGTTTCCAAATTTCTGGAAAACCAAAATATGCCCAATAGTAAAGGGAATGATAAGTGCTTCGTTATTTACTATTTAATAATGGCATTGTTATCCCGGACAATGTAAGCTCCTTGCTGTCATCACTCCCCCAACGTCAACACAGTTGTGCTAACAAAGCATTTGGCCTGGCTTAATCAAGCAGAGAGCGTCACCACCCTCTCCCGGTCCAGCCCTTGGATGAACACGCACTCCATAACTCATCACAACTTCATAAGCGGATGAAGTTCCATGTCCCGGGGCTCTGCAGAATCGGACCTGGCAGCCCGGCTTTCCCGGCGCTCTGACGTAGCCCACAGCCTTTTGGCTAGCCCACCGCACAGCCGTCTTCCAGCCCAGCTTCTTGACGTGTGGGTGATGGTGGGTTGTGCCTTGGCTGGATAATCCCCGTGTGCCTGGAGGCATCTAGGGGCAAGGACTTTCTTCCTGTGATGTGTCTGTGCATCACCAAGGCCAGAGTAGGAGGGAATGGGATACTGGTGTTTGCCGGGCGTTTCTTGCGCATCGCACAGAGCAAAAGCAGCACGCAGTTCCCTGTGGGAGCACACGCGCTGTGTGTGCAGAGCGGCTGGCTTTGCTGAGCGTGCTGTAATTTTCCCACTGACAAGAGGAGAGGACAGAAGGCAAGAGTAAGCCCGAAGAGGAAAGGAGCTCAGCCCCTCTTGCGCATGGCATGTCCCAAGACACGCGCGCAAGGAGTCTGAGGACACTATTTACATCGTGGGGAGGTGGAACTGGAGATGGGAGAGGGTGTGTGTGTAGTGCATGTGCTAGGGCAGGCAGCAAAACAACTGCCTGAAGAAGGTAGCAGCGGGAGGCAAGGGGAGAGGGCTACAATTGGTACCAGATGCCCTCAGAAGCTAACGATCTGACAAACGCTGCACTTGTAAAACAAATTCTTTTAAAAGGAAGCAAATGGAAATATAAGCTAGTGAAAGAATTTGCAACAGCTGCTCTGAAACCATTTCTCACTTCATAAACAGGTCTGCACTGAAAAAAAAAAGGCTTTTTTTTTTTAAAAAAAAAATCTTGTTCTTTGTGGTCCTTTCCTCTTGCTCTTCCTGCCCTCCCCCTGTGCCCACTGGGGATATCTCAGCCCCAGAATGGGGCCATGCCCTGCAAATTTCCACAAAACTGACTCACCAGGCTTGTGCAGAGTTTAACAGCACTTTGCCTTCCTCTGTCTTCCTTGTTGGTGCCTGTGTTGTGTCTTCTGTGGGGATTCTGCAGGCGCAGCCGTGGCTGGAGAGGCTGAGCAAATGGTGCCCGGGAAGCCTCTGCCACGGTGCGCCCGTAGTGCACAGAAACTGCTGCAAGTGGAGTGAGCTCGGTCAGCGAGCAGGAAGGACCGTGCTCCTGCCTTTCTGCTCTCCCCGGTTCCTGCATTAAACCATGTTGAAGATTCAGTCAGCAGCACCCTGGCTTAGGAGGGGCTGCTGGAACCTGTGAAAAGCCGTCAATGGTTTGATCAGTCCTGATCATCAAATAACCAGAGTGTTTTCTTGGGGGAACTGTTATATTAGCCCCATGTCTCGGCCTAATTCCATCCTAGGTAATTAATCTGCTGGCCATACTTCACTGATTATTTTTGATGCTTAATTAATCAATACCAATGTCTGGACCTGGCAAGAAGCTGCTGTGGCAAAGAGAAGAGGGTTTATTTCCTGGGGACGGGTGATACATGGCTCTGGGAGGGGGCTCTGAGCCTCCCTCTGAACATCCCAAGCAGATGCCTCTTGGAAGGAGTCCCTCCGTAGTGCAGAAGCACCAGGCCTACTTTGCTGAGCCTTTCTCTGTTCTCTTCTGCAGCTGTGCCCACCATACCTGTGCGGAGCCAGGAAGCTGCACACACCCAGTGCTTGCTCACACCTCCACCCTCAACTGCACCTCCAGTGGACCAAGGGACATGGAGTGCATTGTTTCCTGTGAAAAGGGATTCGTCCTTCGCTCCAGCAATGGGAAGAGCCTGGGCCCTATGCAGGTGAGTGGACAGCAGAGCAGACATCATCTCATGACCCATTAGACAGACTGTTAGTTAAGATAGACTTCAGCACCCTGAGGTGGCTGAGCAGGACTCCCTGGACACCATGTGATTGCAGCCCTGGGCTCCTCACAGCTTAGTCAAGCAGCCTTAGTCCAATGGACCCACCAGTGCTGGGCCTCGGTGCCAATGGCTGCTGCTCAAGGAGAGCCCACTCTGGTCTCCCTTGTAGTCCTGTTGCCTCCTACAGTCAATGCTGCACATAGCCTGAGGCTCTGCCATGCTAAAAGGAACCGAACCTGTGATGTCTGTGATGACATGCAGAGTCTGTTCCTGCAGAGGTGGACATTCTCTGTTCTCTGCATGGGCATTGCAGGGAGGATTAAATATCCTTGGGACATTTTCTCTCTTAAAGTTCAAGTTAGTTGCTCAGGAAAAAATGAAGTCATTTCAGAGCAACTAAATTTAAAGGGCTATAGATGAAGAGACAGCCAACAGGACTAGGAGCTTTTCTTTCTTTGTATCGTGTTGCAATCAATGCTGCACAAGCCAGCAGGGCAGCACAGAGGTCAGTATGAAAGAGTTCAGCCCACTTTCTGGTGAGCCAGGGTCTACCTCATAAAAGCCACGGCCAGCTCCATCCTTAGACACTGGGGTCTCCCTGGACGTGGGATTGATGGGTCCGTGGGAGCTGAGCTCCCTGAGATCTAGATAACCACCTTGGCAGGGTTATGGGCACAGCTTGTCCTGTCCTTACTTTGTTCCTGGAGAGCAAACATAAACCTCCAGGGCTGAGTTGGCCCCGCACACCAGATGAAGAGAGAAGATGTAAACTCACATTAGGTGGAGATGGATGGAGGTGAGTCAGGCGATGTAAGCAAATTGGGCTTTTTGTCCCTCCAGGAGTTTGTGTGTGGCAGACACTTGTGCTATAGCAGTGAGTGTTTACCATGGGATGAAGTGGGCACTGGAAAGTGAGGCATGATAGAGTGCAAAGGGTCAAGTTGAGATGCCCTGCTTGCCCCCCGTGTCACTTGGAAATTTATTAATTACGGGATCATACAGTTTTTCAGGCCAAGGTAATACTTTTAACACACATCAGTGTGTTCACAAGGAAAACAAAATGTTCTCGTTCTCTCCTAACATGAAACCACACTAAATAAACTTGCTGCAGGTGACAGTTTTTCAGTATTTGGCAGTGAGATGGGAAACTTCCTGACAAAGCTTAGCCTTGTGCTTGTCATAACAGATGGCAACTTACAGGTGCCCTGCCTCACCTGAAGTGACATTGCGTCTGCTTTCCTACCTCTACGGAGGCTAAAGGGGACAGCATGATAGGGGACAAATCTTGGGGAGACGTAGTAGCACATAAACTTTTCTCTGATGACTGCTGCTGAAGGAAAAGAGGTGCCATGCTTTGCTTGTTCATAGAGAGGATGGAGTAGGGTGTGGTGCAACCATCCAGTTGGTCTCAAGGCCCTCATCTCACTGTGTTTTCTCAATCTCTGACAGTATGTCAGTAGTCATCTCACGGCATTCTAGGAGAAAACGTAGAGCTCTTCCCTGGACATTCTCTCATTCTCTCACATGGCAATGGACTCTATTTTTTTTTTCTTCCTGGGTAGCCCTGAAGATGTGTCTGGCCTCCACCCAGCAGTAGTAAGGAAAGAACACTTAGATGTTCAGTTACAACGTGATCCTGTCATGCAATGGAGAGTGCTAGACTCAAATTTAATAATGCGCTTTAGAGCCACCAGACCATCTCCAGAACTATCTTAATTTGAATGTATTGGCTGGAAGGACAAATCACAAGTTTGACTATATAAGCAACCTGACTGAATTCAGTCAATAAGCTGACATCACAGAATCACAGAATATTTAAGGTTGGAAGGGACCTCTAGATATCATCTAGTCCAACCTTCCTGCTCCAGCAGGCACACCTAGAGCATGTGGCACAGGGCGGCACCCAGGCGGGTTTTGAAGACCTCCAGAGAAGGAGACTCCACAACCTCCCTGGGCAGCCTGTTCCACTGCTCTGTTACCCTCACAGTAGAGAAGTTGCTCCTCACCTGGAGACGGAACTTCCTGTGCTCCAGCTTGTGGCCATTACCCCTCGTCCTGTCGCTGGCCACCAGTGAAAACAGCTTGTCCCCTTCCTCCCCGCATTCTCCCTTCCTGAACTTATACACATTAATCAGATCCCCTCTCAGCCTTCTCTTCTCCAGGCTAAACAGGCCCAGCTCACTCAGTCTCTCCTCGTGCAAGAGACGTTCCATTCCCTTAATCATCTTAGTTGCTCTTCTCTGGACCCTCTCGAGAAGTTCCACGTCCCTCTTATACTGGGGTGCCCAGAACTGCACCCAGTACTCCAGGTGCGGCCTCACCAGAGCTGAGGAGAGGGGCAGAATCCCCTCCCTTGACCTGCTGGCAACACTCCTCCTGATGCAGGCCAGGATCCCATTGGCCTTCTTGGCCACGAGGGCACACTGCTCACTCATGGTTAACTTGGTGTCAACCAGGACTCCCAGGTCCCTCTCCGTGGAGGTGCTCTCCAGCAGGTCGACCCCTAATCTGTCCTGGTGCCTGGGGTTATTCCTGCCCAGGTGCAGGACCCTGCCCTTGTCCTTATTGAACCTCATGAGGTTCCTCTCTGCCCAACTCTCCAGCCTGTCCAGGTTCCTCTGGATGGCAGCACAGCTCTCCGGAGTGTCGGCCACTCCACCCAGCTTGGTGTCATCTGCAAACTTGCTCAGGGTGCACTCCGTGCCCTCATCCAGGTCAGAAATAGTTGAATGAAAACTATTTGTACTGAGGACTGCTGGGATAATGTTAGATGGTCTGAGAATGGAAATCATGGCACACCATCATACAGTACTTTGTTTGACTAAGTACCTAGCACGCGCTGTATTTAGGACTAGGATCACTGGCAGTTTAGAGGCAGAAAACTCATGTGGTTCCCCAACTATGTAAGAAGAGACATGTAATTATGAGTTATGAATGAAGTTGTATGAGCCACTGATTTCAGTGGTGTCTGTGGGCGGAGGCAGTGTGTTTCAGGGAAACCTTTTAACAGGAGAGTGCCCACCAATGACTGAAATAAGACTTGATCTAGTAGGGCAGGAAACTAAGACCTGTGCACAGAACTGGAAATAACTTGTAGCCCAGAAAAATGTTGACTAACTTGATTTCTTTTCTTGATATACTCTGTTGTTGCTTAGACAATGTTGTCACAGTTGAGTGAGCAGTGATGCACTTCACTCATAAGACAGAAGCAGCAATATGTTTTACTGAGGTCAGATAGTGGCTTAACAAAGCTCCATCATAAACAATGATTTAATGAGGTTTGATGTCAGTGTTCACCCAGTTATTTACTGCATGGAGATTTGGATCAGCTGAGAGTATCAGAGAGACTCTTCTGTTGAGTCACAAAGTTTGTAATGGAACCCCTTTCTTTCCAAACTCCTGCTGAGAGGAGTCTAGATGAGGCTAAATCCAGTCCTAGACCTAGACTTGGTCAACCGTTTATATCTAAAGGATTTCGTCGTGAAGTCTGTGAAGGAGACCCTCCCATTGAGTTCTGAGGTTCAGAAGTGACCCTTTGCTTTCCAAACAACTCCTGAGAGGAATCCAGGTGTAGCTGGATCCATTCCTAGTCCCAGACCTGGTTGGTAGTTTATGTCTAAAGGATTGATGTACATAATCAATCAGAAACAGAACTTATTAAAGTTTTCCCAAAGGTTTGCAAAGTTTGATCGTATTATTTATAATTTACTGAGGATCTGTCACCTGTAAGGAATCTCTCAGCCTTGGGGAATAATCTTGAAAGCTGTCCCTGCTCAAGAAGAGCTTCTGTGGTGCATTCTGTTGCCATGCAAGAGAATTCTCTGTTTATATAGGGGGAGACTAACCTCTGTTTATATAGGGGGAGATGAATGACTTATAGTCATAATTTGTATGCGAGACAGGTCTTAGTTGGTGCATGCCAAGTGACCACCTACCTACGTGCTGTTTACAAGGAGGTCAGGTTGAGGGGGAGAGAGCACACCGAGGGGGCGGAGGGTGGAAGGAACAGACTGCCACAAGTATGTATTCAGCTAGCTTTTTGGGGAGACAACTAGAGACTAGGCATTTCAGGTCTGTAATATAGATGGCTTGCATGTTATCTCAAAGACCAGTCACTGCTTTCACACACCAAGCATCACATCATGCACAGGTAGGTGCTTTGTGTTGTGTAGCCACTAGGAGAGGAAAAATGGAGAAGTGCATCTCTTACCCCTGAAATTTTGGCCATCCCTTTTCGTTGGGGTGGTAAAACAGTAGGGTAAAGCTCAGTGATAGGAAACCAACGGAGCCTTGTTTTCTTCTCAGAAGGAGGTGGTGCTGACGTGCAGCTCAGGGCAGTGGGACAGATCTGTGACTTGTGAACCTGTTGACTGCGGTCGCCCTGACCAGTTACATGTGTACTACGCTGAATTCTCCTGCCCGAAGGGGACCACGTACCTGAAGAGATGTTCCTTCTCCTGCATCCGGCCAGCTAAGCTTCAAGGTAGAGTCTCAAGTGTTGACGTATTTAACCCTCTTTCTCCCTTTTGATGCCATGTTTTGTGTCTATTGCAAACTGAAATTTGAATTTTTCTGTTATCTTGGCTTTTGCCAGACAGTTGGACTCTTAAAGACCTCCTGAAATGATAGGCATCCATGATCATAGTAGAGGGATACTCAGTGTCTCCTCACCCACCAGCTGGCACCTCATATGAATTTATCTCAGGTTGTGGGTATATCTTCTCCTGATAAGTGGTGAGCTCCTTGCAAGCTCTGGCTTTACAGAGATGAGGAAAGCACAAAATGTGCAGGCAGCCAGTGGAGAGGAATAGAGAGGACTTCAGGCAGCCAGAAATGGCATGCTGCCTAGTGGCTATGTGAAAGCATGTGATTGAGGAGGCCTAGGCCCCTACAAAGCCATAGAGCCTGGTGCCCACAGCTGCAGAGCAGCCTCAGAGATGTGCACCAACCAGACACACAGCAGTCCTCCAGACACGCCACGGCCTGGCTTTCATTCTGCCGCCTCCATCAATAGCCGCAGGAATGTTTCTAAGCCAAGTCGGAGAAAGAGCGCTACTGTTCCTGTCTATACAAGGCTGAGCTGGATGGGATTTCGGGGGTAATTGCCTTGACAGCTTCAAGCATTGGGACTTTATGTGAGTTTCCACCGGCGCATTTGCTCTGAACAATCACAACAAATCATTTTAATGGGTGCCCTATTTTATGGAGACATTTATAGCTGAAACGTATGAAAATCATTTACTACTCTTCTTTGGGTTAAATCTAAGGAGTAAAAACTGCAGGGAATTAAGGTCACTTTTCATGGCAAGGGGGATGCTGGCTGATCCCAGTGTGAGCTGATCAAAGCATAGAGTGTGAACTACAGCTTGACAGGCCAGACTCCGTACAAACCTATGCCATTGCCTTTGGTGGGTCAATTGAGGGCAGAGTTTTAATCTGATATTTCACTAACAGCCTCCTCTTGTTCCCACTGAAGTCAATGGGAGATTTGCCATTGGCTCCCTTGGTGGGAAGGGAGGCCCATCCGTAAGGCGCCCTGGGTGACTTCCAGCAGTTGACACCACTCCTGGTGGTGTCAAGCCAAGGCCGTTGAGTCGTGCGGGTAAATTCAGAGAAGCCCAATTGATTCCACTAAGCTGTTGAGGCAAGAACGTGTCTGCTTCTTGTTCTTCCTAAAGACTTGCATCCTTATGGGCAGCCTGTCAATGCTAATAAATACTAAGAATAGACAAGGAAAAGATTGCATGAGCCATGCGGCTTCTGTCGTGGAGCTTGGAGGCCGGAGGAACGTGTACAGCGTGATCCTTGGGAGCACAGGCCCACTGGGAACACAAGCCATGAGTGGAGACTCTGTCTGAGGCTGCCAGTCTCTTGGCCTTTTCTAAGAGCAGTTGTAGACAGAGCAGTGATCCTATAGAAAGTAAGTGATGCATGAAAGGAGTGTGGAGAAATCTGGCTATACAGTGAACCTGCTTTAGAGGCCTGATCCAAATCTTTCAATAGGGAGACTTCCATCCACTAGCTTGTAAGGGTTTTTTTTTTCTTTTTTATTGCTCAGCAGTTACCAGCGAAATGGCTCTGGCTTAGATTCAGATCTACAGAGCATAGATATGGCCCCGAATGCCTAACATAGACTCCACTTTAGGCCACCTGTTAGGCAGGCCTACTAGATTCTCACTTTTCTAGACAGACAATGAAGAGGGGCCGTGATACTCGGGTCAAATCCTCTAGAAGACGGCAGTTTGAATTCACCATCACACCACTTGAGATTTCAGTATCTATTCCGCTGGTGCTTTCAAGGTTGCACTGTATGTATGTTAGCACAGAGCTCATCAGCTTGGAAGGGTAGGTGCTGGACAAGCTGCACAAACTACCTGGTGAAAAGCTGCATGGCCTGAACTACACACAGCAGAAAGCTGTCATATATAAAGGCCCAACAAAGGCTCTTCTGAGGTGTCACTGGAGAGGGAAATTTTAAGGGAGAGATTTGGGGAGATATCTGGAATCAGTATCTTTTTTCCATTCCCTAGAAGTCATCCCTTTCGCCTTCCTGTCTGTTTTCAAGGGATTCAGCTTCTGTCCCAGCCTGACCAACCATACAATGAGGTCCTTGGCTTTCAAATTTGTTGCCTTCTTGGGCATTGATATCCAGTCTAAAAAGAGAGGATTTTGCTGGTTCCTTTCACTTCACTCACCCCCAGTATTCCATCCCCAGTTATACTGTAGTCTGAATATCCTGCTTCTCTCTTGGAATTAGGAATGAGCCAGTGGTTGACCTGTCTTGAGGATGGACTCTGGTCACTCCCCGAAGCCTTCTGCAAGCTGGAATGTGATGCTCCCCCTATGGTGGCCAATGCCAAGCTACTGGTCCCACGGTGCCTGCAAGGGAACCATGATGTGGGCTCAGTATGTCGCTATAAGTGTAAACCTGGATACCACGTGGCAGAGAACACAGTGGGCAAACCTAAGAAGTAAGTCTGTGATGTGTCTTTTCTCACTGTTCTGCCACATTTTCTTTGTCTCCTTTTCTTCCTATTAGCAAGGTCACTGAAAGCAGACGAGGTCACTGTATGCTGGTAGCATTGCAAAGCTGTGTTGGTTGGTGGGGCAAGGTAAAGGCAGAGCAGTTTGATCTGATAATGCACATGCCATTGCTTGAAACATGAAGGGCGTTCCCCTAGTTTAGGTCAAAGCACAAGTTGTCCTGCACACCTCAATGTACTTTTCACTTGATGAAAATTAAGCATGTATGTGGAGGCATTTGTAAACTCTCAGGACTTCAACTGGTAATAAGCAAATGATGTAATAAAGATGCTGGAAGACTCTTGCTGCCTTTCATATAAGCAACAAAACATAGATCATGACATTGAGATGGCAACGACAATATTTATGGCAATATTCTGTAAGAATTAACATTTTACCCCCTGCATATCTTGGCTAAGTTTAGCCACAAACATTTGTATTTGGTTTCAATTTCAATTGAAGGAGATTTTCCCAATGCTTTGGGAAAAAAATCTTCGTGATTCACTAGCACTGTACTCAGCCAATATCATGGCATTGGGGATGAAGCAGTATTTTCTGCGTAATACCTCCAGATGAAGTCCCTATTGTGTACGGTTACATAAATATTCCATGGTGCTGGCTGGGTGCTCCCCAAAGTCTTAACACTGGTCAGGTAATTATGTGCTAATTGTTTAATGCCTCCTTCCCATTTTAATTGAATGCAGGCTTCATCTCTGTTTTGCTGTGAGGTAGGTTTTTTGTCCACTAGGAAGTGTTTGCCAAATTTCTTGCATGGTAACGAAGGAAGTGGTTTCTGTAAAGAGCTTTTCACAATGTTAGGGTTTCCCAAGCCAAGGAGAACTGTGTGAATTGTGACTATGGGTGTGACTAAATGCATTGCTTTGTGAACTGCGAAGCGACTTGCATGCCTGTGACATTCAGGCACTGGACGTGCAATCAAATCAACACAGCTTGCCAAGTTATGCATTTCTGCAGCAAAAGGGTGCTTTCCAGGAGTTCCCAAGGCTCTTTTGATACGTGTGTAACTTCTGGTCTGAATAGCCTGTAAAATGAGCCAAGGAAAATTACAGAAAATGCTCTTATTTCCAGGTTTGCTGTTACCATTACTACTGACTCATCTAACATCTTTGATGGTATTATGATCATATTGCATTAAACAACAAACATTCACAGAACGAGAAAATTCATCCCTTTCTTATGATATGCAAGAGAGAAAGCAAGAGCCTTTCCATGGGAGTGTAAAGGCTGGTGTACTGTTTCATCTGAAGTTCTGTATATATACTCAGCAGCAACAGAAATGCAGTGGCAAGCATAGCCTGTGGCAGCTATTAACCAATAAAGAAGCTAGTTGGTGACGAGATTTCTAGAGATCCTCCTACTATATCAGTCTTGGAAGGCACAGATCTGCCGAAATGAGGGGTTGTTTTTATTATCCGGGACTGTTTCTGAAGAAAGGGAGTCTTTGCAGACGATGGCGGAGAGCTCTGGAAGGGGCGGGCACTGGTAAGGTGCAGGTTCCTGATACTCTCATGAAGCATTAGGGTCCCAGTTTATGACTCAGCCATCAGGTTTTTAGGTGTTATGCAGTCTGTTTGGCTTCTTTCTGTGTTCACCAGACTGAGTATCCGTGCTTCTATCATCCCTCATCATTGCTCTTTTCCTGCGATTAGCCCATTATGCTCAAGAAGTCACATCTAAGAAGCTGACAAGATTAAACAGGAGACACATTGGTGGGACCAAGGAGTAACTGGTACCTTGGCCCTCACCGGAGATCAAGGGAGCTCTGAGATAGTCCAGCTAATCCTGACCCTCAGTGAACTTGCGTGGAGATGTTGGCCCTTCCACCTCCTCTCCCCATTCAAAGACTAGGTGGGCTGATGGCAACCATGAAAAAGGAAGAGAAGGTGGGGGAATGTGGAGAAGAAAATGGAGTGTAGCAGACTGAGGGCTGGAAGCACTTCATAAAGATCATAGCGGGCAAAGTAGGACAGGCTAACCAAGAGCATCAGAGTTTAGCAGGGCACTGGGCCATTGTATATTTGTGGTAAATGCGTAGTTATGGGGCTCTGACTTCTAGTGCCCACATATGGCCCCTTCCATATAAAAGGCAAACACACATGCAGCTTATGGAGCCATAAAGCCAGGGAAAGAAAACACAAGCTGTCAAATGGACTCCGATGTCATTTCCACCTTTAAGGCCTCTGATGAAGATTTACAACCCAAGTAGTCCAGGCTGTTTGGAGAGAGGGGAGGAAAGCAGCAGAAGTCCTACAGGCTGGCATTGCTTTCTTTCAATTTTCCAGCAAAGCCTCTCTGCCTCTCTCCTGTTCTTTGCAAAGCCATCCGTCTCCTACCATAGGGAAATGAGGTGGACTTTGGACTAATTTATCCCTATTTCTCTACACTGTACCCAGTACTCCAAAATCTGGCCATTCCACTACACCACTGGATCCTGGCAACACTTCTGCATGCATAGCTCCTGGAGCTCAACTAACACATATGCCTTCACATCAAACACAGCCCTTGCTGGCCTCAGACATCTCCCCTGCCTCATTTACCCGTTAGACATTGGATTGCCCATTTGGAGGAGAAATCTTTGACTCTGATTTTCCTGGCTTCCTTGTTAATCCTTAAGAAATGCTGCTAACCCAGATCAGAAGAAGTCGGGGGGTCTGGAAATTTCAAGCTGCTACAAGGTATTTTTTTTAAAAGCCTCTCTCTTCCCTTCTCCATGCCTTAATATAAACGCCCACTTCATCTATACAGCAGCGGGCCACATACCAGCTTCTACCCTGGGGTCAGGCCAGGACAGCCCTATTTGAAACTTGCCCAGCATGAAAGCTAGTTGTGAAGGGAGCCTCCAGAAAAAGCTGGGTTTTTATTTCAGCTCTGAAGATTGTGCAGTGGTGTAATGAGACAGGGAGAGAGTGGGAATGGTGGGCAAGGATGAACCAAGAGGTTATCAAGAGAATTCGGCTGTACCAACCTCCTTCCTCTTTCTGCCGTATTCCATTGCTCCTGAAGATGGTCACTGGGCTGCTCCTTTTCTCTCCCTGGGTTGGTTGTCCAAGGCAATGGACAGGTCCGCTCCTGTGAGGAGATACTGCATGGTGCACTAGGACTTCATGCTGGAGCCATTCTAGAACCACACCAAGGCGAGGAGGCCCAGAAAGGGTGACAGGGCCTCAAGCCCTGAAGTTCCTAAGATGTGGCCCTCCCTCAGTCTCCCTCCCCAGGCCTTGACATGGCTTTAGGTAGAAGTTTTTACTGCAGTGTGGAAGAGCAGCAGTGATGTACAGTGGCCAAATGAGTTATATCCAGGTGGTTGGTAAGTGAGTGAGAACTAGCATATATCTAGAATGGTCCTGACCTTTGCTGTCTGCCTGGGGCCTTGCCTGTGGCAATGAGGCTTCATACCACCAGTTTGTTTGTATCACCATAATGGCATCAGCTATCATCTTCAACATTGCTGTAATATGGTAGTGTAAGATATACTCTGTTCTGTTGTGGAGTGGCTGACACTCCAGGGCTGTGCAGACACTCAGAGGGACCTTGACAGGTTGGAGGACTGGGCGGAGAGGAACCTCATGAGGTTCAGCAAAGGCAAGTGGAGGGTCCTGCAACTGGGAAGGAACCTCAGACAGCAATACAGAGTAGAGGATGACCTGCTGGAAAACAGCTCCGCGGAGAGGGATCTGGGAGTCCTGCTTGACAAGAAATTAATCATGAGTCAGCAGTGCCCTCATGGCCAAGAAGGCCAATGGGATCCTGCCTGAGGAGGATGTTGATAGCAGGTCAAGGGAGGGGATCCTGCCCCTCTGCTCAGCTCTGGTGAGGCCACAGCTGGAGCACTGGGGGCAGTTCTGGGCTCCCCAGGACAAGAGGGATGTGGAGCTTCTAGAGAGGGTACAGCGCAGAGTGACAAAGATGATGAAGGGACTGGAACATCTATCATATGAGGAAAGACTAAGTGAGCTGGGCCTGTTTAGCCTGGAGAAGACTAAGAGGAGATTTGATAAATGTGTCTAAGCACCTGAGGGGAGAATGCAGGGAAGAAGGGACTAAACTCTTCTCGGTGGTGGCCAGTGACAGGACAAGGGGTAATGGGTACAAATTGAAACACAGGAAATTCCGTCTCCATTGAAGCCTATGTTCATCAGAGCAGGAACTCTCTGTCACTCTTAGAAGGTCCCTAGCATAGAAGAGCAAAGCTAATGAGGACTACAGCCAGTCCTCTTGCCTTTGCCCCAGCAATGCAGTGGCACCTGAATGGGGCCACCTTGCTGTTCCAGGCTGCATGACCATGCACCAGACTGCTCAAGATGATAGCAATGAGGCACTCGCCTGCACCATGCGATGAGGGACAGCCAGGTGGCCCCAAGCCACAGCTCAGAACAAGAGGCAATTTAGTGCCTTCACCTCAGAGATTTCTCTAATCCAGGGCTGCACAGCCCAGGAGATGTTCAATCTCCCTCTGTGTGCCTGTGGCATGCTATAAACCTAATGACACAGCGCCTGGAGCCCTGCCTGCTGGCACGGGAATGTGAGAGGGCAGAGGGAAGCATCTGAGGCAGGTTGTCTAGTAATAAAGTGGATGGGAGAAAAGTTTCATTAAAGTTGAAAGCCGGCAGTCAGCACTGGCTCAGGTAAAACACATCAGCAATGTCAAATCTTGTGCATTGAAGGTGTTCAGTGACATGTGCTCGTTGGAAGAGTGGTCCCCAGCTGGTCCAAGACATCGTGAGCTTTTTATGCCTTTATGTAGAAGATGTGGTATATACATCGTTGGCAGGTACAGGAGACTGAAGCGGGTGGGCTCCACTTCTGGACTTTGTCTTCCTTTCTTTTTGATAATTTTTTTGGCAAGTATTTCGCGCTTGGACTGTTTTAGCAAGACAAGATGATATTGGTCTGCTCTGGTATGACAATTCCTCTGCTAGAGCAAGATTGACAGATTTGGCCAGAGTACAAAGAGGAGCCTTAGAAACAGCTGGGACCAGGCCAGCAGGATTTACTGGTGGAGGCTCATTTGCCTGAGCCAAGTATGTAGTTGCTGGCTCTGGGACAACGCAACTCAGTGCACGTACCCACAGGGGCTGGGGGCAAAGAGAGGGGCACCACAGGAGTCACTGTGTGGGGGGCTGATCGGGGCAAGCCCTCTTTCTCCAGCAAGAGAAGTGCATGCTTAATTGGAAGCAAAAATCGGAGTCTTAAGGGCAACTATAGGGCTGAGGTTAGTGAGCTGATGCCCTGGAGGCCCCACTGGATCCCACCCTCGGGAATCAAAGAAAATCAGAGCCAAGCTGTATATCCTTCACTGCTGACCCATGGAAATCATCTGCCTAGGATTCTCCCAGAATTGGTCTCCAAGGAGAAATTGCCGATCCCCTATCCCCTTCTTCTCATTTTTCTTCCTGACCACATTAGACATCTTCCTTGGCCTGTGATGGACTACACCTTGGCTCTTTACTGGTAAAGCCTCTTCCCGTAAGGGCTATGCAACTCCTGAGGCTGTAGAGCAAAGTGGAGACTGGGAATTGCATGTGTTGCCCTTCCAGGGCCACAGCCCAGGCTTATGGGTGTGTTTCTCCAGGAAATTCCTGAAGATCCAGTGTTTGGAAAGTGGCCTGTGGGAAGAAGGGCACTGCGTTCCTGTGGTGTGTGAGCCACCTCCGCCGGTCTTCGAGGGGATGTACAACTGTAGCCAGGGCTTTGAGCTGGACAGCAAATGCATCCTCAACTGTGAGCCACAGAGTGAGAGGGTGAGTGACCTTGGGAAGGGACAGACTGGCCAAGCACTGTGCTTCAGAGCATCCTAAAAAAGGTCACAGCACCACAGAGAGGGGTGTCTGGGTCCTAAAGATGGGATTGTGAAAAACGGTGGGCCCTGATGTTCTTTGAAACCCAAAGAGAGCAAAAACACTTACTTCACAAATGCTTATTCCAGCCAGATGCACAGTTGAGCTCTTGGGAGCAAGTGCTGGCTTCATGATGGTCTTCCAGACAGTGTGAAGCAGTTGCAGGACTTTGAGACTACTGGTCAGAATAATCTCAAAGTGCTGCCTGGGAGATCACGAGGCTCAGAGGGGCACAGGCAGCCTCCTGGTTCACCCCCAAGTGGGGATGCTCTCGCTCTCACCCTGGTAATGCTTCCAAAAAGCAGCCGTTCGTCCTGTCAGCATGCCTGCTTGTCTGTATTGAAAGGGGTAGCAAATGAAAGCAGAGGGCTTCCAGCAGCCCTGAGAGCAGCTGCTAATGTGGCTGCCTGCAGCAACTGGCAATATGACTGCAGGAGACTTGCTGACAAGGGCTTTGCCTGGGCCTGGAGGCTCCTGCTGCCTGCCAGGCTCTTCCACTGAAGGTTCACATGTGGCCTGCTGGAAAAGTCTTGTTGACAGAAGCACAGCAAATTCCCTCTGGTGGGATCCAACACCAGCTGGAAAACAATTTGCTTTCTGGTCAGTAGTACAAAGTATCCCTACGCTGGACCAGATGGCCACAACCCAGTTACTCTGGAGAATTTTGCTCTGGACTTCACAGGCAGAAGTGGGTCACTTTTCTTTCTATTACCCCCTGGAGCTGAGCAGCTGGTGTGAAAATATCACTAGCAGCCAAGTCGGGGTGAGCCTGCAGCTGGCTTGTAGTGAAGAGGACTGCTCTCTTTTCACTTCCAGGTTCCCATCCTTTGTACTAAGGAAGGCTTATGGACAGAAGAGTTCAAACTGTGCGAGAACTTACAGGGGAACTGCCCACCACCGCTGGAGCTGAACTTTGTGGAGTACAAGTGTGAACAGGGGCATGGAATAGGTGAGGACAAATGAAAAATAAACAGGAATTGAAACACTGTAGAGTCCTGGTCCACCCTCCTCTTCTGTCCTTAGAAGTGAGCTCTCTATTGACTCAGTTGTGTCTCCCGGGGAACTAGCTGGAAGGTCATTCTTGCTGTATTAAGCCCCACTAAATTTATGGCAAAATTCTCTTTTCTGTCCTCTTTCTGAGTCCAGAGACACTGGAGTGACTTTAGCCATGTGCATATAGTGATTGAATTCATGAACAAGATAAGGCTGGCTTCAGTATAAGGATCTGTAATTTCAGAAGCAGCTGGGCAAGCCCAGCCCCTTGGAGTAATTTTCCCTTCCTCAGGCCCTCCGGACACACAATGTCTCTCCACTTACTGTTGCTGATGCTTGCAGGATTAATGTGGCAGGCCCGAGACAAACGCTTAAGTGACAATTGCATGTAACAGGGCACTTTGACCAGATGAGGGACCACACCATCCTTTTCTTTCTTCAGAATGGTTCCTTAGAACCTCTGTGTTTTCAGGAAAAGCTGCAATTCTCAGTCACCGTTACATCTTATTTGGCATCTTGCTAGACTAGACCCTTAAGCAAAACCCACATCACTGAAACAAACACAAAGATGAAAACCTGATCAAAACTGGCTGAAGCAAGTCCAAGGGCAGGGCCTGCTAAGTTTAGGTTTTGTACAGATCCAGTGTTAGGCTGGTCAGTATTAAGTCTGGGAACCACCTATTTTTTTTTCAGGATTTTTTTGCATTTTTTTTTCTTGCATGTCTTTACTAGTTCCTAAATTCCTAAGACCCCTTTCCTTTAGCTATAAAGAGCCAGACATTATGGGACTGATGTTACAGTAGGGCCAGTCAGTCCTGTTTTATTTCTTTACAATGAAGGCTCTGGGCTGAGCAGTTTTCCTGCTCTTCTCAGAGGAATGGAAATGATGAGTAAATCTGTTGTTCAGGAATTCAGGCATCCTGCAAGGTGCCGACGTTGTTTCAGAAAGTTAATCACCTTGTTCTTATTTCCATTTAAGAACTTAATGCAAGAGGAGCCAATCGGTTAGATTCCAGCAGGAGCAGCTCCTAGGTCATAGGAAGGCAGTGGGTGTTCACCTTGATTAAAAAACACACATGAAAGAAGCTCCCTAACATACCAATAAACATCCCATAACATACAGGACAGTCTTATTTTCATGCTGGATCTGACATCCTGCTATTTGAGCTGATCAATGATCAAACTGATCGATGTTTGACTTTCTACTCAGCTGGGAGAGGAGAATTGGTCCTGTAGTCTCTGGGGTAATTTAAGATTTAGAGGAGGAATTGTTATCCCACACTGGAAGGAAAAGCATATCCTTTACATTTTCTTCAGCTCTCAGTGAAGAGCCTAGATGCCTGGGTTTAGCGCCACCCTTTAAAACAGTTGCCTGGTTCTTGCTAAGAAGAAGTCCTCACGGCCCTGTCTCTCCCGCCGCAGGTGCTGTGTGCATGCCCTCCTGCATGATCCCGCCCAGCGATCCAGTCATGCTGCCTGAAAATGTAACTGCTGACACTATGGATCACCGTCTGCAGCCCGCCAGAGTCCAGGTAAGGGGAGCTGCTCCTCCTCTAGCAGGGTCAGGTGCATATGGCAATAGGTCCTTCATCAGAGACCTTTTGTTGTTGGAAATGTGGCAGTGTAGCAACTGTATGTCTTTCTGGCTCTCATATAGTCATTTTTCTCACCTCTTTCCAATGAAACCCCTTACTCTGGGGCAACTTCTTTTTCCCATACTGAGCCCTTCTGGATAAATCTGTTTGGCAGGAGGAGGTAGCTGGGTGGCAAAGCCAAGAGGGAGTCTGGAGCTCTGTGCTGAGATACCATGTATCTCACAAATGTGCCCTGGCCTGCAATTTTCTGCACAAAATGTTTTCCTTGAGCTAAAATAATTTTTCTCAGTTTCAACAAAAATGGCATAGACTTTCTTAAGGATAAAAGGACTGAAAAATAGTCACATTTCTGCCTTTTTAAAGACTAATATATTTGGATATTTAAGCTTTAATTTCCCCAGTTTTTGGCAAGCTCTGGCGAAGGACTTCACAGTACCCATGTACATCTCCGCAAGTACATTTCCACTGAAGCGCCTTCACTCATGGTCAGTGGAAGGTCTAGTCAGTCTCTGCACACACCTGCTTGAGCAGAGGCCAGAGGACTTCAAGATAACTATTGCTGGGCGTGCTGCTTGTAGACTGGATTCTAGTGCCAGTCCAATCCATAAGTAGATTCCAGTGCCAAGGTCTTCCTTGGCGTGGCTTCCACGACTTCTTTGTTTTCAGTCTGTTCTAGATGCTACTGCACAGCTTTCTACTCTCCTATACTATACCTATTCAGCGTAAGCTATCAGCTCTCATCTGAGCTGTCAACGCCTAGCATGATATCTCAATGAACGAAGTTAAATGCAAGAATCCCACTGATTTTTCAGCACATAGTGTATTCCTTAGTCCGCTGCACTGATGTTATTGTCAGCTAATGTGCTAGGAGGGTTGAGTTTGGGAGAAAAATCCACCCTTGACACTTGGCACCACGAGAGTTCTTGTCCCCATTTACCTGGCAGCTGAGATGCAGCTCCAAGTAGGCATTTCCCTGCTAAGGAGGAGGCAAGGCAAGGTTAGCTGCAAGATGTGAAGACTGAGATGGAATTTGATCAATGTGTAGAAGTACCTGAGAGGAGAATGTAGGGAGGAAGGGACTAAACTCTTCTCGGTGGTAGCCAGTGGCAGGACAAGGGTCAATGGGTACAAGTTGAAACCTAGGCTGTTCCATCTCTGTGTAAGGAAGAACTTCTTTCCTGTGAGGGTGACAGAGCCCTGGCCCAGGCTGCCCAGGGAGGTTGTGGAGTCTCCTTCTCTGGAGGTCTTCCAAAGCATCTGGATGCCACCCTGTTCCCCGTGCTCTAGGTGTCCCTGCTGGAGCAGGCGTTGGACTAGATGATCTCTAGAGGTCCCTTCCAACCTCAACCATTCTGTGACTCTGTGTCTTTGGCTGCCAGAACCCTCTGGCCAGATCATTGCCTTCTGCTTCTGGAACTGGTAGCCTTTTCCTTCCTATCTCTTACTAATTTTGTAGGCAGAACAGCTCAAATAGCTCAAATAGTTTGGATCTTAACTGCACAACTCTCCAAAAAAGGAGCTTCACCAGGGTAATATATCTTAAAAGAAAAATGAAATGCATAAGGAAGGAGATGGAACAAAGAAAAGCAAACAATCTACTCAGGAGCCAGCACTCCCATCCAAACACTTTCCCCTCCTCCTGGGAACCCACAGGAGGCCCAGAGTTACCAGTGCTTCATGCCTGCAGATACTGTTTTATGTCAGATTGAATCAGATCCATGACAGATCACTGTCCGCGGGCGAGGGTGCCCCTACCATGTGGGATGTTAAGCACAGGCACTGGAAGGAGGCCTTGAATTTGAGGGATCAGATGGTTTGGCCTGTCAAGGCGGTGGTGTTCAGCTTCTCTTTCACCACCACTGTGGGTTCTCATGCAAGGGAAGCATTTTGCGGTCAGGAGGAAAGGAGGAGAAGGGAGGAAAGCATTATTTTAAGAAACAGCCCTTCTTGACAGCAGCTCTCCCTGGAACATCTTGTTATTATCTCTTCCTCAGCTTCCTCCTCTGCTTCCTCCACTTTTCCTTCTCTAATCCTTGTTGCTCCTTGCAGTGTTGGCTGCCATATGTCTTTCCATATGTGGGTGCTGCTGTGCTCCTGAGGTGACCAGGAGAAGATGAGGCAAACTAGAGCTAATGCCAGTCCACCTCACAGGGTGCCGCACAGGCCACTCTGGGAAAGCCACTCAGGGCCCTGTTTTGCTTTCAACACTAATTCATTGCATCCTGCAGGTTTGTTCTTAGCTCTTAATAATTTCCCAAATTGGAATACAACTGTGCTAAACTGCTCTTCAAAACATGTAACAACCGCGTATGAAACATCCTAACAGAGCTAGCATCCAAATATCCTTAGGGCTGACTGGGAATTGAAGAGCTCAGCCAGCATCCTGGGCCTCTGTCCCATCTGATCTTGTCTTCTTCTGGGTCTGAGTTGCCTGCGCTGGCTGAGAATGGTGCTGTTAGGCCAGACTTGCTCCTGGCAACTGGTCAGGCTGCAACAGACACTGACTGTAGCAGAAAGAAGCTGAAAAATACAGCTAATATGCAAAGGGGCCTAAGTGAACAAGCATCTCATATGTCTCTTGGGAGACCGTTCTTGGGAGAAACGCAGCATCCTTGCCATCAGAATGCCTTCTGGCCACCTTCCATTGTCAGCAAACAAGGGCCCGTGAAGTAGATGATAACCCAGCCAGGCAGCTTCACCTAGATAAATGTGAAATGAACCCCATCATTGCCTCAGCCGTCGCCAGCTGAGCGCACAGCTAAAGACACCCCTTCAGTTCAGACCTTCTGCAACTGGAGAGAGCTCATCATCCCTGGCTGGAAGGAATCCTGGGGATGCTGGAGCTGGGCTGCCTTCCACTGTGCATTTCAAATGGGAGGCAAGGGAAAATATACGTGCCCTTCCGTATGGTTCCTGTTCTGTGAAGGGCATCCTAGGACACTTTCACAGGCCAACCATCATTTTATGGGGCCTCAGATTTCAAAGTCTGCCTGAGCTTTACAAGGAGGAAATTGTATGTGTGGTGGGGTTTTTCTTCCCCCTGTATAATCATGTGTGCTCTTAACAATATTCATTCAGAATTCATGAGATGGAGCATCCCATTTAGACAAAACTAAGTCTATCATATCTTAACCTTGTATCCAGTTGGTTGCAACAGCTGACAATACCTCATGAATACCGGAGATAACCTCATCTGCACATATGAACATGAGTCTGTTGTATCCTCTTCAGACCAGGTCCAGGAAGGTTAGAGTCCCAGTGTCCTTTGGAGACCTACTTCTCAGAGCCTGAGTAGGAATCAAGTTGTTCGTTGACATAGGCATCAAGTGATGACCACTTAGGTCTCACATCTGATACAAGTGAGAAGGTGCAAAACTAAGCATCATGCAAAGAGGTGAATGGAAGGATCAAGTCTGTTGTAGCTTTCCCAGTGATAGCTTGTGGCCAAGACAGCAGGGCATGGGCCCAAGTTAGGCACCATGACACAGCACTCAGTCCTTTGGCAACCCCTGTCATCTCCCTGTGTCATTTCCCATTTGTATGGCCTCTACCTTGAGCAATGTACTGAGGTCTGAGTGAATCAGACCCAGCTGCCTCAGTTTTGATGGCCTTGAAAGGGCTTTCCTCTGGAGAGAGGTGCAGGGAGGGTGGTACTGCTGTTTTGCGCTGTGATGAGCAGTGCAGTGATGTAGGACACAGCACCTCCAGAGAACATCTAGGCCTTTTGCGTCACTCTCCCGCCTCACCTGACATGTCTTTTCTCCTTTTCTCTTCAGCATATTGTATGCACAGGTAGGCTGCGATGGTATCCAGACCCTTCCGTCATCCATTGCATCCAGTCGTGTGAGGTAAGCCCCCCTTTTCCCAGCATGAGCCGCCTGCTTGTTGCAGGAGCGTTCCTGGCGATTCCCATTCACAGCGGCACAAAGGTGGAGCTGGACGGCTTGGAGTTGGTGTTTGCTCTGAACTGGGCCAGGGCTTGCTGGCTGAGCAGAGAGACCAGAACAAGCATACTTGGGAAAGTGCGGCGATGACAAGTTGGATTTTCAGAGCCACCAAATACTGCCAAGACACAAAAGAGGGTGGAGGAAACTCCACGGGTACAGGCAGTGCAGGCATGCTGAGCATTCAAGGGAAAACAGCCAGATCTCAACCAAGGGTTTCCAGATACCTCAGATTTTCACATGTGACTCCTGGCTCTGACTGCCCACAGCCCATGTGTAATGAAAGAGTAATTAGGTCTGGGGTTAGTAGCACAGACTCCTTAAGCAGATGTGATCTTCCCTCAAGTTTGAGGCTGTTTAGATCAGAAATTCAATGGGAATGCGCTGTTTTTTGTTTTGTTTTGTTTTGTTTTTTGGTTGTTTGTTTGTTTTCCTGAACCTCCTGTTTTGGGAGTCAGGTCTTTTACTGGATGCTTTATCTCTAGCATGCTCAGTGTCAGTAGGACAGGCATGTAATTCTGCAGTCCACGTGCAAAGCGAACAGAGAAATGCAAATGTGTGAGGTAAAGGAAAGATCAAAGATGAGGATACTTTCTCACTCAGACTCATCTGTGAGCCTGAGTCTTGCAGGAAGGGACTGGATCAGAAACTCGTAGGTGGAGTAGAACGTGAATGAGGGGTCAGCTGGGCGTTATTGGCGTGGGAAGTGGCATGGTGGTGAACGTCCTTTCCACATCTCACTGCCTGAGCATACAGGGCAGCAGCCAGGATGAGGCTGGGGAATGAGATTGCACTGAGCTGCAAAACTGGGCCAGATCCTCATAACATATTTCCTTCCTTGTACACTTCTTCCTGGCTGACTCAGGAAGAATGTTCTAGCAAAGGATTTCACTGGCAAGGGGTATCCCCAAAAAAGTGCTGTGCTGACTCCAAGCCTGAATATTTCCTTAACCAGAACCACAGTTCTAGAGTAAAACTGATCCAGAAAAACCCTGTGTGATTCACACATCCAATCAAAACAACTAGGATTTCCAGCATCGTATATGCAAAACAAACCGCTCCTGAGGAATCTGCAGACAAAGAATTCTTTGCAGAAATTGGTTAGCCACTCATTTTGTTTTGAGTGATGACCAGGCACGAGAAAATAATAGGCAGCTTGGAGTCAGTTAGCAAAGGAAAGAAAAAATAGGCAGTCTTTGTCAGACACTATTTGTTATTGTAATTGAGGGTAAAAAGGAAATGGGAGGGGAAGGGAATTTTGGAATGTTGTATGCTTAAACTTTGGGATTTTTACCAAAAAAAAAAAAAATGTAACTGAAGTTTGCACACCAAAAATAGCATTGGGTTTTGCTGATACATTTTTTGACACGCTCCTTTCATTGAAAATGATCCGTTTTGCTCACCAGCTAAGCTCTTTGTCAGCTGCAGAATGTGCAGCGGAGTTACTCCCCAGCTTCCACTGGTGTGTTGCATGTGTCCACAGTACTCCATGGGCTCCAAGCACAGGGCAATATCTGCTGTGTGCCATAGACATTTGGTGGTTGAGTACCAGAGCTTAACAAAGGATCCTCCGTTGTCATGGGAGGGCTGTGTCTTTCTAAAGCATAACCTTCAGCTCAGTTCCAGGGCAATGGATTTGAAGCAGTCATACAAGTCTGGGACCTTCTCTGGGGCTTGCAATCAGGTCAAACTGAGCGAATGGAAGTGTCTGTTTAGGTGACAGGTTGCTCCTAAAAGAAGACTTAGGTGATATGCTCCTTCCTTCCTTCCTTCCTTCCTTCCTTCCCATATGGGTCAGATAAGAGAAAGAAGGTACGACCTGTGAATTCCGTCTTAAACACAGGTACACTGGACATACCTTGCCCTCTTCCTCTGTGTTTTCTGCACCTCAGCCTGGATCTGTGTTTTCAGCAACAGGCTCCATAGGAAGGATGAAAATGCCAGATTGTGTGTGTGTCGGTATGTGTGTGAGTGAGAGTCACTATGTGAAATTCCAGAATCTCATATTGTTGTTCTCTTGTCTAAACTTACTCATGATCAACACTAGTTCTGTCTGTTCCCATGTACTTGTCATCCTCATCTGCTTTTAAAAAATAATTGTAGACAACTGTCTACAGGAAGTTAAGCAGGCCAAAATTTTGCAAAGTCCTAACAAAAAATGGGGAATCTTCATCACCCTTGTAGGTTTTCCTACAGTTTTTCTACACCTTTTTCTACACCTTCTCTGCTTTCAATTCATCTGTTAGGAGGAATGACCAAGCAGTACACAAGCCTGTTCTGGAAATCTCTCTTCTGACAGGACCTGGGAATGTATCTGTCATTTCAGCAGTTGCATCAGCTTGGCAGCTCAGAGAGATCCTGAGATCAGCAAGTACACCCAGATCTTTCTCTACCTCTTTTATTTCCAGCTGATGAGCTCCAAGCTAACAGCAGATGTTTTACTATCAGTACTCCAGTGCTTGCCCTTCAATTTGGTACAAATGCATGTCATCCTGTTTCTCTCCCTAGTCCTTCAGGTCAACTAATGATTTGTCAGATATCCTGATCCTCCCCTGTGGAACAATGTCTCTTTTCTTTGGCTCATGAGCAATTTCTTCAACACAGACTTACTCTTAAGGTCACAGTCATTCACCATAATACTAATCAAGATCAAGATTTAGATTGCTCCTTCCAGTGTGATCCTTCCTTCCTTCCTTCCTTCCTTCCTTCCTTCCTTCCTTCCTTCCTTCCTTCCTTCCTTCCTTCCTTCCTTCCTTCCTTCCTTCCTTCCTTCC
>NW_020455470.1:659029-731405 GCF_003342845.1 Nothoprocta perdicaria | reverse complement strand
CCTTCCTTCCTTCCTTCCTTCCTTCCTTCCTTCCTTCCTTCCTTCCTTCCTTCCTTCCTTCCTTCCTTCCTTCTCTTTCTCTCTCTCTCTCCCTCTCTCAAAAAACGCTAGCCATCTCCTCTCTAGTCTCCTTGTCTTCACTTCTCATGTGCTTGTCTTTGATTATTCCTCTTTTTGCTGGGATTTCTTCTGCAATCTTGCATGTTATTCAGGCTGGCCTAAAAGACCAAGTTATGCTAACTTCCCCCCTTCTCTTTTTTATCAGGGGCTTTAGAATGGTCCTTCTCTGACCATAAGGAATAACTGATACCAAAACTGACTCATTCAAAGCACTGCACTCAGAACTGTTGTTTGGCAGTGAGGGGAAAGGCAACCCCCTAGGCCGACCACAGGAAATGCCCTGCATTTTGTTTTCACTTCACCTATGCTCATTTCTGTCCCCATACCCTCATTTCCCTAGCTATGCTGCCTTCACCCTTGTGCCTCAAATCATGAGTTCTTTAAAGCCATTTCATCTGGGTGTCCATCTCTTGGGGGATATGGGGACATCAGAGAGAGTGAAGAGAAGCCATCTTCTCACAAGAATCTGTTCTTGCTGCATTAGCCTCCCCCATCTCTTTTTCTTGTTCTCTTCTTGCTTTATCTGCCTAAGGAATATTTTGCTGTAATAGCCCCTGTTGGATCTGGCTTGGTTCAGTTTGACTTGCCAGCTGTGCCTCTTTAGTCCCAGACTCATGATCATTTCAGCACTTAAATTCACGTTAATCCCTGAACTGAGGCAATCTCTCCTATGCAATAGGCAGAGAAACACTGTTCCAGTGGACTATCCAGGTCACCTAAGGTCTGAGTCACCTTTCAGAGATGTTATTGTCTCTCCATTGAGAGCAGAGAGCGTGCTGGATCATGAAGCTTTCTCATCTGGACACCGCAGGGGAACAACCCTGTGTAAGAAAAATCCAGGCGTCCTGGCTCCTTACAGTCTCTGCTCAGAGAAGTCACTTCAGGCTGGGATATGAGAGCACTGTCCAAGCTCAGCCTCCAAGCTACCCAGCCCTAGATGGAGCCCTGCCTCACAAATCTACTGCTGGAAATTTCAGGTCACTGTGCAATGACATTAGAGGAATTCTCACTCCTCTTTATCATACACTGGCAGTAGATCAGTCTCCCTGCTCATCCCTTTCTCTCGTCTCCCCACCTCCCTTCTCTTTCCATTAATCTTGTTGTCCATCTGCCTCCTGATCTCTCGGCATGCCTTGCCAAGTTCCCCATTCCCAGAGTGCAGAGGCACGTAGTTGAGCGGATGAAGGAGGGGGAGATGAAAAGCATTCCAGAAGCTCATCGGGAATACAAGTTACTGCCAAGTGTGCTTTGCATCTGAACGGCCAGTGGAACATGTCATCCCATGCCATCAGTAGAAAAACACATGGCAGCAGAGCAGAGTGAAAGGAGAGGACATGCAGAGAAGACTTGGAGCTGCGTGGAGAGGAAAATGGAGCAGCAGAGAAACCCTCATCTCTTTCCCCACTATCTGGGAAGAGATAGTTAGGATGCTGGTGTTATACTCAGCAGCTTAAGAAGGTGTTTGCAATCTCTACTCTCTCTCCTCTCCCAAGCCATAAGTAGGTGACAAGCTGGCATCCACATTCCTTCCATGCCAAGGAGCAAGGGATAGCTGAAGAGAGGCTGCAGCCTGCAGAAGAACAGAGAGCATGTACAGAGACCAAGGCTACAAGATACTGTGGCTGCTTCCTTAATCTCTTCCTGCCGTAGTCTAAAACGGTCCGTGTAGCGGAATAACTACCACCATCGTACTCAGGACAAGGAACACAAGCTGCTTTTGAGTGATCACAGCAGATGAGGGCATGCTATTCTGGGAAGCCAGTATGCTTTGCAAGGTGCTGGCCCTCATCACTCCTGCTCCTCTTCATCACTAGATGCAAGTAGCAAAGGGTTCATAGCCAGTGATTTAAAGCAGCGTGCTCTGGACAGACCATTAGCAGGTAGACCTTCATATTTTTATGACTGGATCAGAAGAACTGAAGAACTGAAGAAGAACTGAAATTGCTCTTGGTCTGCCACCTAGCCTAGCAATCCCTTCCTAATGTGACTCAGTGCTCAGTGCAGACTGCTTCTGATATAGCTCTCTTGCTTCCTGGCATCTCCTATTCCTCCAAGTGGTTGAGCTGACTTCTTCTCATGAGTGAGCAGGCTGACTCTATATCTGATTATGTGCGTAACATTTTCCAGCCTCATTCTTCCCAATCTTCATCCAAGGCCCGGACAAGTTGCCTTGTTTCCTTTCTTTATGCTAGTGGGTCTAAAACACAGGAAGTCCTGGTGATAACCAAAAGGAAAGTTCCCAATCTGCAGCCAGGGCCTGTATGTGAAGCAAGTGATGCATGGTTTACAACTCCTTCAAAGTCAATGCTTGGCACCTCCTTCTCACCCCAACCTGTCCGCATTAGTAGAGCAGGCAACTTCTATTTCCATTTCCATGTCTGCAAGCAGAAACGGGTGTGCGTGAGAAGCCTCCCTGTGTTCACCCCCATGTGTGGTGTTTCTCTGAGGTTAGTAGTAGATACTAGCCATATTTCAAGTCTTTAATCCAAGCCATCTGCAGCTGCATTCCACACGCCCTCTCAGATCATTGCCTTGCTTTCATCATCCTCCCCTTCCTATCCCACTCCCCCTCCTCACTTCTCTTCCACTTGTCTTATACGTATTCCAGACACAGGCCTTGGGTAGCCAACAGGTGACTCACGCTGGCCATAGAAGCCAGATCTTCCCTGCATGAGCACAAGGTCTAGCTGCCCTTAAGTGTGCTGCTGGTCCTGTTATCACACCTGTAAAATACTAAGCCATCTTCTATTTTGTGGTTTTCCTGAATAATTGATATGTAAATGATGCAAAAGTGATGGAAGCGTGTCTGTGGATATATGTTGTTCCACGGTCTCTCAATCCAGCAGGTAGCCTATAGGGCTATCTACAGTCCTTCTCACTAGTATGCACAAAGCGGTGCATATGCCCAGCCATAATTAACCCTTTTGAAAGCATCTACAATAGTGGCAGTGGGATGTATCACTCAAAATAAGATCCCACTATGTTTTAATTTTGCCACGGTCTTGTGGTAGGAGGCAGACTGTGAGTCGTTCCCCTAGGCCAAACACTAGAGCCTAGGCCCAGCTGTAAACAGCTGCCTCTGCTCATCAGCATCAGCAGGGTTGCAGCAGAGGCCAAAAGTTGAATTTTGTTAAGCTACAGCTGGGATAGAAAACTGGGTGCGGAGGCCTCTGCCAAGAAAACAGCATCACCTCAGCCTGTCTTTCTTGTGGCTCCATCTCTTTGTGAAAGATTATATCTAAAGGTGATGATCAGTGATGTCTTGTGGCAGCTCGGGGCAAAAGTTCAGCCTCTCTGGGGCTGGCTGCAGGCAGACATAACTGTAAGACAGGGGCAACGTGCGAGGATGCGAGTGGGATGCCTGCAATGTGGGAACAGAACAGAAGGGCACGGTGCAGACAGTGGGTCTGCACGCCTCGCGGTGAGGCATGGACAGCGGACTGTCCATGCCTCAGAAACCTTCAAAGCCCGTCCTGCGCTGTGCTGTAGCTAAAAGGGCAATGACTGTGAGAAGTGCTTGTTACTACACCACCTGCAACATCTTAGGCAGCCTTAGAAGCCCAAGAAGTGGGTAGTTATCTAGCCACCATGACCAACGTTATTGTCCCTCATCACAGACCCAAAGGCATCTGGATTTGTATCATGGCAAAGCTCAGCCCAGGAAAGCAGGCAGAAATGTGGCTGTGGTGGGATGCTATCTCCTGGGAATGTGTAGACAACGGGAACCAGGTTCCCTTCTTAATCTTTTCAACCATCATAGAGCAGTACTTTCAAAGAGTGCTCTGTTTTGTCTCCGAAGTAACCATTGACCTGCAAGAGTCTTTTCTGTGGAAGAGGTAGGAGATAAGAATGGAAGCCCTCCAAGTTCCTCCTGGATATGTTTTCACGCTGCCCTTGCAGCACTGGTTAGCACAGGTAGAACCTCAACAACTAGGGGTGGTGGAGACCTAAGAGGCAGACCCAAAATTGCTTTCCCAAGAGGAAAGAAACAAAAGGATTTGTCTGTGGAGTAACAGTGGCAGACAGAAGTGAAATATTTTGCTTCTTTCTTCAGTAGTGAAGGACCAAGGGCCTGAAGCAACAGCCAGCCCCACAAGGCATAGCAGTGTGTGCACGCAGGCCCTCCAGCCTGTTAGCATTTTTCTGTCCTGTGCAGCTCAGTTGCCATCACCCCCATCGCTGCCTGTGTCCTGCTTTCCCCTCTCTCTCAGCTGATCACAGGCCTTGTACCCTGTGACACAGACAGAGGGAGCGGAGGCTGCCAAAAACACACTCTGAAATAAAAATCAATGAATTACTTTTGCTAATAAATAAATATTCCCAACCTTAATCCATCCAACTGCTCTTCCAACATGAATATTCCTCTTCAGTTCTTTCATCCCTTGTACATTTTTTTTCTTTATGTTTTAAGATCTGTAACAAGAACTTGGCAGAAACCAGATACAAGTGGGTCAGGAGGCCCTTGTGGTTTTCAGGGCTTGTTTTTCATAACCCGTTCTATCCTGCAACGTATTTTGCACAAATGTCTTGCCAGGAGATCTAATCCATGGCAAGAGGCGAGCTGCTGAAGGGACTATTGCAGGCTGTTGCTAGAGGCTCAGGAAGTCCTGTCTTCTCCCGCGTGTACACAACAGCAACCTTGGGAAATGAGAGTGCTGGGGACCCACCTCCGAGTGCCAATGTGCTTGCCAAGAGCACTATCTACACACTGTATCTTCTGTGCTCCCCTTTGCCTGTTCTTTCCTGCTTCTGTTTTCTTCTCCTGTTGCCTCTTGTCAGCACTGAGGTCAGCACATGGAAAGGATTAGGCTGAGGACCCTGCCATGAACAGCTCATGGTAGAAGAAGCTTTTACAGACTCCACAAAGGCAGAGACCTGCTTTTAGATGGTGTTAATCCACTCCATCTTTCCATCTGTTTCTTCAGTCCCGTTCCTGTAGGCTGTGGCAATGGCCCTTCTGCATTGCTGTCTGCTGACAGTGTCTCCAAAAGAGACAGAGAAACTGTTGAGGTAGAGTGTATCCCCCTTCCGTATCCTGAGGTGCTACATGTTAACTTCTGCAGCAGAAGGGAGTCCAAACCAAATCCTGGCCTGGGACATAGGAGTGTTTTCAAACACCATGAAAGAAAGGACCTGCTCTCCCAGTATGGTCATCTACAGCTGCATTCCAAACAGACACCAACCAGTGATCAAACAACTGTGCTCTTATCCCATTCCAGACTCCATTCCTGTCTGAACTCAATTCAGACTGATTCAACCAGGACCCAGGTGTCTGCAGGAGACCCATGTGCAGGGGGGCATCTTTGTCCTGAAGACCACCTGGAGCTGCAGCTATTGACACTGCACTTAGGTTTACTGCTGGGAACTGGAGCTTTACTTATTTATTTTGGGCAGCAGGCCAAGCACATGGCACATGAGATAAATCCAGACCACACACCTCCGTGAGCCTGTTGCCTCTTCCTTCAAGAGGCTAATTGCTGCTCAGTGGGTGCAGGTCACACATCTCCTGTCCCTCTGCATGGCCCTTGCAGTCTTGCTTGACAGCAACTATTTCTGATCCTGGAGAAGGGTCAAAAGAAGGTCCTAGAAGGAGTGTTTGCTGCTGTTTCTCCTGCACAGCTTTGGTTTCAGACACGAAGTGATCAGCTCCACCTTGGCCTTGTGGTGAAGGCAGAATTTGGCTTCTTTTGTCCTGCAGTCACTGAAAGCTGGGGCTGATATGCGATGACCGACTTTTTTCCTCAAGCAAGAAGCCTTTTTTCTTTTTCTTTTTTTTTTTTCTTTTTTTTTTTTCTTAGGAGAGGGAAGAAAGATGCTGAAGCTGAAGCAGACATTTCTAAAGAACTGAGAAATCATGATGAAGGAACTCCGCATATTGAGTGAATAGCTCAGGGACACCAGCAAACTCAGAAGCAACCAGCATTTCTCCAGTTTGCTTTCTGGTCATGTCTGAGATGATGGTGCAAGTCCACGATTTCTGCAAGCAGGCCACCCCAGGGGCATGGGCTTCCATGGTCATCCACTGTAGTTTAACAGACCGCACAGGAACAGCGCAGCGGGCAGAAACTGGAAGACACAGAAATAACGTATGAACTGTTGGGCTTGTGTGAATTTGTTTTTATTTCATCGTCTTCAAGCCATTTGGTGCCAGGTGCCTCTTGCAAAATTTCTGAAGTTCTCTTCCCTCCAGCTGTGCTCACGTGGCCTTCCTCAGTGCAAGGGACCAGGCAGCATTTGCCCGCTGATCAGGGTAGCTCAGGGCACGGAGACATCCCAGAGAGCTTTCTGAGCAGCGGCCAGCTCTCTTCCCTCTCTGCCCCTCTGTGTTTTTCAGAGCTGCTTTCCTCCTTGCGTGCTAGGCAGCCTCAGGAAGGAGAGAAGGAAAGTGAATGTGCCTGGGCTCTTGGGGGTGGTGGTGGAAATAATAAAATAAAAGACACACTGCAACAGAAAGAGGGCCAAGAAAAATATTTAAACAAAACAATGAACATTGTCGTTTCCTCCCACAGTCTGCATTCCCAGTCAACGTCCCTGGGCAAGCAGGAGGAGCCAAGAATTGCCGGGCTGTCTGCCCCACCAGCGTGTGTGTAGGAAAGGGATGTTTCCTGGGGACACAGTGCTGCAGCATCACTTTAACTACCTCCTGCCATGTCTGCAGCTGAAGCTTAATTTTCTACAGGGAAGCAGTGGTTTGAGAAACTGTTGAAGGGCTAGGATCAGAAGGATGAGAGGGAGAATTTTCAGGTATCCAAGCCAGGATGTTGGGGTGATGGAGGCACTGGGGTTTCAATTGAATCTGACCTTCAAGGAGGGCCTGGGTAGGCTTCACATCCCGTCTGGGACATGCTAGAATAACTGCACTTTTTGGAATGCTTTGGGATGGGAAGGAAGACTATGCAGTTGAAAGAAGATGTGCTGCTTTTCCTGCCATTGCCAAAGGGCTATCACAGCCTCTTCATGCTTCCTTTCATCGCTGCCCCTCTGCAGAAGCCTTCACCCCCTCAGGCAACTCCATCTCTTGACACATAGAGGCAGCACATGCTTGCTTTGAGCCCGGCTGCTGTTTCTCCTGCAAGCCTCAGGTGCTTTAGACCTTCAGCTCTTCCTGGCGCTGAGGGCTGCTTGAGGTGATGTCCTCAAGTCCTCTGGACTCCCTGCTGCCTGTGCTGTCATGGTAGGAGGTGCCAGGGCTGCCAGAGTGACTTTGGAATAAGCCTTGTTTGGGGCTGACATCCCAAACCCATGGGCATGACACCCCATGCCCATTCAAGAGGCACAGCCGTGACCACAGAGCAGCAGCAGCTTTTCTGGGCTGCTCCCTGCCTGTCTCCTGTGCTGAACTGATGCTTCCCCTGTTCCTCTGCAGCTGCTTGGAAAGTTACAGCTGATGAGGAATGAAAACACCAGCACATCATCAGCTGCAGGATCTCACACAGTTACCTTAGGATTCAAAGAGTTTGCCCAGTCATTTCTGATACCTCAAACTTCAGATCCCAACATATTGAAGCCTAAAGGGAAAGCCACATGGACAGGAAACTTCTTGCTGACTTAGAAGTAGCATAAAGGAAAACTATGGGCCCTCCTTCAACCATTGCAAAACTCAGGGTATGTACAGCCTCTCAAAGGCTGGGGAACGCATTTTGCTGTCCTGCAAATGTGGAGTTCACCCTCTGAAATTGGGATGTGGACTTTCTCCAACTACAAGACAGATTGAAATTCCAAGCACTTTCCATCTGGATCAGGAGCACAGGAGCAGAGTTTCTGCTGGAGCAAGGAAGGAATTCTTCCCTCTTGCTGGAGTAATGTTGGCCAGGTGCATGTTGTATTTTCTTTATTCTACCTTCCTCCAAAGCATCTGGAGTGGCTCGCTGCCAAAAGCAAGCTTCAGGTCTGTTCAACTAGCACAAAACCTGCATTCCTGAGAAATAATGTTCCTCAAGTGTCTGTGATGCAGCATCAAAATGTGTGTGATGCTTATGTCATTTGTGATTTATTCTTCATACTCAAGTGCCTTCCACCAATCCACCTTCTCTGTCTGTCTTGCTTGCCTCCTTTTCCTTGCTCTGTCACACCCTTTTAAGTTCTTTCGCAGTGAATGCTGCCCAACTCATTGGTGACACTGGGAGAAAGAGGACTCAAAAAGCAACTCTGGGACTTGTGATGTGCCCCAATGCTGTTCAACGATGCAAAAGGCTTGGGAAATGAGCCAGCGCACAAGGAGAGAGCCAGCAAGCTCGGCCCCGGCTTGGAGGGATCTGCAGGGACGGTGGAAAATATGGTGTACAAAATATGGAAAATGTGGTGTACCAAATGTGGCTCCCTGCACAGCATCTCCCAGGAGCTGCGAGGGAAACGATGCAGCCAAACACTGCAACCCTCTGCCCGGGAAACTGCACAGTCCAAACCTGCATGCAGAGACGAGCGGCTGCAGTGCAGCCCTGGGGCTTGAATGATCCTTTCTCGGATTCCGCTTTTTCCTGCAATATTCTTCCTCCCCGCTTTCATCTCTATTCCCAGTTTTGAGAGCATATGTCTTTTTTAGCCTATTTGAATTGCCAAGCATTTGATTTGATTCACAGTTGCTATTTTTATTGCAGTAGCACAAATCTCAGGCCCTGGCGCCGCTGCTGCACCTCCACGTGCTAACACATGCCCCAGTGAAGCTGCTGTCTGAATAAACAAGGAGGACAAATACGGAGAGCGGGGAGATGAGCGGACCGCGGCCGGCTCGCTGGCTCGCTCCACGCAGCCTTGCTGAGGAGCTCCATCTCGCTCATTCAGTGTGGGGCAGTTGCAGCAGTCACTTTTTCCCATTTGATACAAGCTGTTTGAATTGATCCTTTTTAATCCTCGCATTGGAGGATGCATATGCTGGCAGTTGAAACTCAGCTGGATCACACACATTTGCCTTCACCTGGCTGCATTTGCTTTTCCACATTTGCTCCAGAGCTACATAAGTTTTTCTTTTCTTTTGTTTTGTTTTCTTGCCAACATCTTAAAACTCAAGTATTTCTGTGAGTTTCTGACATGGGCAAACTTTCCTTCTCCCACCACTGACATTGCTTTCTGTGGATCTACTTCAGAATCTCAGATGATGTCTGCAACAAGATCGTGTGCATCCTTTGCACATGCATCCTTTGCACCACCCTTTGCACATGCACAGCCCTATGTGGCCCTGCACCGGGAATGTCAGCTCCTGCAGCGAGTGTCCTCCTCTGCCTTGCTGCTTGTAAGACCAAATGAGATTGACGGATGTATGGCCAAGTGAATGTCAAGCCCATGCCTGTATCCTTGTAAATGAAGGTTGGTCCAGCAGCATCTTCATTTTCTCTTTTGGCTTACAAAGACTGAAACCAACTACAGGTCCTTGAGAAGTCAAACCAAACAAATGGGATTCACCTTATCTCCCTTGGAAAATTACTGAAAGGAGCAGCTCCTTGCTACACCAACTCTTGAGTTGTTTCAGAACCATATAAAGAATGGAAGTCTCCTGCCTCATCAACAGGCAGATTTACAGCCATCCACTAGGAGAAAGGACCAGGTACTGTGGCAGTGCAAGAGCCACATCCCTGGACTTTGGAGAAGCAGAGGAGTTTGCAGTGCAAGCTTAGCTGTCCTTCTTTCCTAGCCCTGGTGTTCTTCTAAGTAAGTTCTTCACTTCTTCGTGCCTAGGCTCCTTCACTGGGGTTTACGCTGACCTGAAGTGTTTGGCTCCAGTAGAGACAAGAAGAGGGAGGGAGAGATGTGAGCTGTGTGAGACACAAATGCTGTGGGGCTCTCACTGCCATGGCTGGCCCACCACGCTCTCTAGAATAGCCCAGGGCCTGTGGATGGTCTATGCGAAGGTCTGGATAGCTCACAGAATCTGCTGGGATGAGCTGCTGTTGCAATGCCTGCAGCGGGCTGAGGGCAGCAGGTGAGAAATGTTCTCAGATCGGGACTGCAGTGGGTGGGAATGGTCACCGGCCCCTGCCCTGAGCACAGCCAGTGTGACCCACGGCATGCTGAGGCCAGGGGCGCCCCGCACCCTGAAGTGCTGGTGGCGGCAGTGACACCAGAAGGAGCAGCACGGGAATCATCTCCGCAGAGGTGGATGTAGCCCCTCCACTCAGGAGAGCAGCTGAGGTGGCTGTGGGGAGCGTGGGCAGCCACCGGTCCCCAAACCATGCGTCTGGCTCTCTTGAGCCTCCAGTCCAATTAGTCATTTCTTATTTTCCCCTCATATGTTTTTCCAATGTAATTTGGAGCATGAGCTGTTAAGTTTCCCCAACAAGCGTTGCCATAGGAGCCGCTGTTTGTTTAGGGTGGGGTATGGGCCCTGGCGGGTTGAGGAGATGGGGCAATTAGCCCTCATAGGTACAGAGAGAAAGCGAGAGCCTCTTGTTCTTACTCCGGTCCCCATCTCTTTCTCCCCCCCAAAACTGCAGACAAGACACGGTCTGGAAATCATTTCAGACCTGTGCAGCCGGGACAGGCAATCCTCCCCAGTTTCCAATTATATGGAAACTACAGAAAACGTGGGTTTTGTTTTGCCAGTGAGTCATGACATATGGAGCAAAGCTCAAGGAAAAACTCCACCACATGGAATGCTGCAAATCACACCCAGAGCACTTCCCGGGCAGCGGCCGGCGAGCCCCTGGCTGCTCCCCTGCACCTGCCAGCTCCAGCTCGCGCTCGCGCAGCCCCGGCAGCCGTCACGGCTTGCAGAGCGCCCTTGCAGCTCAGTGGAGGCCTTCCTCACTCATGGTCCCCGCTCCAGGAGCTTCTCGAGCATTTAGGACCTCCTGGCAGGTTTTGCTGGGGGAAGGATGTTAATCCTGGCATCCTGACATGCCCTGGTCTTCACATGGAAGAAGGCGACCCCCACCCAGCGCTGGGGCTTGGCTTGGTCCTTGCAGCTCCCTCCAGCAGGAGCTTGGTGGGCAGCTTCCGCAGCGTGCCTAAGCCCGCTCTTCCTCAGTTTCCCCATGTGAGAAATGGCACTGATCTTTCTCTGCTTTGCTTAGGGCTTGGGAAAATTTCTGCAAAGTGAGAGACCCATCAAAGTGAGAGAGATGGTGCTTTTCTCTCGTGTTGTCCTGATTGGCACATGTGTCATCAGAATAAGTTTTGTAAAGGAGCTTTCTCCAGGGCTTTGCGTGCCATCCAGAAATTAGGCTGTCATCCTCAGGAGCTCAGGTTTCCTAGGAACAGAAAGCTCAGATGAGCAGCAGGGCAGTGTGAATGGAGGTATCTCGGCTTTGCCAACACCTGGCCAAGATTTGGGTGTCTAGCGGCACTGCCACTGAGCCCTAGAAAGCAAGTTTCATGGCCGTGGCAATGAGGGGTGTCAGATCACTTCCCTTGCCGCTGCTGCTTTCTGCATGCCTTAGTTTCCCAGCTGCAGAAAGGCACATCCTTTCTCCTTCTCAGGCAAGATCTTTCAGGAGAATGCAATCTCTCCTTTGATGCTTGGATTCGGCCCAGAAACTGCAACTGTGACCCGTACTGCTGCCCTTGACATGGGTCATAATCCCTGCTCTTATTTCCTGTCCTGGGTGAAACAAAAGTGGTATTTATTGGCATGCGGCCCACTTTTGGTCCTCATGAGTCATGATGGCAAAAGGCTACATGAGGGACCAGGTTTGGTCATCGTTTTCTCGTGGCAGTCAATGGCAGCATCCCGTGTTCTTGCCTGCTGGCTTCAGGCTAGTGGATGCAGGCCTGTCACGGTGTGCTGGCCTTTCTCAGCCTAAAGTTGGTTGGCTTGGTGGTGCTCCTGGGGAGTCACTTTCAAGGGTACATTTTGGTACCTTTGGTACCTCTGGTACGTTTTGAGCAGCCGAGGTGTTACCTGAGGCCACCAGAGCCAGTGAAAGGGAACAGCCACTTTCCTGGGTGAAGAAGGGGCAAGCTCTCTGCGCGGAGCGCTGCGGAGGACAGCAGTCCTCTGAGTACAGCCCGGTTTACGGGTCAGCAGCTAACAGCACAGAGCCGGGCGCGAGAGAGGCGTTTCATTACTAGTCACTCAGCTAACGAACGGCCTCTCCGTTTTGTTAGCACATTTATTTGTTACTTGGCCGCGCTGATGTGTATCTATGATAAATAAATCTCAGTTGCAGATTGTTCCTGACAGTTCATTGCGAATGCTTCACAGGCAAGTTATTTAGTTACACCAGTCACACATCATTGTTTCTCAGCCCTAGTTGGCTGCTTCTCAGCCCTAGTTGTTTCTTTTCTTTGATCAGATGGCTAAACAATGATAAAACAGATTTCTGAATGGCTGTTTGTGCCGTTTGACATTTCAGGTCAGACAGCTATTCTGCTGCAATAACCTTCTGCTTCCATGTTAGAGCTGAAGGTAGAGAAAGCATGTTATGATGGACCATTTACTTGAGTTGCATCAGGGCCAGCTAAGCTCTGCAGATTCCTCCTTCTTCAGGTAGACCCCACAGTGCTTTACAGCAGAACGGCAGAGGGCACAGGGCTGTGCCACGCAAAGAAGATGATACACCGTTTACAAAGCACACACAGCGTCAGCATTATCCCGATAATGCAAAATTCCCCGCTAGGCAAGTGGGCTTTTCTGAAGTGGCCATGTGATTTAGGAGCAGAAGTGCTGTTGACTTTGATGGGACTTTGTGCTCCTGGATTACCTGCACAGTTTGGAGATGCATGCTCTGATTCACAGATGTTCCCAGAACATAAGCATTAACAGCAGGGGATGCATTTGCAAGTCCTTGGAAATGACCACAGGCATTCATCTCATTGAATTGCTTCCGATGTAGCTCTAGGAAGAGCACTCAACCACAGCATTGCCTTACACCCTCTTTACAGAGGGTGGGATCTGGGCCTTAAAGCGGAGATATGAAGGTGAAAAGGACCACGTTGTCAGTATCTCTGCTTATCAGAATGCAGGTGTTCTCTCTATGCGATCCAGAATTGGATTTTGCCTGTGGAGAGCTAGCACAATAAAGATTCCTTCTCTAGTGGCCCTCCTCAGCTGGCCTAGGAAAAGTAGCCTTGTGCTCCAACCTGGCAAGGTTTGGCAGAGACAAGTGTTGCAACAAAGGCTTAGATCCTTTAGAGAGAGTTTAGAGGAATTTGGAGACATGTCCCTCTCCTGCATGCTCAGGACCTGGGCCAGATCAGAGGAACATTCTGGAGAAAGTTTAGTCCCTGCAACCAGCACTAGGCAATGTTTGGCTCACTTTAGAGACAAGTGTTCCTGGGAGGCTGCCTGCTCTTTATCATAATTCAAGGGAGAAGGAGACTGAGGGCACTCAGATACTGAACAGGATCCTCCGTTGATCCTCTGATCATTCTCGCTATACGTGATGCTACCCAAGCTTCATCACAATGCTCACCTTCACAGTCAAGCTTTAAATTAAAAATGAAAAGGAATGTTGCAGGGAAAAGCTGGGTCAGCTGCTTACAGAGCCCAACTCTGTGTGCACTCACGTGGAGAGCTGGGTTACAGTGGAGCTGCATGAGCGATGCAACGTGGTAGCAGTGCAAGCTGCGCTGTGCGGAGCAGGCAGGGAACCCCCTCCCACTTGAATGGCTCCAGACCCCAGGGAGCAGCGCCCAGAGGCATCGGGACTTCAACTTCTGGCATTCAGTGGGACCCTCTCTGACGTTATGAATCTGATGGCTCACTTGCTGATGCAGTCCGCTTGGGTGGGGAAATCTGGTCCTTGAGCTACAGCGGCTGTCCTCTTAGGACCAAGTCTTCCATACACTCCAAATGGGATACCAGCTTTCTGTTGTTGCTTTGGTTGTGAAGAGGTGGCTGTGTATTGTGCTCTGCCCTTTACAATGGTGTCTGAGGGGCTTGCTGAGGATCTGAGATCTCTGCTCTTAGGATGAGCCTTGCACTTTTGAGTAACCCTTTCAGCCACAACTCATTTCTCTGCCGACAGCCTTTCCAAGCAGATGGCTGGTGTGACACCATCAACAATCGTGCATACTGCCAGTATGACGGAGGTGACTGCTGCTCCTCCACGCTGTCCTCCAGGAAGGTAAGCAAGCACTTTCTGTGGCTCAGACCACAATTTAGGATTAAGCATTTACAATTTACCATGCTCTTTGGCTTTGATGGCCATTGAACCAGGATTAAAAGACATTTTTCCCATGTGTACAGCATAAAACCATGATTTTAAACCAAAGCCAGCTGCAGCTGATGGACATTGTTCTATTGATTACAGCAGGGTTTGGACAAGGGCCAAGAGGGCTCAACACTCAACCAGACTCCCACTCAGGCTCATGGAATTCCTTCTCATTTAAAATGCAAGTCCCTACAACATTTCTTCTGTAGGACTTAGTGCTAGTTATGATGAGTCAGAAGGCACCTTGCTGCATAACTGCACAATCTCAGGGGACTTATTTTTTTTTGTTGGCATCCAGAGGCCCAGTCTGGACCATCTATCCTTCTCATGTATCCCAGGAGGAAGGAGGGATGAATAATGTAAAGGTAGCAACTCTGAAACGGACAGACCCTTCGTGTTTCCCATTGCACCGTCCCCTCCCAGCTAACTTGCTGTCCAGTACTCACAGCCCATCCTTCCTAAATGTATCCAAGAGCAAAACAAACCATAGGGCATGAGATAATTTCTCATTGCAAAAATATGTGAATTTGGATCTTCTTGTCTTTGTTGTGGTGCTTGAATCATTTTTCCTTTCATCACACGTATACACACACAGAAAGGAAAAATAAAATCCTGGGAAGATCCGTTTCAGATAGGAGGGAAAAGGCTTTACACCCAAGTGATGAGTGAAATCTCCCCAGTGATATCATGACATCTTGGAGCATGGCATGATTCTCAGGAGGTCTGAGATGTTTTTATCCTCAGACATAGTAAAGGACAGGATTGTAATGGAAGGCACAGGAATTCATGTCCCAGACAAGACCCCACCTCAGTTCATATCCCCCACAGGTCCTAGCTGTCCAGCCATGCTCCATCATATCCTCCATTACTCTGCTGTTATGGCAGATACAGGAATATGGGGTTCTAACACAAAGCAACCCGCTTCAGCCTTTCACTGGCTCAGGTTATGAAAAATGCTTCTACAGTAAGAAAACCTCTTGGCTTTTAGCCTGGTTTGCATAAAAGCCTCCAGTAGAAATCGCGTCCTCAGCTCCTATGTCCCACTGCTAGGCAATGGTCAACCATGAGCCAGATGCTTTACTGGTACCTTCCCTCTGTGTTCTGTTGCCACCAGTGAAGGCACAGGTGACACAAGGCCGCTTAGCCATGTAGAGTTGAGGTAGAGAAAGCAATGACTAGCGGTGCTTCTGAAGCAGGAAGAGTCCAGAGTAGCTTGAAGGACAGGGCCTTGGAATTTGATATGGACAGAGGGTGTCCATCTAACAAGGATGAAATTAAACCTGAAATCTAGAGGTACCTCACCACTGCTAGCTCCAGTCCAAAAGCCCATGGGAGCTTCCTCCCAAGGATTTGATATCTGGGACACGAGCCCTCATGTTGATCCTTCACTTCAAAATTTGCAACACAAGTTAGCAGAAAGAAAAACTCACATTGGATCACGGTTAGCACCAGGGGCACCTTGCAGCACAGACTGTTTCTCAGTGAGCATGCAGCCTTCTGGTCTCTATAGCATCAACAACATCCAGAACGTACCTGTGTTGGTCTGTCCATTCAGGGGTGGAGAGGGTTAGTTGAGGTGAGGGTTCCCAGTGGGACAGGGAGCTCAAGGCAGAGGCTCAGTCTAGACTGACTTTTCCCTTCTGGTGCTTGTAGGTCATCCCGTTTGCTGCTGACTGTGACCAGGACGAATGCACCTGCCGTGACCCAGCAGCCGAGGAGAACCAGTAATGGAGCCACGAACGGCCTCTCTCGGTGAGACAAGCACTGGAGGAGCAAAGGGGCAACAACAGGGGCCGCTGGGGTGGCAAGACACACAAGGTGGGTCAGGAGACATCAGAGGAAGAGCTGGACAATTGGGAAGAAGGCAACGCAGGCACCCAGCATCCTGCAACACCTCGTGCAAGAGGAATGATGGGCACAGCAGAGATGGGGCAAGGCCACCAAGAAGCCTGTGGGCAGAGGACAGACGTATTCACTGCACTGCTGTGGTGCCCTCTCATCACTGCACCCTTCCCCTTGGGCTCCCTCCCAAAGCAAACCCAGCAACTGGGGCCCACCGTGCTCGCGAGTGGGCTCACCGAGGAGTCTGGCCGCTGCCTTGGCCGCGGGCTGGCCTGGCCACCAAGCCAACAGCTGAGAAGCTGCCATAGACACTTGGTTGTTACTGCATCGATGGGTTGCCAATCCTGAGTGTCTGTCTTTGCTCTGAATTTTGTCACTATTCATCCCCCTCTACTGTATAGGCTTCTTTTAGCAAAGTCAAGGTAGCTGTGATTTCCCTGCAAATATTTAAACTTAATTTTATATATATATATACATATATATAATATATATAAATATATATTATATTTTCTTTGCTGTTTATGAAGCTGAGAAAGGATATCCTTTGTCACACACCCATGCTGCTGTGAAGTACAAACCATTGGGCAGGTAGGGGCAGGAAGAGTAGGGAATTCCCCTTCATTTGCTGAGAAGGAGCTGGAAAGAGGACAGAGAGAAGCCAAACTGGACTACGAAAGGAGACGGCTCCCCGGGCACACGGCATGCAGGCTGGCACCTTGAGAAACCCTCCGCAGCTACAAAGGCCAAGTTTTGCCGATGGGTTTGCAGGTGCCTTGCCTTTCTCTGCTGAGGGTCCCAGGACAGGATTCGGACCTGAAAAGAAGTACTACTGTGCTCTTGATTCATTCCAGCGACTGCTGCAGCTTAGGCGAGCGTCGCTTTGCTGAAGCACCTCTGCCCGCTATCTGAGAGCCTCCGGGAAGGGTGACGTGTCCATGAGGATTATGGCATGGTGGGTAGTGGCAAAGATGTTCCACATTCCCACTCTGCCTTGCTCCCCATTTTGTTTCAGCAGGCGATGGCCCAACTGGAGGAGCGATGTAGAAGGCAACATAGAATAACCACGTTATGCTCTGAAATGAATGAAGCTAAAGAGCTGCTTTTGGTTTTCTTTCCCCGTACGTCCTTTGTAATCAGCAGTGCTTCTAAGCTTCAGCAGTGTTGCCAGCAGCTCTGTGAGGAGATGAAATCCAGAGCACAAGGAGAGATGAGGCACAGAGGACATGTCAGGAGACCCTTAACATCATCTTTTTCCATTGAGCTTCTCCTTGTTACCTCTGTTATTGAATCAAGAGACAAACCCTGTGCGCCTGCATCAGGGTGAGGCCAGGGCCAGGGTTCAGCCAGCATAGGAGCAATGGAGAGAGGGTGACACAGTGTGGAGAGACCAGGGATTTTCAAGGCAGTCATCTCATCTCCTGGCTTTGCTGGCCTGTGCTGATTTTTGTTTGTCTCCAAAAGCTTTGGCAGTACAGTAACAGAGAGGGACATCTAGACATCCTACCTGGTGCCCAGAAATGAGACACTTCGTCTTTCTGCAGGCTCTTTTCCACCCCAAGAGCACCCGCGACTCCTTGATAGGTCACTTCACCGCAGGGAGCAGAGCTCATCAAATAATCGGTTGCTCCTGGAGCGTTTGCTGGGCTGGGCCGGTCCCTAGGGCACCGTGGCGGGAGCAGGCGGCCTGCCACCGTCACCCTAGAGCCGCGCTGAGCCCTGCCACGGTGCCGGCGGAGCTGCCCTGAGCCCTGTGCACCCAGCAGGGAAGCAGAAATGAGGGAGGCAGCGGCGGTGCATGTGTGGAATGAGGGTGGCACTCAGAGGGAGACAGGAGAATTTCAAGCACCTGCATCATGCCATGTCAAACCCGTGCCCACCTGACTTCAGCATTAGCTGGGGGCGGGAGGACAAGGCAGCCCATTCACATGGGAGCCTAGGTATTTAGAGACCCAATTTTTACCGTCTTAGCATGAGAAGCCTGGTGTCAGCAGTGACTCGCCCAGAGGTCCCTTGTCCCCAGTGGGGCGTCACTGGCACCAGGGCAGGGGCCGTGCATGGTCTGACCCTGACAGGGCCCACGTGGGCCTGGGAGGGGGTAGAGGTTGGCTGGGCTGATAGAGGTTTGTGCTTCTCGTGAACAGATAGCTTCTACGTACTGAAATACTGTTCTTCTATAGTGACACTGAGCGGTTTTTGTCCCCTTTAGGGTTTTACTCACAACGGAAGCTGCTGCTATTTTTATTTTTTGTATTTGATAATTATTTTTTATAAAAATTTATGAAAAATAAATAATCTTCTCATCCTCCACCTCTTCTGCCTCATTGCGTGACTGTCCCAGAAGGGGGAAGGAGGAGGTTCAGTGGCTCCTGGGGCCTGCAGTCCCTTCCCTGCCCCACACTATGGCTTTCCTAACCATCGCCCCAACCTCATGGAAGAGCTCCCACATGGAAGAGCAAGGGGAGGTCTCACCATGTTCAGAGCCACCACCTCAGCTGCTTTGGCTGTGCCTGCCATCACAAGCACACATTGACAGAGCCTTTGGGATACCAGTGTTTCCATCCCACGTTGTCCAGATGTGTTAGTGCTAGTGCTCCTGAAAGGTGACCAACACAGCCTATTGCAATTAAATGGGCTTTCACTGCTTATGCTACAAAAATGACCTGTTTCTGATGTCTTTTTGTAATTTTCCCATCATGAAAAGCATAGCTCGTTCCTCCCCCCTCAACAAAAGCAATGTCCTAGCTCTCAGGTGCACGTCAAGCAGAGGCTCCCTTCCCTACCTCTCTTGCGCAGCTAGCTGGAGTGTCTTGGTGCACTCGCTCTCTTCGGTGGTCTTCCAAATAAACTTTGTACACACAGACTTGGAAACGCCAAAGAGCATCCCAATAGCCTGGATAGTGGCTTATCCGTCCTGGCCTCAGTTTCTCCTGCATGTGCAGCCAGGCCAGGTTTGAAAGTCCTGCCACCTCCTGCCTGGAAGGGGCAAGAGCCACCTGAGCTGGCAGTGGTCGTGGGCACATCTAGGCCTGGACCAAAGTGCCCGGGTGTCACTGACACAGGGATCCGCGGGGTCTTTACCCAGATGAAACTCTGTCTTTCCTGTGAACTCGGGGAGAAAGGCTCGCAGGGCTTCTCCTCATTTCTGACTGCTGCGTTTTCCATCACGGGGGTTTCTAAGTTTCCAGCCTAGGTTTGCTTTCTTTTTATAGGGCAGTTTAGCCCCAGCAAATAAAAAGGCCTTGAAGAAAGAAAAAAAAAAAAAAAGAAAAAGAAAATTTTCCCTTTGATTTCCAATGGCAGCTGGAGGAACACGTAGGGCATTTCAAACGGACCTGTTCTGGGGCCATTTCGAGCCTCTTCGTTCGTCAGGCTGGGAGTGCTGCAGATGACGTCCCAGGGCAGAGGGCACAGACGGCCAGTGGTCCCTTCTCCTGGCCCATCAGAGCCAGCTCCAGGATCTCCTACCTGCGCCGGCACGAGGCGGTCTCTCGAGGCAGCCCTTGGCGGGCGCACAGCTCTCTGGCAGTGCTTTAAAAGGCCACAACGGCGTGAGAAGCTATTTATCTTTCCTTTGCCACACTCCTCCTTTCCAAACGGTGGAGAAGGTGAGTCACGGCTGAGCGAGTGGAAAGAGTGTGAAGGGCTGAAACCCAGCCACGCCTGCGGTGGGCCGAGGGAGCCGAGGGGCTGGCGAGGGGCGCCCGGACATCCTGCACCTCCCCGAGCACCCGAGCGGCCCCAGAGCCGGGCCGCGTGCCACAGAAGATTGCCTTCTATGGGGGTGACACGAGGGAGACGAGGGCCTTCCTCCAAATAACTGGCCAAGGTGGCACAAAGGTGGGAGCCAGTGGCCGGTGACCACAGGTGGGCTGGGGCTGGCAAGCGGAGGTAGATTTGGGGGGTCCTGCCTGAAACAAGCTCTGGCACCTCGGGTTCATGCCACTGCTGGAAGCGAGGGAGGCCTCTGCGAGCCCTAGCACCAGCTCCCCAGGTTTTGGTGTCAGGGGATGTGGCACTCCATGGGCTGCAGCGGGGAGGCCCCAAGTCAAAGGAAAGGTGGTTTCTGCTAGGGACAGTCAACTCATGCTGAAGTTTGCTCCTGTTCATCTTTATTTCCCCTCACTCCCCGTTCTGTCTTTAAGGCCAGCTTCTTCTAAGCATTTCTTACTTTGATGTTGCCCTCTCCAGTCCGCTCTGTCCCCTTCTTCACTTGTCTTTGCATGGACACGCCCCTGAAAAGAGCGAGCAGGTCCTAGTGACACTAGATGTCCATCCTTTCTACGGCACAGCTCCAAAAATAATACTTTTCTACCAGGGGCAGGTTTGCTCCCATGGAGGACTGCACATAAAGAGGCTCTGTAGCCTCAGGAGTTGGACAGAGACCACCAATCAGGGTCCAAACCTTAGGTTTGGGGTTTACAGTGAATGGGGCATCCAGCTATGGCAATAGTTAAGGGAGAAGCTGTTTTCCATGAGCTGTTTTCCAGATCTACTCCTCCTTTCTGTCAAACAACCAGCCTCAAGAGAGGCAGACTCTTTTGTCCCCAAGACAAGGGGTCTATGGAGTTAAGCAGGGTGGAGACTCTTTTAATAAACAAAGTCAACAAGTTGGATTTAAAAGCTCTGGCAGCAGTCACAACGCTTGTCCACACAGCTAGTTACAAAAATGAGGCGGCTACCAGGACTCTGGAGGCTCATGTCTTGCATGAAGGCCTAAGCCCTGGCATACCATTTATGCACTGCCTAAAGTGAAGAAACCCTACTAGCATCCACTTTTAGACAAAGGATGAATAAGGATTGCTTGCTACTGGAAACTCTTTCAAGCACACAGTTATGTGCACAAATGAGCAGCACTTTCAACCATGGGGACATCTCCAGGAGCAAGGCAGGCACTGAAGCAGAGCCCTGGGCTGTGTGTCTCCTTCTCTAGGGCCCTCAAGATGATGACAAGAGAGATGACTGGATTTTCCCTTTGGAGTTCTGGGCCCAAGAGAAGAGCTGGCTCGCTTGACAGAGACAATATGATGGCCAACAGGTATGGCAAGCAAAATGAGAAGATGTGGGTGTGTTCCTCCTCATGGAAATCACATTGAAGGGGCTCTTCCAGTCTTCTTCCACTCTTCGTCAGCCTCATTCAGCGATTCAGGCAAACACTATGGAAAGCCATTCCCCTTTGGAGGAAAAAAAAAATCATTCTCTTTCCTAGCAAATAAATACCTGTGCTGCTCTCTGCCTTCTGATTGAGGGAGGATCCCATCCAGGTAGTCCCTATGTTGTCAATTAGGAGAAGAAAGATTTGCAATTAGCAACTGTAGGCTTGAAGAGATGCAAAGAAGGCAAGCGAAGCAAGTGTGGAGGTGAACCGTGGCCACCTGCTAAGCTGTGGGGTATGGGGGACTCAAGGTGGGAAGAAGGGGCATCTGGGGAAACTCTCGTCTTGGGGACACACAGACCATTCCTAGAAAGCTGCCATTTTTCCTTCAGTCAGTGATGTATCCTTTACAAACCACTTAGCTCTTGGGGTGGCTTTCTCCAAACCTACTCTCAAATCAGCAGACCTCCAGAGAGATTTTGCCCTAGCGAAGATGTCTGGAGGAGGGTGAATAACCCGCCACACAGAAATGTCCTTACACTACAGAGCACTCTTGCAACCACACACCTTGCTGTTCCCATGCTCTTCTGCCCCACTGACACGTGGCCCATCTCCTCCTCCTCCTCCCTATGTCTCGTTCCACAGGCACAGGTTATTGTGCAACGAGCCGGTGGCGGCCACAGTACTTAACTGCATGGAAAATAGCAGAAGGAAACTGCATGGAAAATAGCAGAAGGAAAATATTGGGAGTATTTTTAGCTTACTTTCCTGCAATTTAGCAGCAGGAAGAAAAAAAGATCAACTTGTTCCATGAGACTTAATGAAGTCTGGTTTCCTATGGATTCATGTTCTATATCCCTGAAACTCCCCCTGTCCCATATACACAGGGGCATCCTGTCCGCCCGCACACAGCCCTCTCCAGCTCTCTCGGGTGTTTCCCACCATTTGGCAGGCTTGGACGGAGCTCGTGATAAGGTTGGTTAACGAACCAGCTGTTACATACACACTGGTTGGCCTCCTGGCCAAAGTGCTACACAAGAAACCAGATTATAACTGATTTCTCACGCGTGGAGGCACTTCACGTCTCTTGCTTCTGCGCAAGCACTGATTTTTGCATCGCTTGTTGGAAGTCAATACTGTTGACATTGCTATTCCTCTGTCAAGGGTCTTCCAAATTAACAACAGATCTTTGCAGGCAGCTGACCACCAGACAACATAATCATATCCACCTACCCACCTTAGTGTCTGAAAAAAAAAAAGGCTAAAAGAAGGGGAGAAGGAACGTCTCTTTGGAACCTACTCCCCAGTTTCTAAAGCGCAGCAAGGCCTTCCCATCATCATGAAGAAGCTCAATGGTTGCTACCAGCTCAGCCCTTGGGAGTACCACAGACTGTCAGGCTGGATGAAGCTTTGCAGGCTTTGAGAAGCTGACATCTGTGCCCCTGGCCGAAAGTGAGCTCCCTGTGAGGCATGAGCACACACTGCGAGGGAGCAAGAGCCAGCAAAATCCCCAAACCAGATGTCTGGTGGCCACAGATTGGTGGCAAACCCCGTAAGGCAAAGACTGGAAACACCTTCCAAAGAGTAGGCTAATAGAGCTAAACGCAATGCAACGTTTCCACCAGCACCGTGGTGCTCCAGAGGCACAGCTCACCTGGGATACGCTAGCAGGCAGTCCCAAACCCTGACGTGCTGCAGGCCCTCGACTCCCCGGGGCTTGACGTGTTGCTTCATGGAGCAGGCAGGGCCACGGTGAGGGCTTCTGGCCAGGCTCTGTGCATCGAGAGAGGCAGGACACGGATGAACCAGTGTGCAGACAAGCTAATGCTGAACGTGGGTGAAGAGCCATTGCAGTTAGAAGGCATGGGACTCGCAATGTCCACTTTTCATCTGCTACCAAAGATGACATCAACTGGACCAAAACTATAAACAAACATTCAGGGTTGCCAAACCCACAGATTACTAACAGCTCTGTTTAATAATAGTCAGTTCATTTGTCATCTGGAGTTTTACATAGTGTTACAACACTTTTGTTTTGTTTAAAACCACTTTTTAAAGTAATCCTGAAGGATTCTGCATTTCTTGCCACGTGGCTATCCCACCCTAAAGCACCCTACTTTCAATCTACAGTAGCAAAACGTCACATTAGAATTTTAATAGAACATCAAGGAACATGAATTGTAGCCATCTTTTTAAAGAAAATGACCAAACCATCTTTATATGTTAAATAACTGCACAACAAGTAAAAGGTAGTAATGCTATTACAGGGGTACGGGTGCAGCAGAGAAAACAGAATAACCCAGAGGTTCATCTCAAGTGAATAATCACTCATTAACTCAGAAACAAAACAAGGAAAAAGGGCAGGGACACGAGGGAGATCACGGAAACAGACCAGAAATAATGTCTTCTCCAGCTTTCATGTGGTTGGCAGCCTGCAAAATCTTAACAGAGTAAGAGAGAAAATACTGTGCAAGATCCAGCTGTGATCTAGTTGTGGCTCTGTGGCACACGAGGAGGTCTCACCCACACCAAACACTCACTCCCACACAACAGTGCTCAAGGGCAGCATGATCTACCCGGGACAGAGGCACGTCGTGGGGCGCTGAATGCTGAGGCCCCACAGGGCAATGTTTTTGCCAGATGGCCTTGTATGAACTGCTCTCCCCACCCTTATCGTGCAAACACCTGGCCGACCTGTTGGGGTGGTTCATCTCCCAGTCCCATGAAAGGCAGCAGCAAGGGACCTTCCTCACAAACAGCACAACACAAATAACTGCTCTGAGTGGCAAATTTTTTCAAGGGAAAAGACATAACAGACCGTTCTCCTGTAGGCTGGCAACGCTCTGTGCGCCCAGGGAGCCTTCGAGTATCTTGAGCTAATTTTAACTCTAAGATCGTATCTGGGGACCTAGAGGAACCCTAGAGTCTTCACAGCGCTGACCAGCACTTCTGAATGACCACGCAAGAGCAGAAGCAGAATGGAAAGATCTGCAAAGCCCCATCGTAAATCTCGGGCCGGACTAAGAAGTAACCTAGACAGGTGTGAATGTGTGGAGTGTCTGAAGCGTGCAGGGTTTTCTTGGCTGCTTTCACAGGGAGTGGCTGGCAGACAGCACCATTCCCATCGCCGCTGCTGCACCTAGTAAGTCATAAAGAGAGGAGTCTGCTACCGAAAGGAAAACAGTCTGCATTTCATATAAAGGCCACATAAGCGGTATTATTTGGTATGCAACCAAGTTGCTTCTGGGCCAGAGCAGTCTTCATTCAAGTCTTCTTCCAAGACTTTGAGCAGAGGTGCCCTTTGCCCATTCCTGGATGGCTGCCCCGCTGAAAGTTAAAGCTGTCTCGGCATCCGCTGGAAGAAGCACGGGGATAAACAGAAGTAGCTCTTCCAAGATTCCCAGGGACTGAAAACCAGAGCAGCAGCTGCACAGGGAGCACTTGCCCACTCACACCTGCACCACATCCAGGAGCGATTCTGAGCCCTGCTGACCCACACGTCTCGAGACCCTCCAGCTGGGAACTGCTGGCCCCGAGAGCAGCGCCCACGTCCCGCTCAGCTGGGACGTCAGCTAGGCCGAGCAAACAGAGGAGCTCCCAGAAACTGGGCGGCAGGAGAGGTGTGTCCTTCTCCTATCAGCACTGGTGGGAAGCACACGGAGACGGTGCCGCTCCTGCCCTCAGCCTCACACTGCAGCATCCCATCCTCTGGGATTTAAGGAGGGAACAATTGTGACAGGAGGCCAAAAGGATCCAGGAGGTTTCACTTACTCCTCTCCCGCAACGAGCAGGCCTTTGCCCAGGGATCCTTGCCAGACACATCCACTACACAAGTGCCATTCAGACTGCCTGGTAATAATGGCTGCTAGTGGCTGTCCATCAGCTAGTGGCTGTCCATCAGCTTCCTGGTCAAGGTCAGTGCATCTAAGTGAGAGGTTTGTCCAGGAGAAATGGAAGATCAAAGCACTGTTTTATTGTGTAATGAGCAGAAAGATACTCTCCACGCATGCCGAATTGCTGTTGTGCAAATACTGTGATGGAGCACTGCTAGCAGCAACCAACTATGGACCACAACAGCCTCACCCCCAACACAAAGGAAATATCTGAGCCATGGCCTTGGCAGGCAGCAAGAAGAATGAGGCAGAAAATCATAAGAGACAGGCTGAAGATTGCACCTGCCAAGATTGAAAAATGAGAAGGAAATTTTGCTCCGAAGAGGCCTCATAAAAAAATCCCACTGTAGGGCTTCTGGTTTGTCTACATCAAAGATGAACAGTTGACAAGTTCAAAGATGCCTCCTCTACAAAAGAGACCTATGCAAGCAAAAGCAAGACAATGAAACTAAACTGAAGCCATTTGCTGCTTCCAACACTGCCTGTGGTAACAGAGTTTTGGAGCACAGTTTGTCCTAACTGAGCTCGGTGCCCAGGACCACCTCCGTTCCCCAGTTTAAGAAAGGATTCATGAGTGATAGCTGCAGATAGGAGTTGAAATTTGGGAAGTGGCAGCTCCATAAGCCAGTCCACCATCACCCGTTACATCACCCCCCTCCAGGTACCAAGACCAAGAACGTCCATGCAACCTATCTGAAAGGAAAGCTCTCAGTCCTGAGGTCTCAAAGACCACCTGGACCTGCACAGTGAGAGCCTCTCTTAGAGGCTGTTCTGCCCCGATGCAACTATCCTGAAATCACTTTTCCCATCCTTTGACCTCAGGCTGTCAAGAAGCAAGATTCCCAGAGGCTCTCCGGGGGCAGAGCCACGTGGCAGGTCAGGAGGCAGCTATTCCGCATGGCCGTGGGTGAGGATGCACCTTCTGACGAGTGCAACAAGAGCAGGACGGTGGCGTTCAAAGAAGGCAGCGCATGAGAATATAAATTCGGCATGAGCGCTTTGGGGCTGTGCTATGATGGGCTCCTCTCGCTATACAAAGCTGAGGCGATGCCATGAAGAGCAGCTACTACAGAAGACAGCCCAGCACACGCTGTCTAGGCTCTTTTGTCCTTGTCAGAGCTCTCCTGAACAGCAGTCACTGCTAGGAAATCTTTATTACGATGTGTGAATAAAATAAAATAAAATAAAATAAAATAAAATAAAATAAAATAAAATAAAATAAAATAAAATAAAATAAAATAAAATAAAATAAAATAAAATAANAAATAAAATAAAATAAAATAAAATAAAATAAAATAAAATAAAATAAAATAAAATAAAATAAAATAAAATAAAATAAAATAAAATAAAATAAAATAGGATTTTTTAAGTTATAAAATACTAGGAATTCAGTCCCAAAAGAAAAAAGGGTTCGGGAAGGTCAACAGGGATGCCCAGCTGACCCAGGTCCTCTGAGGTCAGGCTGCATTTGACCTGGAGGACTCTGCACCTCCAAGCAGATACAGAATTCTGCAGCACAAGATCAAACTAAAGGGTACGTACTCACTAATGTTCCCAGCTCTCCTCCCTCGGACAGCACCAGGCCAGCCCTTTCCTGCAATGGCACCACAGCTGCTTAGGTTGTCATCCAGACCACATGCTTCACAATTGCAAAAAAAAATGACCCTTCAGCACTCCAATCTGACCTGCATGCCCGGCCTCCCTTGTTCCAGCCCTGAATTAATTGAGCTGCTGCCTCTACCATTCGCGACGGGTCCCCTTCCTGGCTCTGTCATCATGTCTCTTTGGGAAGTGGTGATCCACCAGCCTCAGTGCTGGCTGCCATAGGGAAGAGGAGGGCGAACTGAGCACGGAGACGGGGCTCTGCCCTCCCGGGCTGCTCTCTCTGCAGTTTCCATCCACTGCTGCAATTCGAGGAACCTCTCGGTAAAATGAACAAAACAAACCAAGAAAACTGGGTCCCACAAGACTTCTAACTAGAAAGGCTTTTGGCCAAGTTGAAGAAGATTCTAACACTGAGTCCTGCACAGAGCAGTGGTTTCTCTCCCTTGGTCCACGTTTTTGACTCCAGAAATGCCTGTGACACCCTCCCCCTGCCACTGAAGGTCCATATATAAAACCCTCACAGACGCCTTTGGGAAGGCCAGTGCAAGAGTACAACCCTCAGTAGTCTTTGTCACCATAGTCATTGTAAAGGACGCTTAGTGTTTGCTCTTCGCACGTCTTCTTGAGGTCGCGGCTGAGCTCGGCCCAGTTGAGCCCGTAGGGCTTGATCTCGCTGTAGCGGCAGGCGAGGAACTTGAGCGACGAGCGCTGGAGGCTGATCTTGGGCTCCTGCAGGAGGCCGTGGCACCAGCTGCTGAGCTCCCCGAGCTGGGAGAGAATGAGGCCTGCTTTCCTGCAGGGAGGGTGGGCCAAGGGAGAGGCCAGGGGGTGGAGAGGGGGCGGCGATGGAGCAATGATGGGGAGATGACAGGAGGGACAGAAAAAGCGTATGAGGAGAGAAAAGCAAAAGAAGGTTAAGGACACTGTGACAGCTCCTGGAGGGAAAAAAACAGAGAGAGTAAGAGTCAGGCAGCAGGAGAGTGGGGAAGCTGCCACAAACCACACAACGGAGAGGAGCTGCTGCCTGAGGGACGGCGATCCGACAGGGATGAGGAGGGACCGCGGAGCCGGGGTGAGGAAGTGCTGACCCTGCAGCAGCATTGCAGGTCTGAGTGCCCACCAAAGCTAACCGTACCAACGTGTGGGGCACCACCACCACCACCACACTACAGTGTCCGCTGCACTTATCTTGAGATTCATTTTATGCTTCCCCGCTCTGTCCCCCCTTCTTCTTCCACCTTGGAAACCCACACTGTATCTGCAACAAGACCGGGTTTGCTAAGGAAGAGATAGAGAATCACAGCTGAAGCTGTGAAAACTTCTATATCCCTTGGAAAAATAGTAACATGAGTCTTGTTAGACCCGTAACAGTCTCAAATGTCATCGTCTGTCACCACGGAAGCTATTAGACCCCACATAATAGGATGGAGAATCAGGAGCAAACAGTATAGAAAGCAGTGCTTATAACTGCGGAATGGAGACAAAACAAAACAAAGCAAACAATAAAAAGCACAGGAAGTCATCAGGCACGAAGTCCTGGGCCAGTGGGTACCTACCAAATGGCAGGACATCCTGCAGCTTGAGTGGGACATGAGGGAGGCGAAAAGCACAGTCCTGAGCACTACTGTGTGAAGACATCACTGAGTGCAACTAAGTGTAGACTAGCTTGAGATTGTGCTCTACAAGGGATAGATGTAGATGTCACAAAGAGATGAGTGCAAACATGCGGCGCACAAAGACGAGCAAGGCAGTGACTACAAAAGCAGTGTCACAGAAGGACATCCCTTCCCAGGACTGACCAAAAGAAGGGAAAGACGGAGAAAGAAATTCAGGGGAACAGAAAAAAAAAAAAAAACACTCAAAATATCATGCCTGTGGTCTGTATACATCTGACTCACGGGGTCAGTATGGAAGGCTGGAGGAATGCTGAAAAATATGAATCTTGTAAGTACAATACATGAGACTCATGATGTGCGCTTTATAAAGTTCAGTAACATACTTCCAGGAAATTCAGGAAAGCGCCTTACAGGAGGGCATGAGAGCTAGAAGGAACACATGAAGGCGTACAATAGGAATTTGATCCTAAAAAGTTCTGAGACAGCAGGTAATGCAGGAAAGTGCCCCACTTTTCTTCCTAAAATTTTGCTTCTTCCAACTATAGAGAACGAAACAAGGAAAATCACGTCCTTGCAGTTGCCTTCAGTAAAGGCTCCTCGTCAATCAGCCTACAGCCTGACTGCATAAACCAGCTGAGAAGAACTAGGAAAGAAGGTCAAGTGGCAGACAGAGAAGAGATGCAGAATCTCTAGCACGAGAGGTTGGTAGCACCCCCATGGCAACACAGCCTTGGTGCAGGCATGTTCTCATAATGGGGAAGTATTAAATTAACGGTCTCTCTTGTTAGATGAGATACTGGGACAGCTTAGGTTATTGTGGTCAAATATATCCTCAATTATGCCCTCTTCTTTCACTTTTTTTTTTTTTTTCTCTTGGAGACTGCACTTCTCGTGTTGGTATCAAGAACAACACTTAATTCAAATAAAACACACTATGCTCATTTTAAACTTGTCTAGCACTTCAGGTGATCACGGGAAATACAGTAAACACGATGGTAATGGATCCAAACAACACATCTTCCTGACCTGGAAGGCCTGGAAACCCAGAAAAATATTTACATTTCCCAAGAGCTGGGATAAGCTTCCTAGTCAGCTTCAAGGTCTATTTATGGGTTGGCATTATCAGGTAAAAGAAGACACATCCCTTTGGTGGCTATACCTCAGCATCCACTCAGCACAGAGCAGGCAGTGGAGACGCAAATCGCAGTGCTAAAGTGAAAAAAAAAATCACATTTTCTGTTAGGCAAGGAGGGAGGCTGTGCAGACCACATGGCTGTGTTCGTGCTGGTTTCACAGTTCATGGGTATGTGTCATCGGTTCAGATGCTGGCCTAAAGCCCTTAGGAACCAATACACTTCAGATCAAACCCTATCTTCATTTGTTACCTGCTGTGGTATAACTTGCCTTTTCCTCCATTCCTTCTCCTCACACAAACTATGGGGTTCTCTGCAGCTCTCCTTACATCGGCAAGGAGCAACATGTTTCCATAAACTCAAATAAGTTACCTTACCTCCTTGCTTCCTTCAGTCCAACAGCTATCATCACTGAGAAGGCAGATGAGCGAGCCACAGTTGAGCAGAGCCAGGGACACCACATAGCAGCATGGAGGAGGACTAGCATGGTAAAGTCGGAGTAGTGTGGGTCCCTATCCAAGACTTGAAAGGAGCATCAGCAGCAGTCAAACAAACACTCTGTCTGCTGGCTAAATAGTGTCATCTGCAAGTGATTTGTCCTGTCACCACCAGTCTGCATGCTTCGCCCTTGCAGACGATCAAACAGGAGGTCTGCTTTCCAAGTTTTGTCATCACCAGACCCCACTGCAGCTGCCTAAATGTTTCTTTCCAAATAGAGCGAGCTGCAAACACTTCATCAGCAACTTGCGTCATCCCATCTGAAATGCTCCAACATTTCCAGAGGGTAGAATTAACCCTCTCACTCGTAGATTCATGCAGCAAATGGTAACATTTAGGCAATTCAAAGCTGGATTTCAGTGGCATTTCTGTGCCAACATACCTCTGTGCTGCAGAAGCAACTTACGCTCCATGTTCTGCTCACTGTTTGGTCTCCTGAATGGTGTAACAAGCAGCGAAAGCCATGCTTGGCCTTGGCAAAAACAGTCAACTGCATGATGAGTTCAGCCAGTCAGATAGAAGTTTATCCATGCCTCATACAAGCCATCACAACAGAGGTCAGATGGTCTGCGCAAACCAGTGTGTTCACATGTGCAAAGAGAAATAATTGGGCTCAAGATGAAGGTGAGACTTAGTCCAAGCTTGTTGGTCTCACTCAGCAGTCATGGGAAAGAAGTAACTCCGAGAAGAGAAGCCTGAGCCTTCAATGGCAAGACTCGGACTCCAGGGACCTACCTCCACATGCTCTGTTGTCTCCACCGAGCTTTGAGTCACTGCCTCAAAGAGTTTAGATTTCTTAGATTGTAAGTAGGAACAAAGGAAAACAGCAGAGATCCCAGCTTTGCCCAGGACTCAAAGCAGGGCTTCTGAGGAGCCCTGGGGAGCTAAGGTACACTTGGAGGCTTCCTCACCATGCTGAACTAGGAGTGTCACCTAAAAGAGACCACATATTGCTAGAGAGACACCTCAGCTATTTGCTGAGCCTTTCAGAGGTCCCAGCAGAGAATTTGAGGATAGAAAAGGTAAAGAAGATCTCTTATATTCTGCTAGAAACCCACAAGTGATCGCCTAGTTACCACTTTGCAGAGCCCTGAGAAGCAGGACTAGATGACAACTATCTGTGAGGCTGGGAAAAGCAAATATGGCATGTGGGGTAAGGGCCAAACAGGCATCTAATAGGTAAGAACTGTCACCGACAGGCATCTGAAGTCATCTTGATTACTTGATGAGCTCAAGGCTCTAGTTCTTTGGAGGCTAGATGCTAAGCACCACTACAGTCCACACAACCTGCCAATCCTGCTACCTAATCTGTGTGGGAATATCCATGTTGCTGAAAAACCACCCAGACAAATCCACATACCAAAGGACTTGCAGAGAAGTAAACAAATTGACTGCTGCCGTGATCACTGGGCATGAGGTGAGGATCCCTTCAGCCAGAAGGTCCCACAAGGGCCTGCAGGAGCTCCTGGGGAGAGGACGTGGTGCCCTCCTAGGAGGGCCAGAACTGTCTCACCCAGGAAGGACATGGAGCAACCTCCCCGAGAATCTGCCATGGCACTTCACGGTTGCCCAGGCACAGAAAACACTTCTATCCATGGGATCACCCTACAAGACCAGAGGAAGAGATAGAAAGGCAGCAACACACAAGTAATTCAGAGCTAATATCAATCCACTTGCCTGCCCTGGACCACAAATTCAGGACACAGATCTGAATTCAATTTGAACCAAAGGCAGAAAAAAAAAAAAAAAAAAGAGAGAGCTAAGTTTGACTTTGGCATGTCTCAGCACTTGTGCATATGTTTACATGCCCAATTTTATCCATCATCTTCCACAGCCAAGCTTCTCTTTGTCACCTTCTCCAGCAGGCTTGAAGACACAACCACCTCCTTGTTTCTTCATCTCTCAATCCATGCCCAATGGTCCCTCTATGCAGCCACATTCCCTTCCCTTCTTCCCTGGAACAACCTCCATTACACACAGGTGAACCATTTATTTTTCCAAGACTTTCTGCCTTTTTGCCTGAGGCAGCAGCTACTGAAAGAAAAACAGAGTCCCTTCCCTGGCCCCTTCCTTTTCTGCAAGGCATGGAAAGAGCAGGCCAAACTCCAGAGACAAAGCAGGGACAGAGGGATGGCAAAAGATTATGGGTTGACAGCACTCCATCATCTTGCACCTTGTTTAGTTTCTATAATCCATCAAAGGTAAGAGATTGGCTGGATCCCAATCACCGCACAGCTTGGGACTGTACGGAGAGCACACTGTGAGACTCTAAGCAATAGACAAATTCACAGGTTAACAGGTCTGTCTGGCTAGAAAAACCAGTTCCTGAGCATACCTGGGTCCCAGTTCGTCTTCACAGCGCCAAGTGAACTCCCCAAAACTCTCATAGTGCTGGTTGTAGTGGTAGAGGACACGGTGCAGGCTGGGAGAACCTAGATCCAACAGGGTGTTGTAGGCTGTTTGCTGCTCTTTGCCACTGGTATAGCCATTGAAGAGGTTGTAGATCTTGTCTGCTATTTCTGGACAGAAGGACAAAGGAGATACTCACAGGAGTATGTGGAAAAGGAATAGACAAAATAATACAATGGGACAGGGCCCAGCTTTAGAAACCCAAAAGACAAATCTTCTGTTGCTTTTACCAGAACTAAGCTTTCTCACCCCAAGATATAATTCACATGATACCAACAAGCATGTGCCCCTGGTGCCCTCCAGCCCAGCCCTCAGCACCCATGAAGCTCCCGAGGCCATCTCAGGTGAAGGAGGTCTTGCAGCTGGGGCACAAAATGTGACTTCAGATGTGCTGGGAGGGAGACATCCATATTGCAGATCCCAAGCACCACCCAAGTTGGGGGCATATGGCCTTGGGAGTGTGGAGAGGGCAGGTAGGGAGGTCCTGCAACAAGATATGGGAACACAGATTCAAGCTAGTCCTGAGCTCCATGCAAGGCCTTTCCAACCCACGTTAGAATCCCAATCAGGGCTCCATGTCCATCAACAAAGCTACTTCCTAGCACTCTCCATCAATGTGAGGCAGTTCTGCCCACGAGGGTCAGAGCGACTGCATGTGCAGGCAGCTCCTTCCAGCTCACCTTGAGCTTTCACATCATCTACCACAGGGCAGGGGGTCTTGACCGTCACATCACTGGACCTGGAGCGTCTCCCTGTGTTATCAACTCCCCACAGCGTGAACCTGGTAGAGATGGAAAGCAGTGAAGATGTGGGCAGAGCAAGGGTTCCTGAGCCCTTGCATTCCCATCTTGTGCTGGACAGCTGTCCCTACATGCAGCACTCTGCACAAATTGTTCTTGTCCACCTTGCAAGCACCTCTGGAAGCACAAAACAGCCCCCTGAGCTGGTGCACAGCCCAGTGGTCCCAGCTTCTCCCCTCGCAGTGCTGGGGGAGGGCTGGCGGGCAGCGCACTTGCATGCAGAGCGGGGTGAGGCTCACCTGAGAGCAGGACGTTGCAAAGGCAAGAACGAATGAACATGAGCGATAATATTAGCAGGTGCCAAATGGAAACATCAGCACTGTGCTCACGGTTACGAGCAGAAGCAAGGGCACTGCAGCGGGCAAGAGGGAGCAGCGAAGGACAACTCACATGTAAGTGGTGTCGGGCTCCAGGCAGCGAACGATGAGGGAGATGGTGGAGGACAGCCTGTCGGGCACCTGGGCCGGCATCGCGCACGGCGACTTGGCCCCGGAGATGATGTCGTCCACAAAGCTCAGCACCGTCTCTAGGGAGAGAGGGGAGGATGCAGCACTGGTGAGCACCCAGCCATGTCATCCCCCGCGGCCAAGAGGAGCTGCCCAGGAAAGGCTCGGAGCCTGGGAGCTGGGCGGGAAGGGCCGTGTCCGCCTCAGCTGCTGACCGTGCGGACAGGGAGCTGTCTCAGCTGGGACATGGGGCAACTGGGAGGCAATGAGGGAGCAGCAAGCACCCATCCCACCCACCCCAGGGAGATCCGGGTGCTGCTGGCTGGCTGGGAGACCCCCCTTACCAGTCTCCACCTTGGAGTGGTCCATCCTGTCAGTGACTTTCTCCTGGCGGAGGAGGTAGTCAACGATCTGCACCCCAATGGGCGGCTCCGAGTGCTCCCACTCCAGCACTACCAGGGTGCTGCTGGGCTCGTGCACAGTGGACAGACGCAGGCTGGGAGGCAATGGCAGCTGGTCAGCATCTCGGGAGGGAAAGGGCTGCTAGATGCCCTCCTGCCCGCCCAACCCGTGTTTATGGCCTCCTTTCAGAAATGAGGTGAAGCTGTAAACCGCGAGAGCAGAGGAAGCAAGGGCAGAAGTGAATCCCTTTCGCCTATGCTTCCTGGTTATGGAGGTATCTGGTCCCTCAGTGTCCCCGGGGCTCCTTCCCTGGGTTTGCTCTACCAAAAGACATCCAACAAATGTTCCTCAACACACAGCTTCACCTAGAAAAGATGCCACATCTCTGCACCCTCTGCCTCCCATCGAGGTCCCCCTTGCTGGCCCCCACCACGCTGGGCCACCATGCTGCTGGGGACGGTTCCATCCCGTGGCCAGGGTGCTGGGGAAGGCCCTGCCATGGCCACCTCCTCCAGGAGCCAGCGCACCCAGCCGGCACAGCCCGCAACCTACGTGGGGTGCGGGAGAGGCGCGCAGGTGGGCAGCCCGTCGGCCCCAAAGGCACTCGAGTCACACCGGCACCAGTCCTCAATGACATCCCCGCTGCCCGAGCACCACAGCGAGCTCATGGTGGCCTCCTGCAAGAGCTGGGCGAGAGGAAAAGGTGGTCAGTGCCGGCGGGGCAGGCCCCTACCCCGCTGCCACCACTGCACACACGGCTCCTCACCCGCTGGGTCTGGTTGTTGGTGACCAGCTCGTAGATGGGCGCTGCCTTGGTGACCTCGAGCAGGATGGGCTCAGTGGGTGCGTCGGGGCCAGAGGTGACGTGGCAGAGCGGGCAGGACGGGGGGCAGCGCCCTCTGCTCTGGCACTCCATCCGCACGCCGGCTGCCATGCGCTTGGTGCCCGACTCGGAGAGGCTGGCGATGTACTCCGGGAAGGTGAGCACCTTGGGGTCTCGCTCCCGCTCCTCCGACTCATCCGATGGCGAGTTGCCTGGGGAATGGGCAAAGCATAAGCAGCATAAGCACGGACCCTGAGCTAACAGTTAGGTGACGCTGTGGGGCTACTGGCCTGCCTTGCTCCCAGGAGAGCAGGCTTCAGGGCAACGGCGCCCAGAACCCTCCTTGCTCTGCAGAAAGAAAATCCTGACAGGTCTAACACTTGGACGCTGCCATTGCAAGTAGCTCTGTCTCCCTGTGCCTCATTTTCCCCAGGCACGGACCTCTTCCAGCTGCTCTGCCCAATGCTGAGCGTGTAGGTGGTCAGACTGTCACAGAATCACAGAATCATTATGGTAGGAAAAGACCTCCAAGAAGCTGTCCTTGCACCAGCTCCAGTTCCCACGAGAGGGAGCCTCCTTCTCGCAGCTACAGGCTCACAGAGCCCTCGCCTGGGCTCCGTCCTCCATGCCCTACACTGAAGCCCTCCACCAAAACCCTCTGCCAAAACTCTTTGGTGACAGCGCTCCTTCTCACCAGCCTTGGCACAGGAGCCCTCTGCCCCTCATGCCTGCAAATGATCCCTCCTGCCCCTTCTGGATTGGAGATGACGACGATGACCCTGATCGTGAGCTATTCGGGGTTTAAGGAAGGAGCATCTCCCTTACTGAGCGACCCAGCTGCTTTCTGACCCATCTAGATGGTACTGCTTGGCTCTTTACTGGTTGCCAATGGGATAAGGCGAGTTTCCCAGTTTTACAAATGCTGTCTCCATAATAAAAATAAAAAATACATAAGCATAACTATACATTAATAATTATGCATTACCAGATGCACTGTGCCAGTGGCCTGCCTGTGGGCAGCCACGGCTTCCCAGGGTGGCTGGGGCTGCTCTGAAACGCAAGCCCATTGCGCACAGCATCTACTGCCACTCCTGCTTTGAACAAATCCCCGCGGAATGGAGCCAGAAAAGCCAGAGGACCCTCTCATCAGCCAGCTCCCCCGCTACCCACTGCCTTTCTCTGTGTCTCAGAGACTCATCTGTGCAAGCAGAGCCAGCAGGAGCCACAAGCATTCGTAGGCAGGGGTTTACACGAGCACAGCGAGTGGGAGGAATAAGCCAGAGAAACAAAGACCTCAAATCTGCACTCTGGCAGCTGCTGTCTACCTGCGGCAGCAGAGGAACGCACTTCGAAAGTGTATTTATTTCCAAGCATCTCCAGGTGCTCTGAATGGCCTCCGTAGCCACAAGCCCACCGACCCAATGCCACCAAGAGTTTCTCGGGTATGAGTACCTCTCCACTGCAGACCTCCAACTTACAGGCAAAACCTCGAGTCAGAGACCTCACACGGGAGCAAGCCCTGTCCATGGGCCCCTCCTGGGCTATCTCTTCCAGAAGGCAGCAGAGGCAGGGCTGGCCGGCGGGCCGTGCCGGGGTGCACACTGCCAGGGCCCTGCCTGCAGGCAGAGCTGTGAAGCTGGCAGACGCCGCTTCAGCAGCGGCAGCCTCCGCCACCAGCACCAACAGCCAGGATTAATTTTAGAAGAGAAACCAATTAAAAGATAACAGGAGAACATATGAGAACATATGCTCTGGTTAGCAAGTATCTAAGTGTTCAAAAAAAGCATGACCCCCAGCTATAGCAAGGGAAGTTTGGGATCGTTTCAAAAGCCCTGCAAAACTATCTGCCTAATGAGCAGCCCTCCCTGAAAGAGGAGCTGAGACCTGAGGGCAGGTTCACATCAAGGAGCAGGGAGGCCACACAGGGCCAGCCTGCACCGGCCTCTCCCGTCCAGGGCAGGTAGAGGTGCCCACTGCTCCCCTCACTGCAGGTTGAGTGCGGCACTTCCACCCACGCAGCTGTGGACGGAGAAAAACAGCAACTATGGAGAAAAGATTCAGCTTCTATCTTAAATGCGGGCAGCCTTCGGAAAGGCAAGGCAGGTCCTTGTGGAAATGGTCACTGAAAGAGAAAACACCATGGGAAGTCTCATCACAGGCAGCCTTTGCAGGACACCTTGTGCCAGCAGAGAGATTCCCTGGAAACGAGCCTGCTGCTGGAGCTGCCACCGCGGCGTCACACACTGCTGCCCACCTGCCCCAACGGCCCCGGGTGCCGTCGGCCAAAGCTCTGCAGCGGTGAAGGATGGTCAGGGCCTCTGCTTCCCCGACCTCCAAGCAGTGGTGATGCTGGGGGCCACGGCAGAGCCGGCCGCACAGCTCGGAGCGGGAGGCGTGAGCAGGGGAACAGCGCTCGGCCCCCGTTAGTGTTCCAGACCCACGTTCACCCACGTGAACGATAGGCACGGAGCAGTGGAACCATCGTGGGAATGCCGAGAAGGAAGAAGTGCTTCTCCCGTGGGGCCATGGCAGGTCTGCAGCTAAGACCTTCCTCACTGCGCCCTGAGGCTGTGGGACGTTTCCTACTTGCCCTTTCTAGCACTGGTCACTAAAGAAGTCTTCTTTCCCGCTGTTAAGCCCCAAAGCCATGTGTGGGTGGCTGCAGGAGACACGATTACAAAGCAGGGAGCTCCAGGAGATGGGAGAATCCCTCTGCGGGGTGATGGGAGCACAGACAACCCTCCAGGAGCACCTGCAGAAGTTAAGCCCAGGATCAGCTAGGGGGGAAAGATGGAGTTTAGGCCTCCGGGGATCAAGGCTGCCATCCAGCAAACACCATTTTCCCTCTTATTTTGCTGTATCAGTGCCAGCTGACAGAGGGCCCAGGAACGTGTTGGGGAAGGCAAGTCCTTGGCCAAGGGAGCGGGCAAGCTGGGGGCTGGCGAAGCCCCTGGCTGGCACGTTGCCTCGCGCCTCACTCGGAGCAAGGAGCTGGCAATCCCGGCCACTGAAGCGGGAAGGGCATTGATGCTGCCTGGCGGGACCTCTCCGAAGCACTGCAGCTTTTCGTGGCACGCAGACAGGCAGGATTTGCCTGTCTTTTCTGAGCCCTGAGCCAGCAAACACCCTGCTAGCCTTGACGTGCGGGACCGCGCTTTCCTCCGAGAGCCAAAGCGGAGGAAACACCCCGGCGTTTGCGCCAGAGAGAGCAACGTCCAGCCCGACAGGACAAACGGGGATGAGAACTAGGCAAACCAGCGGTGTGGGAGGGAAGATAAGGCAGCCCAGGAGAACATCCAGGAGAACATCTGCTCATCTTCCAGTGCCCCCTTCGCTTTCTCCCCAGAGGCAGAGAGGGCTACTGCAGGGGCAAGACGACCTGATGCCTGCACTAAAGCGATGATCCCTCTCCTGCACCTTGCAGGAGAATCTCCCGCTTCAAGGTCTGTAGCAAAGCAGGCCAGCGTTAGCCTTTCTCCGAGACTCCTGCAAAGAAAACGAGGCTGTTAAACAAAAAACAGGGCACAAGAGCATTGCTTTGCTACCCCATAGAGCTGGAAATGGATCATTTGGGGCTAGCTGTGAATTGCTGCTTAGCAGGTGCAGAGGGGAAGCAGAGAAGCCCAAGAATGATTTGTCTCTTGCAATTTCTCAATCGATAACCAGCTCCTGACTTTTGCAAACAAGAAAGCTAAGGAGGGAAAGTGGCAGGTGCCAGAGTAAAACCGAAATGTGATATTGTGGGTGGAAAGAGACTGCCAGACCTGAAAAGTCTCCAAGCAGGAAAATCAAAGAGGAGGAAATTGCAGGAGAAAAAAAAAAAAAAAGTAAATACAATCAAAGGATGGTACATCTGGAGAGAGTCCACAGCAGAAGCGCAGCGGGCTCATTCTCCTGCAGGTGGGCTTGGGAAGAAGGCCAGGCTCCATGAGGGCTGGACCCACAGGGCCCAACAGAGGCTTGGAAAAGAGCCCTTCCCACAGGACGGCCCCGGGGAGCAAAGAGGCGTCTCTGCAGCCTGGGGAGCACTGCCAGTGCAATATTCAGAGGCCAACACCCAGCATTACGGAGCATCACAGCAAAAACGGGCGACGAGGTCACGGTGCCTTTGAGCTGCAAGCGGCAGCTCCCCGGCCACACGCAGCCATAAACACCCTGGGCAGGACACCAGGAGCCAAAGCCACCTCCGGCCCTGCCAGGCGACCGCTCTGCTCCGTGCTCACCCCTTCCAGGCTGCGGGCGGCGCGGCGCCGGCCCAGGGCCCCCATCCCCGGTGCAGGCGCCAGGGCTGGGCTGGGGAGGCAGCGGAACATCTTCCATCTGCTCTCCAAAGGCCCAAGCAAGAGGAAGGCGCCAGCAATGTCCAAGGATAACAGGGTGTGCGGCTCTTCCACCTTTGGGAAGCTTGGTCCAAGCCCCTCACAGGCCACCACCAACCTGCAAAGTGCTCAGCCCGGTCACTCAATGGGATTTCCAAGTTTTGTGCATTATTTCCAAAGCATTCCAAGTGTTGTGCATTATTTCCAAAGCACCTTTCAAACACTCGCTTATCAACATCAAAGTCAGTCTCGGCTCAGCAGCAGGATCTGCCAGCATCCCTGGCTGGCTTGCAACAGGCAGAACAAAGCAAGTGCCTGGCTCCTGCCCAGCTCCCTGCTTCCTTGAGCTGTCCTGACCGCGTAACTGGTTTCAAGACACTGACAGTAAAGCCCTGACAACCCGAGAGAAAAAAACACGTGACGGGGGGAAAAGAAGCCGGGCCCCAGGACACAAGTGGAGTAGAACAGATACGGAAGAGACAAAAGAAAGGAAGGAACAGGATTAAAAACAAATAACAGTTAAATCCAGAATCAGACAGGGTGGCTTGGTGGGATTAAAGCATTCCTTTTTCATCTCTCTGGGGATGGGGGCACTTGTGGCCTGGGCTGATGCCTCCTGCAGCCCGTGGGAGTCCTTCAAGCACTTCAAAGGGCATGAGAGCAGGGAATAAGCAAGAAGGAAGAGAGAAGCAGCCGTTGTGCTGGGCACTGTCCCTGTTGTGCCAAGGGCAGCAGAGCCCAGCGCCAACCCACCTTGGGTTCCAGGCACCCGCAGGGCTACGGGCCAGGAAGGAGGCGGCTGCGCAGCAGGGGACCTTCCTGGAGATGGGCTCCTACCTTTGCTGATGTCCTCGTACTCCAGCCAGAGCTGCCGCTGGACCTGCCTGTTGGGATACCAGATGGAGCAGGACTCCTCGAAGCCGTACATCGCCTCCTGGATGTAGTGGTTGCCAAACTGCTCCAGCAGAGCCACGAAATCTCCACGGGAGGTGGCTCCATCCAGGGAGTGGAGTGCATTGCTGAAAGCTGCATAGGAGACAGGCTGAAATGCTCAAATCCCTGGGGAGCGCCAGCCCCAGCTCTTCCCACCCCACACAGCCCTCACTTGCGGCACGGAGCCAACCTCTGAGCTAGCCCTTTGCCATCATAAGGCTGCGTTTCCTCTTCCCTGTATTTCCTCAGCGTGTGGAAGCGGGGACAATGCTGCCTTTCCTTTCCCAAGCAGCCAGAGCAGCACCTCAGCAGCGCAATGCCTCAATGCATCCAAATTGCCCCACGGGTGTAACTACCCCCATGAGCTACAGCCTGCCCCCTTACCCTGGGAGATGGTCAGCTGGTTGAGCCGGACATGGTACATGACGGACTGCACCTTCCAGTGCTGCAGGAGCGGGTACCCGGACACCTCACTGAAGTTCACCATCCCTGCCAGAGACACGACACCACAGCTTCAGCACCAGCGGTGCCCAGGCCAGGACTGCACCCACAGTGAGTCTCCTCCATGCTCTGGCCCACAGCTGCCCTCAATCCATGCAGGGGCATTCCACCTGCACCCTCTCCATCTCCTGGAAGCCTCCAGATCCACCTCACCTTAGGTGAAGCAAGCAGCCGGTTGGGTAGGAACAAGAGTAAATGCCCGTGTGTGTGTGTGTGTGTGTGTGTGTGTGTGTGTGTGTGTGTGTGTGTACACCCATGGGGGAAGGTGGTGACGTATCTGGAGCAGGGCTGGGGGTCAGCTGCTCCCCAGCAATTAAAATCAGAGCTTTAAAGGAAAGCGTTGAGGCTCCTTTCTTCTCACAGTCCCAGGCTCTGCTTCTGAAGCTAATGAGCTGCCTTCCTCCATTGCCTCCTGCTTCCTTCCCAGACGCCAGTCCCAAGACATGCCCAGGTGTGTTAATTATTTTGCTAATGAGCATGGCACTTTTTTAATGAGCTGTTCATCAGTGTATGGCCAGCTGAGCTGGTCTCTGTGTGCTGCTGGTGGCAGTGCTGTGGGGACAGCCACGTCCCCCATGCCTGGACATGGCTAAGGAGGAAGCAGTGGCTGGCACTGAAGCAACACAAGCCACACCAGGGAAACTGGGGGCTTCCAAAAGCCTGTGCAAAGCTCACGCCGGGGCTGCACAAGGCCAGAAGACCTTTGCAAAGGGGCTGGGTGTGGGTTGGGACGCCGGTGATAAGTGGGGCAGTCGCAGTGCGGGCCACAGTGGCCAGTGGGATGGAAGCAAAGGGACAGGGCAAGGCCAGGAGTGGGGAGAAGGGGAAAGCTGGAGGATGTGCCAGCCCCAGCATGCACCCTCGCATCAACCAGGGCAACTATCATCTTCTCCAGGCAGAGACCCCATTCACTGGCAATTGCACATCGCCACCGGGAGAAATATAAGGTGAAGAGGCCTGGAAAAGCTCCTGGGGGGAAATTTAGCCCTGCCCCTCCGAACAAGCCCCAGCATTCGGGAGCACAACGCGGTGCACGTCCTCCATAAGGAGGAATGAAGGTGGGGGATAAGGTGTTGCACCTTGCAGTGCCTCTTCCATAGGTGCCAGCTGCTCCCAACAGCTTTAGAGTGCTGCTCTGCCCTGCAAAGTGTTTATGCAAAAGCAGCCCTTCCTTACTCAGCAGCTCTGCCTCTCGTGTATTCAGAGCAACATCCAGATCTGCTTACTGACAAGCAGAGATTTTACTTCTCTTTCTTTTTATTTTCCTTAATCAGACACGAACAGCCAGCAGAGCAGGGGGAAATGAATGGAGTAATTTGCCGGCTTCTGCCTCGTCGACATAATTGCCAGCAAAGCTCCGGTCCCACCGACCCTTGCACAACGCTGAGACCGTGACAGCATCGCCTTCATAACGTGTGTGCAAGCACGGCAGCAGCTGTGGGGAGGGAAAGCAGAGCCTCCTGGAGATGGGCTCGCCCTCCAGACTCAGCACGCTCCGGACCCGGCGTCCCCAGCACCGGTGTGGAAGGAGCGAACCCAGGAGGTGCCCATGCCCAGGAGGCAGGAGAAACAGCATCGTGTATCCCGAGCAGGAATGCAGCGGGCGAGGCGCAAGGTCTGGGACAACATCACCCTATGGAGATCTTACAAAACACCTCCATACCCATGCCAGCTATTTAAACGCCATAGAGCTGCCTGCTGGCCTCAGCTGCTGCAACCAGCAGGCAAGTCTTGGAAACAAGCACCAGGGGGAAAAAGGCTTTCTGGGGGAGCTGGCAACTTGGTGGGAAAAAGATAGATCATTTCAGGTTGTCTAGAAAGCCATGAGCCTCATTGGCGATGGCCTGCAAGGCTCTCATGGGTCACCAGAATATTTTGCTTTAGTTTCAAACACTTGGTTACAATGGCGAAGAGACACTCACTTGGGAATCAAAAGAAAGGCATTTAAATTTTTTTTTTTAATGCCTTGAATAAATAAAAGCCTTTTTATAAACATCATTGGATACTCGAGCTTTTATGACACACAATTAACTCATAGCTCTTCCTCACTCAGTCTCTCCTCCTCTTTCCCGCAAATGGACAACCTGGCACAAGACAGGCCCATCCAGGCAGCCTTACAGACTCCCTCCATTTGCAGTCAGCCAAAAACAACTTTGTGGGAAATATAATGCCTTCCTGTTAGAGCTGTCACTACAGGTAAGAGAGAGGCTAAAGACAGATAAATCAGACAGGAACCTGGCCTGAGTTTTCAAAGTGCGTGGGAATGCATCCTCGGCAAGGGATGAAGGCTGAAGTAGCAGGGCCAGGGGATTCGCTCACCGGTGAGGAACTCGGGGTCCGGTGTGGGCTCCGAGAGCTCTTCTTGGCACTGGTTCTCCAGCGGCACCGTGGCCACCACCAGCCCGTCCGGCAGCTGCTGCTCCAGGCCACGGGCAAAGTTGTTCTGCCTGAAAATTCAATGAAGGAATTCACTGAAGGATTGGAGGAAAAGCAACCACTCTGGGATCTTCTGATCTGACCCCCAAAACCCAGCGTAGCACCAAGCTTGCCCTTGGGTATCTCCTTTAGAGACCCTCACTGAAACCCACAGAGACAGAATTGCCTAGCAGCCACCTGATGTCCTGCGAAGCTCCAATGACCAGGCATATATCTCATGGCTCTGGATCAGTCACCTCCCAACATCCCTGCTTACCTGAACGTCCCTTTGAGCACCTGCCCCGCTGCCACCTCCTTGGAGTGGTTATTGTAGCCGTAGAAGACCTCCCCAAAGAGAGTCTGGTTCATGGGCAGCTCCCGGGGCTCCCCGCAGTCTCCTCCCTCGGGGCACGACTCGGAGATGAGCTGACATGACCGCCCATCCATGCCCAGCTTGTAGTCCTCAATGCACCTGGGAAGGCAGGGAGAGCCCTGCTGTCAGGCTGGGAATGCCCAGCCACCCCGCCAGAGACCCAGGCTCGGAGCAGAGCCTTCCTAGCACTGGCTGCAAAAGGCACTGAGTCTGGGTCCGAGGTGGGTCCAGCATGTGGCAGAGCTGGAGCCAGCATGCTTTGAATTTTGCTCGGGAAGAGCTTCCAGCATGACAAATCCCGATGGTAAGTAATGATCTTATTGCACAGTTGGTTGTGTAAGCTCAGAAACCTGCACCTGTTTGCCCTCCTCGAGCAAGGAATGCCAATGTGCTGCAGAGGGAGGCCTCCCACTCCCAGGTACCTGTCCGCAGAGGACGGAGCACCCTGAGCTCTTGCAGAGCACCCGTGTGCTATGGCAGCCGCCCGCGGCACTGCTCACCCGCAGAACATGAGGATGTTGTAGAGCAGAGGGTCGTCGGGCAGCGGGACCATCTGCTGCAGACAGAGCTGCTCGCAGCCTCCGTTGAAGCCGTCCGAGCAGTCCACGCCGACGTGGCGGTCGTAGCAACCCGTGCCGTCTTTCATGGGGCTCAGTCCCGTTGGGCACTGGTGGAGAGGGGAGCAAGAAGTGAGCCCAGGAGAAAGGAGAAAGCCCTTGAAGAAAGGGGGCGACGGGGAAAGGGGGTGAAAGATGAGGTATGCTTGGTGGTTAGCAAGTAGTCAGGAATCTGCAGCGAGCTCCCACGGCTGCCGTTCAGGAAGGTGGCATCACCCTTACAGAAAGGAACCCGTCTACCACAGCATGGACCCGTGCACGGGAGTGTCCCAGCTGCTCAGCCATGTGCACATCTGGACACGGGGGAAGAGGCGTCCAAACACCTGGGCAGAGGGGCTGCTTTCCAAGCCTACGGAGCAATGTACCGCACACCTTGCTGACCTCGGGGCTCTACAGGGACTGCGGTGCAGGCGGGTGCACAGGACGCCGCGCGATGCCAGCGCGCGCGGGCAGGGAGCTGGCACGGGCTGGACCCGACGCCCTCGCACCGGGGCAGGCCCTCTCCATGGGCAGTTCCGAGCAGCGCCTCCAGCAGCACGCGGACATGCTCATGTTCCCGTCCACGCTCTCGATGCAGAAACGAAAGCCGCTGCTGGCAGCAGCGCCCGGGGGAGCCCGATCGGCCGCCCCCGGCCCCGCTAGCGCATCTGTCCGGGGGCAAACGCCGCCCCGCGCAGCCCGGCAGCTGCGGTGCTGCCGGAGAGGCGCGTGAGCAACGAGGCACTTCCCGGAGAGCTGCTGGAGCAGATGGGCTGCTCTCGCTCCCCTTGGCAGCAGCAGCATGTGTGCACCAAGGGCAGGGAGGCAGGAGATGCTGCAGCTGCCCAAGCAGAAAACATCTCCTGGTACAAACACAGCCTCAAAACAGGATGCCCAAGGCAATGCGAAGAGAGGAAGGAAGCGGGGCTGTCTCATCCCCTTGCCACTAATGTGGCAGATCCACGTGGAGATGCAGGGTCACAGGCTGAGCCATACAACACCCATCACATCCTCCAGGCCGCCCTCAAACACACTGACCTCCACGGAGGAAGGGGACCACAACCACCAGACCTTCTCAGCACCATCCCTCGGCCCTGCAGAGCAATGTCCAGCAATGTCCTCCCACCAGATCCTGCAGCTGGACAGTTGACCACTAGGGCACTCTCTCATCTGCTACTACCCCTATCTTTCCCCTCCTGCTCTCCCTCCGCTTTTCCAGGGCATTTTCTTTCCTTTCTGGGCTCCATATTCCAGCTCCCTCATGCAGCATCTCCCCCAGCATCAGGAGTCCTGTCCCTACCCATCCCCTCCAAGAGCTGCAGCCATCTCTGTACCACACCGCTGGGACTTAACAGAGAACAAAAGTCTCATATTTGTCCCCTAGGACAGGATTTCCAACCCTGTCATGTTAAGCACTGGAGTGACTTGCTCCTCCCTGGTCTCCAGCCCTGGAAATCTCTGGCAAGGCCTCAGGAAGAAGGCAGGGGTGCTGGGGATCCCAGCATGGGGTACCCACCACGCAGCCCGTTGAGTCCAGCTTGCGGTCCGAGATGCAGCGGAAGTTTTTGCTGCAGCCCCCGTTGTCCCTGGAGCAGTCACGAACAGGGCCGAAGGAATCAAGGAGAACCTCCAGGCTATCAAATGAGGAGGAGGTCATCAGCTCTTCCCTGCGACAAGGAGGAGACAGTCACACCCAGCGCTTCGGCTCCAAGAGCACTTGTGTTTAACCAGAATTAGAAAGTGCTAATGAGAGCACACCCACCCAGCACCACACGTTCGCACATGCATTCACACGCAGCTTGGCACCTCCGCTGACACCACACGGGCAGCCCTTTTCCTTCTGGTGCTAACCCGACAAGCTGGAGTGAGACCTGCTCGCACCACCACCCAGCTGCTCACCACGGGGAGCAATTGCACACACAAGCGCAGCCACCACATGCGTTTTCCATGTCCCCGCTTTTCTCCAAGCTGATAACGAGCTATGAACTGAGCACTCATCAAGCTTTTAGAGTGATGCTGTATCTACGGAGATGAGTGGTGCTGTATCTACTGAGATAAGGAGAGGTTCCTCTGAGGGGTCAGCTTTAGAAGGCTCTGAGCAGCAGAGCCCATGCGGGGCAGGTGTTGGTGGACATTCTGCTGGTGGCCTGTGAAATGTGGGGCCACGGGCTGAGTCAACGGTTACCAGTTCCCAGGTGCTTTGGGTCGGTTGTCTTGGCCCAGGCACACGGCTGGGAGGTAGTGCGGGCATCCTTGCCAGAACATTGTTCAGTACCTGCTACACTGGGATTAAATTCACCATCAAGTGTGGCGTTTTGCCACTCTGCAGCCTTCTTGCTGTGTTGCTGGGGCACTTTGGGGTTGATGCACAGCTGTGAGAAGTGCTTGGTGAAGCACAGCACACATGGCCACTCAAGCCTCCAAAGAGCTCTGTCAAACAGCAGCAACTTCACAGAGCTTTGCCAAGGCTATGAGTCCTCCAACATCAAGCCCTCCCTGATGATTTTACATGGTCTCTGGAGTGCTCTTATCTCCAACCTACTCTGTCTTGAGATGGCACCTACCTGACCTCCACTGCGTCCTCCATCACCGTCATGTCAGTCTTACACTTGGCAGAGGGGTTGATGGCCAGCTCGGAGGGCGGGATGACAAAGCTCTTGCTCAGCGGCAGCCACATGCCTTCCCCCAGGGTGTAGGTGAACCTGTCAGGCAGAGCACAGAGGCCTCTTGTCAACGGGAATGCCAAGCACGGCAGGGCAGCTAACCATACTCAGGTGTCTTCTAACTTCCCCGCTCCACACATCTCATAGCTCACCCCAAACACTGCATGTGCTCCCCTCCTTGGGTAACTTCTCAGGTACTTTGGTTTTTCATGGGCACAGAGGGTGTGTGACCTCAATGCACGCCCGAGTACTGCCATCCTGCAAACCGAGCGGGCTGGGGCAGCCGGCTGGCTCCTGGCTGAGCAAGCTTACCCTCTCACGTGGGCATCTTTGGGTATTTCCAACTTTGGCGTCTTTAATGGAGAAAGGGGGTTGGCAGCTGCCTCAGGGAGGCCGGGGGATGTAAGGGCCATTTCCACTGCGTGCCCCACATGAAGAGCACAGCAGCCACAACAGCGGTCCCAGCCTGCAGGAGAATCCAGCCCTGCTCACAGGAGACCAGCGTGGGAAGCCGCCATCCATCAGCCAGGCCGACAGGGAGTGCGGGCAAGAGGAGAAGCAGGGAGGAGGGACAAGTCAGGCATTAATTTCACCCTTCTGAAGGTCTCCTGACCTTCCATGTGTGCTGCAGAGTTAGCAGGAGAGCAGACTGGAGAAGTGGATGCCTTGCTTTGTTAACACTGATGGCAGGGACAGGTGTGGACACCAAGCATGGACATGTCTAGGAACCACAGCTCTTCCAAAGGTACAACCCACAGAAGCATCAGTAAAGAAAACAAGACATTTCCTCTTCCCATAGGTATCTTCCTGCTTTGAAGCTTAAAGCTCCAGCTCTCATGGAGGAGGGATAGGAGGAACCAGCGCCTGTGAATCTATCACCTCATGCAGGACGTGTTGGCAGCAGCAGATCAGCCTGTGCATGGCAGCCTTTGGAGGTGGCACAGCACGGCCACGTGCAACCACCCGGGTCCTCCCAGCGTCCCTGGCTCAAGCCAAGCAGCCTCCTGCGCCCTCCTGCAAGAGCTGCAGTGCCAGGGCTTCTCAGAAGCCTCCTTGGAGGCTACACCTCTCCTCACTCCAAAACCAGGGCACTGGGCAATGCTCAGTTCTCCTTCCAAGCCCTGTGAAAGCAGCCCTGAATTGTGCTAATCTGGTTGCCCACAGGCACATTGCCTTTAGCTGCAACCTGCTGGCTTACAGGGAGGCTATTGAGGGGCTCATGGGTGGTGAAGAATATCTCACATGGCTGAGAGAACAGGAAGGCGCCTTGAAGGCCCTTCCACAGACGTGGAAAAGAGAGCACTGAGGGGTTTCACGAGATCCCTGTGCACCATCTGTAAGTTCCCACGTCCTGCTGAATCAAAGTCACACCTTGGAGAGCTATTTCTAACCTGCAGCAATACAGATCGGTCACTACAGCTCCTTATCTTGTTTAAACCTCTCTAAGCCAAGGCAGCTTCTCCTACCAACCACGGGAGCCCTTTGCAAACAGCCACCTAGCCGGAGACTCCCACTTCACTAAGCCTTTATTTCTTGGCTGTGTTTGCCAGCTCCAGCCCATGGATGAGACCAGGCTCAAGCGAAGGCAACAGCAGGGCTGTGCAGACACTGCCAGTATCTCTGCAGAGCCGGGCAGAAGCTCAGGGTCAAGTCTGAGTGCTTGCTGCCTCTGCCTGGGTCCCTCACCTGCTCAAAATGCCTCATTTTCCCTGAAATGCTCATGATGCCAAGAAAAAAGAAACCTTCTCAGTGGGCCACGGTACTCAGAAGGGCCCCTCTGCTGCCCTCTTTCGGGTCCAGTGCTGATGTTGGCTCCGTGCTGCCTTCTAGGAGATTACCACCTAGCTCACAGCAAACCTAAGGACTGTGTTCCAGGTCTGTCCCTTAGGAAATGGAGACCAAAACACGCCCTTTGGAAAGGGCCCTCTCCGTGGGTTGCAAACGGAGGGGCAGCAGAGCCCACGGCTAGAGGAATGGGAAGAGCTGAAAGCCACAGCACAGAGCAGCAGCCCAAGCAGAAGGCACCAAGCTGCCGACAGGCAGGCGGGAGCTGCAGCAGCCCTGCCCGGAGGAGCCGCGGCAGCAACACTCACCGGAAGATCTTATCCGAGGGCTGCTCTCCCAGCACCAAGTCGAACCCGCGCTGGAATATGGTGTACGGCCAGGGCCTGCAAGCACAAAGCAAAGGCGACTGCATGGCCAGCGCTCTGGCGCTGCTGCTCGCTGCCCAAAAACGCCCCGAGCGCCAAGCGCGGGCAGGTGGCCCCAGGGCGAGCAGAGCGCGGCCGGACCGGCTGCACTGGGGCAGCGCCACGGCCCCGAAGCCCAGCCCGCGCGGGGCAGCGTGACCCTCTCCAGGCCGCCACGGGCGCCCAGGAGCGGAGCGCGCCGCGTCCACCCCCCCCTCTCCGCGCCCCTTCGAGAGATTTGCGTCACCTCCATCAAAAGCGTCAAAAGAAAAGCAAGAGGCGACTCAAATGTTCCTTTTCAAGGGCTTTAAAAAGAAGCCTTGCAGGTTTCGGGACCTCACCCACCACCGGCTGATGCCCCTTACCTCTCACATTTTGCTGGACAGGGTGCTAATCAAAAAATAACCAAAGCACCAATTTCCTTTTGCCTCAAAATTGGGAATTTTCACCTAGGGGTCGGTATGAAACAGATGTTTATTTACATATTCCATCACTTTGCAATAGTGGGCAGCTGTAGAGCTGTAATGTCTCAGTGAAGGCTGCATAACAACGTCCATATACCCACCAGCAAGGGTACTAAAGGAGCAAGAGTCTCTCATATCAACACACCTTCAAGTACCAACGGGTCTGGGAGCTCCAACTTACAAATACCCAGCCCTCTGCAAACTGGTCTAAAAGACAACTTGGGAGTCTGGGGCAAGGTGGGCGGCTGGGGAGCTTACAGGTCCCATCTCCATTCGCTCTGCCCTGCACTGCACGGAGCTACAGATCAATGCATTTCAGCGCCTCATGCACCATCCTGGCGCACACCCGAGGGCATCTGCCACCATGTGCTGCCCACAGAAAACCAGCTGCAAAGCAGGAATGCCACGAGCTGCCCCTGTGCAGCACGGACTGAACTGACAGGCACACGGGCAGCGGGGCTGCAATGCTCTGCAAGCTGCCGGCCGCCCCACGGCTCCATTTGCAGAACAGCATTTTCAAAAAGAAACTGAGGAGCCAGAGCGGGAGTCCTGGAAAACAAAACATGAATGCAAACCCCTTCACGCCTTCCAGTCCCAAAACTTGAAGCTCCAAACCCCTTTTGCACAGAGAAACAAGTTTCCCAGACCATCCTACCACTGCCTTAAAGAGCACGCTGCCAAGCGCAGGGCGAGTGCGAGCTGCCCTGCACCCTGCCGCCCGCGAGCGCGGGATTTTCCGCAGAGGCAATTACGGCTCTCCTGCACAAGCACTTTAATTTCTAATCTGAAGTTATTTTAGCAAGGACAAAAAAATCCTGATTGCAGGATTACAGGGCCCCATCTAACTTCCTCATAGGGACACAATGCCGCTCTTTTGTCCAGGCAGCACGAAGCGGAGGATTACACTCAGCCCCCAGATCGGATTGCCATGAAAGAGGTCAGCTGTAGAAGGAAAGTGGTGTGTGCTCCTTGCGTCTCACCAGCTCCTTGAATACTTCACATCTCCACCTTTCAATCCTCCTGCCGATGGGCTTTATTCTTCCTCCTCAGGAACACGCCGGGCAGGGAACAAAAGCAGAGGCAAAGTATTGTTCCTCACCAAGCCAGGCTGAAAAGCTGTTCTAAGAGATACTCTTTTCTTCAAGAAAGTCAGCGCCGAGGAAGGCGCTGCAGTGACATGTTGCAAAGGTGTCCACGGCACACAGCTGGTGGGCTCTGCAAGGTGCAAACCTGGGCCCAGGTCACCTCGCATCCCTCAGGGCTGCAATTGCCCTTTGGTGCTGAAAAGAGAGTAATGCTGGCTTTGGGTTCGGAAACTGGTTTCCAGCACTGAAGGCTCTAGGGAGAGACTGAGAGCCTGGGGAGACTGTGGCTCCACCGAGGCCCATCACCAGCCTCTGGCAGGAAGCCCCTATGACATTGTCAGTAGAGGACCTCTAGCTCGATGAGAAGCATTTGCCCATCCTCATTTCTGCAGCTCTCCAAGAGCTTGATGCCGACAGCTTGGCCTTGGCAGAAGAAAAGGCACTTTCTTGTGCTTGCTTGTGCCTTTTGCTTCAGAGGACCGGGAGAGATTTCCTCTCCTCGTGCACATGGCACCTTCACAAGCTTTTGCCCACTGGAGACTGCTGCTCTGCTTCATCTCTTTCCTCTCCTGTCCGTGCAAGTATGTGCCTCTGCATCTGTCTCCCTCCCCATGCTCAAGAATCACCTCCCTGTTCTGTTTTTATTGCTCTTGGCAGGCATTTTGGTTGCACGATCTTTAGAGCTCACAAAAGAAACAGAGCCTGATCAGAAGCAGCTCTGTGTCTGATCAGATCAGATTAAATGGGCTAGAAATGACAGCTCGCATCTTCTTGTGAGCCCTGGCACACAGGTAGGCATCTGAAACTACAGATCAGACAGCAAGCAGAGCAGCTGAGAACCAACCAAGTTCACCAAGTGCAGTGAGCAAGTTCCTCCAACCAAAGCTCCTCCAGTGCCTTCCCAGAATAATCTTGAGGCCTCTCTGCTTCTTCCAGCTGGACTGTCATCTGTGCTTTGCCATCGCAACTTCCAAGAGATCTAGCAAGAAGACCAGAGGGTCTGTAGCACAGGAGGTTCTGGAGATGGCATTAAGCCATCACTGCATATGAGCAGGTTGCAGAAGAAGGTAGCCTGCTATTAAACTTTGTTTAATAAATTTAAAACATGTCACCTGCTTCCTTGAGCTCTCTGGAGCTCCCTCCCAGCTTTTGGCCCAAGAAGCACCGAGTTGGGCCACGTCTAGTTGAAGCAGCACTGGTACGAGCAAGGTAGCAGCCTCAAAGTGTACACTTAAAATAAGCAGTATGAAGGAGACAAGCTCAGAGTCAGTTTAACTTCTCAAAAGTGGACAGCACAGAGAGATGGCAGCTGGACCAACATGATGTCAATGCTCTATCCACATCCCCTTCGCTGGCATCAGTGGGTTTTGGGTGCAGAACAAGCAGACGAGAAGCGTCCCTAGAGCACACATGGCTCTCTCCTCTGCCCAATGCACCTCTCCCAACATGAGGACATGGACCAAAGAACAGCACAGCCTGATTTGAGGAGAACTTCTGCAGGAAAGAGAGAAGACGGGGCATCAGCAAGGAACAGGCACCCTCAGGGGCTGGAGCTGCACGTTGATCTCACCCAGGGGTGCCCGATCCCTTCACGGGCTTCACGGGACACCAGCCCCCAGCCCCATTTCTGCTCCACCCCTGCCTCTGCTCTGCCTTGCAGCATCTTCACTTGAGCTTCAGCTGCCTGTGCCTCTCGCTTCCCATCTCCCCACCCCTCGCCGTCCTTCCCAGCCCGCTCTTCATTAAAAATGCTAATGCCAACACTTTCTCCCTGGGCTGCCTGTAAATCTGCGAGGAGAATGGGGTGGGCAGGAGGAGGCGGACGGGCGGTTTGGTGAAAGGATCTGAAAGAAAAAGTAGCTTTTTATCTGGCCGTCCCTCAATCCCGCCAAGCCAAGCCGAGGCACACAGCAGGGGTTGGAAAGAGGCAGATATATATTTTAAAAAGACAGAAAGAAAAGGTGGGGGGAGAAGAAAAAGAGGGAGAGGGGAAAGAACTAATGCAGGGAAAGTGCTGTCCTTGTGACTTCCACTGGGTTCGCACACCCCTGGTGCCGCCGCGGGATGGGGGTCTCCAGGGGTGCATGGCCAGGAGCAGGATCCAGAGAAGAAGCAGACGGAGGAACAGAAGTGGCACAGTGGGAAAGGGAGGCAGCAGAGACTGGTTCGGGGCTGGGCTGCTACGCTAGGTCAGACAGGGACTGTTAAACCAGCCCAGGTCCTGGAACTGGGTACTCGGAAGCGGCCCAGATGCTCAGGGAGACCTGGGAGGGCAGGAGAAAAGGAACCCAAACCTCTGGGATGAAGCAAAGATTCATTCTGCCATGTACTTCTCAGCCCCTGCTGGTACCTACCCACCTCGCTTCAGTGCCCATGATCATGGTCTTGCTACCAAGCTCCACAGCCCAAATCCCACCCTTGACGGACTCAGCAGAAGTCCTGCTCTCGCCAGACCCAGAAAAAAAGGAGGTTGGTTGTACACCCTGTCCTCCTCTCATCCCCTGCAAGAAGAGATCAGAGCTGACCCTGCAGCTCAGCCAGCTGGACACCACCACCAAGGGCAGAGAAGATGCCCCCACTGCGCAACCATGGCAAATGCAAGGACCCCATGAGAGACTCGCGGTGGTGGAGTGCACTTGTGCTGGAAGAGGCCGAAGGCTGAAGACCCTGGAAATGTGGAGCCTCTTAATCCCCTACCCCAGGCTGTCTTAAAAGCTCACCCAGGCCAAGAACATCACTGGGGAATGGAAAAGTCACGGGCAACCGCATTATGAGCGCACAGGGCAGGATGAAGAAGCGCCACTGTGGACGGGTAGCAGATGGATTATTAACCAAGGGAAGAAACAGCTGATTTGCTCTTTTAGGACTCATACCATGAAGGAACTGCGGGAATTAGTTTTGATTAGCAAGAGTCAGGCTGGATTATTGAAAACGGCTTCCTACCTGAGAAAATTTCCATTCTTTCCCTAATTAAAAATACATATCAAAGCATGAAGACAGACTGTGAAAAAAAAAAAAACAACAAACAGCACAAGCCAGATTTGTTTAAAACGGCTCAAGAGCACCACACAAAAGCAGATAATCAAATGTATCTGCTAAACATGATCAAAAAGACTCTTTCTGTGAAACTGATGATGATTTAGGGACCGCATGCGTTAAGTAAAAGATGTATCAGAGTGATGTGGATCTCAGCATGGTACCCAAAATACACACAACACATTAAAGCTCACTGCCACTGCAAATAAAGTTCAAAGATGAGCTTGCCTTTATGACCAAAATTAGATGCTGCTGAGCAAATAGACACTGAGCCAACTCATAATCACTCTAAATAAAAACAAACCAGTCAGAAATGTGCCTCAATCAATCCAAAGGGTTGAGATGGCTCTTCAGATAAAGCCACCACTCTTTGAACAGAAGAGGTCACACCTAGACATCTAAACACCGCTTGCCTGCATGTTGAGGGACTTGGCAAGCCATCCGTGAAGGCCAAGGCCCCCAGTTCTGCCTTAATGACCTCCCTTTGGCCAAGGGCTGTGTCCATGAGACCTCCCTGGGGACTGGCTCACTGTCCGGATAGCTTCAAAGACCTGTGCTGCTAACCACTACAGGGCACAGCTCCAATACTGGAGGGTTTAGGACAAACATCTCTTGGAAATGGTTCAGACACAATCGATCTTGCCTTAGGATGGGGTGGACAGAGCAGTTGATTTCAAGATATCTCTTTTTTATGAGCCTACGGGTAGTTTTGTCAGGTTGCAGCTCCAAATAAGCTGATGAACACAACGAAAGACGGCATCCAGCATCACAGAAGGCCACCTCTGCTCCAAAGGACATCAATACCAGAGTCAGTTAGATGAGTTGAAAAGGCACATGAGCTCCAGTGAGTACGTTCTGCTGCGCCAAAGCACGGCAGAAGTGCTCACAGAACTGACTTTGCAGAGACTGTCTCGGGGCACATGAAGATCTTCCCCAAACGGTGGCAGAAAGTGACCTGCTTCCCACCCACTGACCCAACGGCACCAGCGACCAAAGCACAAACGAAATCTCCTCTGTGGAGAAATACCTAAGTGCTCGGTTGTTCAGTGAAAGCTGTCAGGGACTCACCGGGGCAGATGGATGGGGCAGAAGAGACCTGAAACACGACGCACCCTCCACAGGAACTGCTGCGTGGAGCAGGCACAGAGCGCAGTGCAGCAAAAAAACCCTCATTAAACATGAAACCGGCCCCAGCACTGAGATTCCCAGCGCGGACACGCTTTCAAGAGCCCCTATAAATAGTGAAAGCTGCAGGCAGGGACGACTGCACTAAGTATGAGTTTCAGATACTACCATTTTCTGAAACAAAATCTGACAGGTTCAAGGAAGAAGCACAAAATGACCCCAGTTTCAAACAGCTTGAGCGAGTAACTCTCAAAGCACAGTTGATGAAAAAGCTCAGATACTGCCAAGCATCTAAGATTTATTGCGAGTTCAGAGAAGGGCAGCGGGATTTTCAGTGGCACCTGCGTGATCCAGGGCTCTGCATCACCTTGGGGTGGAGGAAAGAGCGAGGCTCTGCTGGGTCTCTGCCCGCAGCAGCAGTGCATGCGGGAAAAGCTATTTATAATTTGTGATCAACTGCTGCACACTTAAGTATATAAGGAGAGACCCAAGACAACATATATTCTGGTCAGATATGAGCACTATTGCAGGAGAAAGGGCAGAGAAGTATGAATATAGCAAAAAAGATGATACACCGGCCTCATTAAAAAAGGAAAAGCAAAAAGGCAAGGTGCTGTCTACGCAAGCCGTGGTGAAGCTCCATTTGAATCAAGCAGGGAGAAGGACTCTCTGCTGAAGGGCTGCCACCCTTCCTGCTCCTGGGCAGCGGTGCTGCCTGCCGCAGACCCAACACTCCTGGGGCAGGGAGCGCGTTTACTCTGAAACCTAATGACAGCCTCTCAGACACCAACCTTCTTTAGCTCTGGTTATTTGTAGCAATAACAGTGCTCATCTGCGGCAGACACCCCTGCCTGCCTGCCAGGAGCCTCCCTGTCAGCAAGGCAGCCTCGAGCTCCCTAACACGCAGGACACGGGCAAGTGGCACAGAACACGTGCAGCTGCTGTCCGCACCCAGGCCCTCCCTGCCCTCCACCAGGCAGGTGCGAATTTTGTTCAGGTGAAATCAGCGGCTCTGCGGAAAGCAAAGCCCACACTTGGGGTGTTTCCAGCCGCGAGCCCACAGCACGCTCCCCATGGCAGCACGGCCTGGGCACAACCTGCAGCGGCCACGCTTACCCCTGGTTCGTTCCCCACTCGTTCCGGATGCAGAGGTGCTTATGCACGGGGTCCTTCATGTAGCCCTCGTAGCAAAGGCATTCACCTGCGGGGAGAGGAGGGTGCGTGAAGGAGGCCTTGGCACAGTGACCAAGGTCCCAGCAGGACCCTGCTGCCTTCCTGGGGAGCAGCGAGCACCTAGAGCCTTCCTCTCCATGCTCCCCATCACCAGCATCACTGTGGCAGAGGCACCAAGGATGAGACAAGGCACAAAACTCTGCCCTCTTCCCACCAGACCCACCGGGGCCGGTGCTGAGTGAGCCCCTGTGTACACACAGGCCCTGCACATCCCAGTGATCCCAGCTCACACTTAATTAATATTTATCGAGTGCTCTAGGTCTAAGCTCACACTTAAGCATAAGGGCTGCACTGGGACTCCTACCCGTGCCGCAGGCTAAAGACACGTTTGAGTGCTCCGCTCCGTGCAGCGTGCGGCGCGGCGCGGACGCTGGCTGCACGGGGAAGCGAGCGGAGGCAGAGGGATGCGGCGAGAAGCCGATGGCGCTGCAGCAGGATAGCCCAGAGCTGCGTCCTGGGTTGAGCTACAACCCCCCAAACCTCATCCCGGCGGGATGCAAGGAAAGGGCCTCCCGCCGGCTGCGTTTTGCAAGCTTGGGCGTTCAGCGTGCCCGAGCTTACCGGTCTCAGGGTCGCACTGGTGCTCGCAGGGGTCGAGGAGGCGCCGGGCGCAGAGGTCCAGGGCCCAGGGCCCGCTGGAGTTCTGCTGCGAGAAGAGCACGACCTGCGCCGGGTTGAGCCAGTCGCTGGCGTCCAGCTGGCTGCCCTCCAACAGGATAAAGCGGCTCCCTGCCGGGGAGAGGCAGCGGTGATGGGGCCCCATGGCCCACCGCGCGCTGGCAGCTCTTCCTGCCCCCCTGCTCTGCTCACCGTCAGCGATGAGGTGCTCGGGCACGTGCAGGGTGATCTTGACGACCAGTGGGCAGCTCATGTGGGACGAGCACACCAGGCTGATGACGCAGCTCGTCACGCTGATGAGGGTCAGCGTGGTCTTGTTCACGGGGCTCCGGGGTGAGCCCACTTGAAAGCAAGCAAGAAAGCGGAGTCACATCCCGCGGCTGTGAGCTCCCCCGCGGCGCCCGCCCGTCGGGCTCCCGCGAGAAGGGCAGCCAGGAGACACACGTATTGCTCTGGGCCCCGCCACGATGCAAAGGCAGCAGCCGCTTGGTGGGATCCCTCCTGCAGCAGCCGGGGCTGCTTCCCTGCGCTGCCGGCAGCCCCGGCCACGCGGAGCTGCGCAGCTCCCGCTGGGGCTCAAGAGGCCATCGCCCTGCGCAGGGCAGGGGCACCGCCGAGAAGGAAGGGAGCGAGCGCTGCCTGCTCCTCCGCTCTGCCGCCCGGCTGTGCTTGTCCGCTCCTAGATAAGCCCAGAGGCATGCGAGGTCGTGTTTCTACAGCAAACATCACCAGGTGGGCTCAGATGGGGCACCAAAGCAGCACCCCTGGGACCGCAAAGCAGCAGCCCCGGGCACCCCACGCTAACGGGAGGTGACCGGCAGCCCCTGCTTCTCCTGGCAGGCTGCTCCGGGCTGCGTCTCCCCGCTCGGCTGCCTCCTCTCCCTGCCGCCCGCCTCACTGCTGACAAGCAGCTCTGTCAACGGCTTCATCCCTGCACGCGCGTCGCCCGCCTGCCGAGCGGGCTGCGGCACACGGGCAGCCGCGCGGCACCGCGCCGCACCGCGCCGCGCGCGGGGGCTCACGGGCAGCCTTTGAAGCGCCGCGCTCATTAATACACAGCAGAGGCGAGCAGCTGCCTCCAGCAAAAGCGGAATGCGTTTCATCCTGTGCCGAGGAGCGCGGCGCGGAGCGCGCGGCAGCCCACGGCGGGAGGAGGAGGAGGGGGAGGCTGAAGCTCGGGGCTTGCGGCGACCACCGCTCTGGCCTGAGTTTCAACTCCTTGCCTATGGAAAGTGTCTAAGCTCAGAGCCCAGAGCCTGCGGAGGGGCAAGAAGGCAGGAGGTGCATGGTCGAGCGCCCGGGAGCCCAGCGGAGCCGCAGCTACAGGCCACAGCCGGGCCACCCTCCCCGGGGATGTGCGGCACCCGCCGTGCCCGCGCTGACCCACCTCGGCTGCGCCTGCGGCTCCGCGACGGGTCCGTGTAGAAGGCCAGCTGGGGATCGTTGTCCGCCTCCGTGCCCGAGTCCCCCTCCGGGTTCAGAAAGGCGGAGCCGGCTGCGGGGGACACAGAGCGCGGTGAGGAGCGGGATGCCACCCAAGGACCCGCAACCCACACGTCCTGCTGTCCACAGCAGCCGAGATCCCCGTCTGGGGAATATGGAGCGGGAGGCAGCCGGCTGCCCCGGCACACAAGGAGCAGCTCCCAGGTTGCACCGGGGAGCTCTGGCATGCACTGAAATCCCACCGGCCTCAGCCCCTAGGAGCATCCCGCAGTACCTCGTGCTTTGTTATTGATGCGCTTGCGCTGGCTGCTGGAGGTGTGGGACAGCAGCGTGGCCTGCTGGTGGTTGGAGTCCACGGGGCTGGTGGCGATGATGCTGTCCTTGTACTTGTTCATCAGGGACAACTTGGCATTATCGCTTCCTGGGCCGCAAGAAGGAAAGGAAAAGTCTTTCAGGCACGGGGACAAGCAAAGGAGGGAGGTGAGCGAGAAAAAAGCTTTCCTGGGATCTGTTTCCAGCCCCAGCACTTGGGTGAGATGTCAAAGGCGTCTTGGCCAGTGGACTGGGCCACCTCCGGTGGGTGCCTCGAGCAGCAGGGCTGCTCCAATACATCCCCACAAGCTCCCCACATCACAGCCTTCCCATAACTGTGCCTCAGTTAGGAGGGCTCCGCTTCCACACCTCACTTAGTACTGTGGCCAAAGAGCAAGTGTAGAATGACACGGGGGTCTGGCTCCAGCTGGGGCTTAGTGACACCCTAGAGAATCTTATCTGCTGTTAAGAAGGCAACATTAACTCTCAGCTATACCAAAGACAACTACAATTTTGCCACTAAGTACCTCAGCTTAAAGCAGACCCCAGAACACCTGACATAGCAAAGGGAACTTAAGAGTCACCATGGGGCACTAAATATTGGAAACATTTCAGTTTCCAACAGCCCTGCCTTTCAAGCCTCAGTCTTCCATTGCCCAGCCAAAACCCATTCAACAGGGCCTACAGCCATCTCGCTTTGCTTTTCCAAGCAAAAAAAAATGACCTCAAAGGGTTCCAAACCCACTAATATCTCATATGTAGAGGAAACCCAAAGAAATAGCCGGGTCTGGTCACGTACATGCAACCACATCTCGCTTGCAGAGAGGAAAGACAAGGTAGAGAGGACTCTAGTCCTCGTGGTGCCTCACCTACCTGGTGTGAGGTCCATGCTGGACTTCTCGTTGCAGCCCTGCAGCGAGTCCAAGGTGCGGGTGACCTGGCTGGCGAAGTCCTCGCCGCCGTTCATGCACTCGCGCTGCAGGTGGTGCCGCAGGTCCGTGATGTCGTACTCGTAGCCGTCCAGGATGGGCGTCTCGCGGATGCTGAGCGTGCCGCTCGAGTTGTGGCCCTGCACGCGCGCGTTGCGCAGGCTCTCGCGCCCGTGGCCCCCGATGAGCACCGAGGGGATGTAGTGGATCTCGTTGGCCGCCTCGGCGCTCGCGCTCTTCTGGGGCTGGGGCACGCGGCGCCGCTTGCACCACCGCCGGCGCGTGTACAGGATCATCACGAGGCACAGGATGGAGAGCAGCAGGGCGATCATCCCTCCCTGCGGGCAGAAACGCAGGGCTGCTCAGGAAGCCACCACCCGACGCAAAGCGAGCAGCGCTTAGAGTACAGCGGGTTTTGTTTCGCTCCCCCACAAGTCTTTGAAAGCAGAGCTCAGATTTATTAGAGGTAAACGCTCCTACAGGCAACTTTTTCTGACCCGTTTCCAACTGGTTTCAGTGCTGTCACTCTCAATCTTGGGAAATTTTCCCAGGGTGTCCTGCAGAAATTTCAGCACAGATTAAACGAGACCAAGGCTGGAGACGAGGGAGCTGCCGTGCGCAGAACAGCCAGGCAAGGCGAGAGAGGAAAGCCCTGGCCTGCGGGGACGGGCGCTCAGCCCGCGTGCCCGGGTCCCGTCCGCGAGGTCACCCCCGTGCCGAGACAGCGCCAAGAGAAGAGCTCACGCTGCTCCTCCCAGAGAGCTCTGCCAGAGCAAAGAGCAACGAAGAACACGTAGGAGCCGGCGGGGAGCTCGAGGTCCAGCCTCGGCTCCATCCCCCATCCTTCCTTTTACGGAACAGGTGATCCCGGTAAAATAATATAATAGTAATAAGCTGCTCCATTAGGGCACAACATTAAGAGAATTACGGAATGGGAGACAGGAGAGGCAGCTGGCAAGAAGAGCTCTAATGGCCAACTACGTTTTAACCCTCTCTCACTCCCGGGATTATGGAGATGCAGTGCTTCCTCCAAGCCCTTCCACCCAGGCTCCTTCCAAAGAAAAAGGCTCCAAGTGTCCCTCCACGTGGATGCAGAAAATGAGCTCTGGCTTCACCTTGTGGCACTGGGCAGGCTGCGGTGGCTGCTAGAGGACCCCTGCATGGGACAGATAGGCTGGAGTGCTTCTTGGAAAAAGAGCGCCGCACAAGGCCCATGTGCAGCCCACGGTGACGAGCGGTTTCAAGTGAGGCAGCCTCTCGCTCGCATTTCTTTGCTTGGCAACCGAACGGGAAAGAAAACCAGCCTTGAAAACTACACGTGACCCTGATTCTTGGCACAGAAACCAACTCTTTTTTTAAGGGTGTGATGATGATGCTGCCTGAGAGGCACTGAGAGTGATGAAAAAAGAAGGGGGAGAGGGAGAACTCAATCTGTAGTTACATATTTTGGTACAAGAGCAGCAATTAGCAGACATCCTTTTCATCAAGTTGATAATAAGCCCTATCTCAACAACTCCTTTCTGGATCCTGTTTTTTGCCAGTGTTCCAGAAAGTCAAGACAACGGTGGTGGACCTGCCAGGCACTTGCATAACTTAGTGTTTCACTTTATGGCTGCAGGTCTTGGCCAAGTTTGCCGCCACTCTTCAGCCTTCCCTAATATCACCAGCGAGCTGCCCCTAAGGACTCTGAAGCCTGGGAAAGGCCAACGTCACTGGGTTGGAGGTGTTGGCGCAAGTTCAGGCTGCCAAGCAAGACCAAAGTGACACAGATTTCCTGGTGGCCTGAGAGGGCTTTGGGCTTCCCTGGCAAATCCGCTGTATCACCTTGTGCCTGAGGCACCACCCATCAACTCACCACCAAGAGGGAATAAAAAGGAGTTGTGGACCAAAAGGTCTTGGGGTTGGCTTTGCCAGAGATTGTTTTGCCTTCCCTGAGACTATGAAGCGCAAGTGCTGTAGGAGAAGCCTGGCCTCAGGCTGCAATCTGGAAGAGCTACGGATGCTCTCGTTAGGGTAGGCACCATTAAGCAGCCTGTTTGCAGCCTCGGCAACACATTGTGTCCACCTAATTATCTTCTGGTGGCAAAAACGTTAAAAAAAAAAAAAAAAAAAAAAAGGATTCTTCAGATCCCTTCCGGTGAGAAGCAAAACCCTGCAAAGCGCCCTCCAAAACACTGCTGTCTTTCTTGCAACACTAAATCCATACCCTGGGTTTCCGCAGGAAGGTGGAGGGAGCGGAGCGGCGCGTGGAGCCCCGCGCCCCAGGAGCTGCTCCCGCGCGTGTCCCGGGCACGCGCAGCCCCGAGCCAGTGGCCGCCCCGTCGCCGTTGGGTCACTCATTGGGTCGCCCGTTGGGTCATCGAATCAAAGCGCGGCGCCTGCGAGGCGCGGGGCACAGGAGCCGCGGGAAAGTCAATCTGAATTAACCCCAGGCAGGCGGTGAAGACCTGCAAACCGCAGCGGCGCCGAGGATAAAAGCACCCCCGCGACGGAGCCGCATCCAACCGGGAGGCGCTCATTTGGAAAGGGAGGCGAGCGCAGGGGAGACGTTGGAAGACATCCAATTTAAAAGCGCCTCTGCCCAGGGTCGGAAGCAGGCACCATGTGCAAAACCAGCGGCTGGGAACATCTGGATGCTCCCGAGCTCCAGCCCCACTCCTTGTCCGGAGCCTGGGCATGGGACACAGGGACCTTCACGGGGAAACACAGGGATTTTCAAACACCCAAAGACCTGGTTTTCTACAGGTTTCCTGACCCGCAAACCTCTCCAGGTTTAAATCCGAGCCCTTTGGAGCGTAGAGAGCAGGGAGCAGGAGGAGAGGGCAAGCGAGGTGTACGCAGCACGTACCATGACGGAGATGTGCAGGATCCTGAGCTCCTCTTCAGCCGACTCGGTCTGCGGCTCCTCAGTGGGCTCCAGGCCGGGCAGGCTCGGGGCCCCGTCTTGGTGGTGGATGTGGAAGAGCAAGGTGCCGTTCTCCAGCCACTGCTGCCGCCAGCGCACCAGGGGGATGTCATCCGTGTTCCCCGAGATCTCTGCAAGAGCAAAGCCAGTCACAGCGGGAAACCAGGCAGGGCAGAACCACCGGCAGGGCCCTTCACCCCCTCCCAAAGAACAGGGAGGGTTTTCCTGCCCCAGGACAGGCAGAGCCAGGTTAAGGAGAGGTGTTGTGTGCCACGACGCCAAGAAATGCATGGGGCTGGGAAACGCAAGCAGAAGAGACCGGGAAGAGCTGAGGATGGGCACACTTTTCCTGAAAAACAAGCTTCATTTGCACTTGTTGTAATAATTAAAAATATGAGGAGGCTCACAACGAGAGAAAGCCTTTCCCCCTGTCTCTGCTACACAGGACTCATTCCGGCCACAGGCATCTTCTCGCTGCTGTTTGCAGCGACACATTTTTATTGTGCTGGGAAGTGGCACGAGCTGTGCAAATTGTCATCTTTATTTCGCCTGTCTCGAGCTGCCTTCAAACGAAAACCGGAATTCAATTATGATGCCAGAAAACAACATTTTAAATTTACCATTAATTAATTTCATTAGGCTGCCTTAAGTGAGCTAGCTACCAAAGCGGGGAAAAACAGCATCAGAAACCAGGTTTGCCCTTTCAAAGTGATTTGATTAATCAAAAGAAACATTAGCTGCAGCAAACGAAGTGGCAGCTTGCTCCTGCTCAGCACGGGCCATATTTCTGGCGGCAATCAGGGCACTTGAAGTGTCCCAAGCAGAGCAGCGCCGAGCACCTCCAAGCACTGTGGAGCAAAACGGAGAGAAGGAAAAATATCTCCACAGCTGGAAGCGCTTCCGAAATCCCCCCTAACCGCTGAGCTGTGCGTTTAGGCACACGGATCCCCCCTGGAAATCTGCGGGAAAGCTGAGCTCCTCCCGTCTCACCCGGCTGCAGGCGGGAGCGTTTCATGGGCTGCAAGGGGAGAACAAGTTTTGCAGCATCCTCATCCCCGACAGCTCCCACCTTCCATGGAACCAGCCCAAAGGGAAGGAAAACACCCTCCCCACAGCTGCTCACTAATGTGAAATGAGGAGTAATTAAGGCGCGAGCTTTTATGCGCAACTGGAACTCAACGCACTGACATTTGGAAAAAATGTAAATACCAGCATTTGCCCCATTGTGAAAACTGGAAATAATAGATACTAAGTATATGACATTGTGACATTTAAAAAGCTAGAGTTAAAGATGTTTTCCCCCTGATTTGACATATCACTGAAAAAGCAGCACCCTTCAGCTCATTAATATTTGAGGAGAACTCCTTGATGGAAGTTATTTAAATGATTAATAGGTTATAGTAAATTTAGGCCTTAAAATAGGTTGTCATAACTTCAGATTTATTTAAACAGCCTTATTTTTAAAAAGAAAAATGTATTTCTATAAAAAATAGATTCCGATTTTAAAAGAGCACAATCTACCAGCACCAGTCACCTCCCCTCCCCAGCACCGCCGGGCCATCCCTCCGTCCTCGCTGCCTCGCGAGCACGTCGGAAGCATGAGAAAAAGGGAAGAATCCTGGAAGGCAGCGCCCTTCAGCCCAGCGTGTCCCCCCAAAACCACTGGGTAGGACACCCCTACAGAGCCCAGAGTGGTCTATGGTGATGGGCTTGGGGCAGCACCCAGAGCTTCACCCCAAGGCGCCCGGGGGGCCGCGATGAGCGGGAGGAGAGAGGATGGTTTCAAGTTCGAAGTGTGAAAGATGTTGATAATGGGCCTGCTCCCTGTCATTAAGGCCTGGGACGTGCAGCCATTAGCACCCGTATTAACTTCTTGCACCTCTGTTAAAAAATAGCCTAGCGGAGCCTGGGGTTAATGACAGCAGCAGATCACTAATTACGCCACGAGGAAGCCGACTGGTCGCAACGGTGGCCCGGGTCCTTGACATCCACAGAAGCAGCAGCCTCCAAAGGCTCCAACATAAGGGCCGTGGCTGCTGCCCTCCTCAGCCATCTGTGAGGGAAGGAGGAGTTCAGGAGAGGCCGAGGAGGAGCAGAGCCAGGTGAGGAAATGCGGAACATCCAGAAGAATTCACATTGATCGTTGATCAATGATTCGAACTGATCGTTTCCCAAATAACCTCCATTAGTGGGGGACGACGGCTCATCTCCCACAGACCTGACACCTTGCAGCATGGGCTCATGCCTACGTCCTCCCCAAGCTGCCTGCATGGGCACCACAAACAGAGAGGACGCGGAGACCAAGGTCTCCTCCATCTGTCCTCCACCTGTCCTCAGCAGCCAGCACAAAGCAAGGGGCATCTTCACCAGCGGGCTGCCAAGCTCGTGGTCTCTCTGAAGGCAACAGAGACTTTGGTGGGAGCCAAACTTGGCCTCTTTGGCTCAGTTTCGGGTCCCTGCAAAGACGGAGCAACCTCGCAGGTACCCTGAGCCCAGTGCAGACACCAAGCGATTCTCAGCTCCTTATTGCTGCTTGGAGACCCAAGAAGTTGTCAGGAGAGGGGAAAAAACCCACACAAACACATCCACAGAAACACATCCAAGCCAAAAGGTGACTCTCCTTAAAAACGCATGCCAACATTTTGCTGAAAAAAGGCAAAACCATTTTCATTTCTATTAGGAAGCATTTTGCACTAGTAGATGCCTCTGATTAGTCAAACAAACTCTGCTGTAATGTTGGTCTCTGCAGACTCATTTTACACAGCAGAGCGTAGGTTTTGACTTGGATTGTTTGACTTTACATTTCCTTGTTAACATTTAAATCTGGCTTATTTTCCATCTGGAACCCAACGGTGTTCTTATTCAAGCTCCACATTAGCCGGCCCTTTTGCTCCACGTCAAAAACCTGTGTGTCCATGAAAAGGCTCAAATCCAAATGAAGCAGGTTTTTGCCTTGCATCCTTCAGGAATTTCCGTCCTCGGAAACACCATGGGCACAGGTTCGGAGCTGCCTCCCTTGAGCCCCATCCCCTCCGAGGCGTCTCCCCTGCCACAAGCCGGGCAGGAGCTGGGCTGATGCCCCCAGCTGCAACACGCGCGCTCCAGGCTTTGCCCGGGCACAAATCTTACTCCTATGCTCTCGCCTCGCTTCCAGCTGCCGTAAATGTGAAATACAGGGGAGATCTGGGAAGAGAGACAAATCTGCGTCCTGGGCCAACGTCCAGGAATAAAAACCGAGAGAGGAAGACAAAAACAAAAGCCCCGCGCTCCGAATCAGGATAGAGAGTGAAATAAAGAGCACGCATGCCACGAAAGGAACGCATTTGTCATTGACATCCCCTACCTGGGAGGCCTTGGCCAATTCTTGACATTCTCACAAGCATAACACCTGCAGAGCTCCACACTGCCATTAAAATAATCACAGAATCATACAGATTCACAGAATATTTAAGGTTGGAAGGGACCTCTAGAGATCATCTAGTCCAACCTTCCTGCTCAAGCAGGTACACCTACAGCATGTGGCACAGGGTGGCATCCAGGCGGGTTTTGAAGACCTCCAGAGTAGGAGACTCCACAACCTCCCTGGGCAGCCTGTTCCACTGCTCTGTCACCCTAACAGTAAAGAAGTTGCTCCTCACCTGGAGACGGAACTTCCTGTGCTCCAGCTTGTGGCCATTACCCCTCGTCCTGTCGCTGGCCACCAGTGAGAACAGCCTGTCCCCTTCCTCCCTGCATTCTCCCTTCCTGAACTTATTAATCATATCCCCTCTCAGCCTTCTCTTCTCCAGGCTAAACAGGCCCAATTCACTCAGCCTCTCCTCATACAAGAGATGTTCCATTCCCTTAATCATCCTGGTTGCTTTTCTCTGGACCCTCTCGAGAAGCTCCACGTCCCTCTTATACTGGGGAGCCCAGAACTGCACCCAGTACTCCAGGTGCGGCCTCACCAGAGCTGAGTAGAGGGGCAGAATCCCCTCCCTTGACCTGCTGGCAACACTCCTCCTGATGCAGGCCAGGATCCCATTGGCCTTCTTGGCCACGAGGGCACACTGCTCACTCCTGGTTAACTTGGTGTCAACCAGGACTCCCAGGTCCCTCTCCGTGGAGCTGCTTTCCAGCAGGTCGACCCCTAATCTGTCCTGGTGCCTGGGGTTATTCCTGCCCAGGTGCAGGACCCTGCCCTTGTCCTTATTGAACCTCATGAGGTTCCTCTCTGCCCAACTCTCCAGCCTGTCCAGGTCCCTCTGGATGGCAGCACAGCCCTCCGGAGTGTCGGCCACTCCACCCAGCTTGGTGTCATCTGCAAACTTGCTCAGGGTGCACTCCGTGCCCTCGTCCAGATCATTGATAAACAAGTTGAACAGCACTGGGCCCAGCACTGACCCTTGGGGTCTGGCCACAGGCCACAGGCCTCCAACTGGACTCGGCCCCATTTATGACCACCCTCTGAGCTCTGCCATCCAGCCAGCCCTCGATCCCCTGCACCATGCACTCATCTAGTCCACTCTTTTGGAGCTTCTGTATATGAGGATATTATGGGAGACATAATCCTAACCCAATCCTTCTCAGCCTGCGGAAGGTCTTCCTTTAGCCCATTTATATCTCTTCTACTGGAGCCCTGCAGCTCATGGGGGGTCGCCTTAGCAGTAAAGACAGAGGCAAAGAAGGCATTTAGTACCTCTGCCTTCTCGGCATCCTCCGTCACCAAGGCCCCTTCTCCATTCAGCAGTGCAAAGAAATAAATAAATAAAAAGAAAGAAAATCACATCCCTTCGCTCGCCTACCCAGCAAGGTTTTCCAAGATGCCAGGTGCGGCCAAGTGTTGGGATGTGGTGGGATCTGGGGCCAATGACCCACGTGAGTGAGAGACGTGGTACCAGATGCCCCAGGCGACTCCAGCCCCGCCAACACAGCACAAGGTCCCACCAGGACTGACAGCTCAGCAGCGAGGAAGAGGAGCGCTCGGCTAAGCCGGGAGGAAGAGGAGCGCGCGGAGCAGACCCGCCTGCGTGGGGCTCGCTTCCTGCACCGGTGCCCACTCGCAGAGCGCGGGGCATTTCCACCCTGCACGGTGCCTCCCTGCGGAAGGGAATGCAGAACTGGCTCCAGTGCAGCCTTCCTCGAGGATTTAGAACCAATCAATGAAATGAGCAAGGTAAACCTCTCCACTCAGACGGTGCCCACCTATGAGCACCAAAGGAGCTCCGGCGACACAGCACCTATCGCTCGGGAAGGACGAGCAACCAGAGGAATGAGGCTTGGCAAAGGAGATCCCAGTCCCTTTAGTACATTCCCACACATCCTGGAAATGCAGACCAGTAAATCCTAGTTCCGCACTGCGCAGTTAGCAACCACAATAGAGAAAAGCAGCTGGCAGGCACATGGACTAACATGGACATCGAGGCTGTCCGCAGGCCAGCAGACAAGCCTCATCCAGCGTGACAGCCTCACTTCAAAGAACTCGCATCAAAATCCACCCTCTGAGTTCCCCAAATTGCGTGAGCGGGCATAGGATAAGAGGGTATGTCCTAACAAAGCCCACAAGGAAGGGGAGGAACAGGACAACAGCTTCCACAGTGAAAGGAGGAGGCCAGGGACCCCATGGAGATCTCCATTAGGACCTCAGCATTGCAGGAACGCTCTGGAAGAGGAAGCAAATAACAAAGTTGGCCACCGATTCTAAATTTAGTCTCCTCAAAGCTAAAGCTGTGAAGCGCTACAGGAAAGCGAGCAGGAGGATGGCAGGGGAAAGGCACCTTTGGTGAGAGCAACGTGATCCCGAATGCAGGATTGAGGTCACTCATCTCGGGAAGGAAAACTGAAAGGATTCGGAAGGAGGGACAAGGAAGAAGAGGTGTGAGAAATGAATTTATGGATAGGAGACACTAACTGCACTAGGACTCCTCAGCAAGGAAATCGAACAACTGAGCAGGGATAGGATGAAATCCCATAAAATCATGAAGCCAGTGGAGCAGTTGAAAAAAAGAATGATTGCTTGCTATTTCTCACACTACAAGAATTAGGAGGGCAAAAATTAACAAAGGCAACACTTTGTCCACCATAAAGCATAACAGCATTGAAAAAGGAATTAAATTCAAGGAAAACAGATCCATCCATGGCTATCCAGCATGACAGGACAGAGACAAATTTCTGCTCGAGAAACCCCTGGGGCACAGACCTTGGCTGCACGGAGCGGATTGCTCAGTGTATGCCGTGTTTTTCGCACCGCTTTCCCCACACATCAGCTACTTGCTCTAGTCGGAGATCAGATGCCAAGACACACAGTCAATTGAATTGACCCAGGATGCTCTACACAGCAGCGCGATGTCCCAAAGGAGGCGCTCAAAAATCACCAGGTAAACTGGAAATCTGGAAAATGCCCAGCTGCCCCTGCTAGCCAGAGGACTACCCATGCCTGGTGAGCACCTGGGGGTACCAGCCAGACTCAGACACTGCTGGTCTTTGCCACCCTTTTCTGATAGGTCTCCAACCTAAAGCTTAGCCCAGGGGGGCCTCTCAAGTGTCCCCAGGGTTCACTCTTTCCCACAGGAAGCTGTTTGGAAGACCAGGAAAGAGCTAAAGCTAAAATATCTACCGTGCAATACCTCAACACTGCTGAAACCTCCAGTTTAACGCCTCAGGACTAGGGCACAGGGCACGGCAACAACTTCTTTAAACACTCCAGTAAAATCAGAGATAAATAGTAAGCAGATAAACAGCAAAATGGCCCATCCAAGGGGCCTCCCACAAGGTCTAAGGGGTTTTTATCCTCACAGTCCCTGATTTCTTCGAATTTACTCTTCTCTCCTCCTCTGGATTCCTGAGATGTTCCAATCTGCCAGTTGCTCACACTGCCCAACATCTTTGGCATGGAGGGCCCTGCAGAGCCCCCACTGGAGGCCACGTCCATGCCCTGTGTCCCCTCACAAGCAGCTCGGGCTGTCCTGGCCCCTGTTCCTCCAGGCACTGACTCGCTGCGGGCAGTAGAGCTGGGGATGGGCTCTTCAAGACAGGCTCCCTGTTGATGATCTCCTCCCTCCCCACCTCCGTGCCGTGAACTCCTACAGCCCCAAGCCCTCCACCAGGGTTACCTCCAGCTCTCCACGTCGGCCAGCGATGCTCGCAGGGAGGCCCAGGGCCATTCCCATCCACCGCGGGCTGACGGGAAGGGGCCGCCAGCCGCTCCAGGCCATCTGCCCGGCACTTAGCGAGGCATCAGAGCACGCGGTCCAGGCCAGCTCAGGCCGAGACGGTGGCGACGCATTAGACGGAGAGCGGCTCCTCTTCAAGGGCAACCTTCAGCCCGCACCGCCACACTAATTTGTTTAAGTGCTCGTTACGCTGAGGCCCAGAGGTCAGGCCGACCAGATGCTATTTTAGCATCCTCAGCCTTTGCACGGGAGACAAGAAGGGCCAGCCCTTGCTCATCTGTCCATGGGCGTCTCCGTGCCCAAGGCACGACCAAGAGGGTTCCAGGAACGGACAACCCTCCTCTTCCTCCCATCTCCCAGCAGGGCCCAGGGGGGCTCTGCTCCGGCGGCACCACTCAGGGTGCTCAGACTCAGGGGCGCTCGAGAGAGCAACCCAATTTTGAGCTTCGTTTTTCAAGTGTGCAGAGACTTGGAGAGGTAGCCGAGAGGGAAGGGAAAAAAAATAGGAAGAAAGAAAGATGCAGAAGGGGAAAAAGTTGACTGTGCACCTTAAATTTATCACTGCTGAAAGAAGAGCTTGTCAAGAGGTCCAGAGCCCAGGCAGTGCACAGTGATCAATGTGAGGACTTTTGGGTCTAGTCAAGCTTGTTTCAGATTTACAGGAACTGAATAGAGGCATAAATCTGTCACTGCCTGACGAAAATGGAGGTAATTAAAGCTGCAGGTGTATATAATTGTCATATTGATGATCTATATAAATCAGCCCAGCCAGCAGAGGCACCGAGCCACCGGGTTCAGCACAGATCCTCCCCAAGGAGGAATTTCCTGCCTACCTGCGTGGCGGGAGGAGGACACGGCCTGCACAACACATCTCACCCTGTCCAGCTGCCCCTCTCTCATGCCCTCGTCCAAATGGGACAACCCCCATGCCCTGAAGTGGCGAGCCTGCGTGCAAGTGGGGCATTGACTTGATCTTGTACCCGTTTTCCGTTTTCCTTTTTTTTTTTTTTTTTTGGATTTATTTTAGCCTTTGTTATTTTGGGAGCTTTGAAGCCTCAGCTGCTCTGAGCCTGCTGCTCTCGTCGGAAGGACAGAAAATGCAGAGCAGGGATGTGAAGGAGGGGGCGAAACGGCGAGCGGGACAGGGCGGCGGTCGAGGGCCGAGGCGATCCATCCGGACGGAGCCGCTGTCGGGACCGTGTCAACCGGTGCCGGCGCCATCCCCGTCCTGCCGTGCGGCCACAGCCCCAGCCAGCCGGAGACCTCTCGTCCCGCCAGCACGCGAGGGGAATCTGGAATTTGGGCTGCTCCGTCCACGAGGACGGAGCGAAGGGGTCGGGAGGGCGGAGGCGGCTAGAGCCAAGCCCCAAGCGTGGCCCTCGCCCCCGAGCGGGTCACACGTGGCCCTTGCCAAGCAGGACCCCGGACACGCACCCCGGCAGCCCCTCTGCCCAGGCAGAAGGTTACCTGCACGCGAAACCCGAACAATTAAAAATTAAACAAGTGCTTCTGCATTGCGGTCCGCATTACGTAAGCTCGCTCTCCGTCTCCGAGGCGTTAATGCAACCGCACGCAAAGGCCGCCCTGCCTGGATTTACCTGCGCGTCCGAGGGCCGCAGCGCGGAGACCAGGGCAGCCCCCGAGCGGCCCTTCCAGGCGCCTTTAACCCCTCAGAAACCGTTTGGGGAAAGAAGCGACAAAGGAAACGGCGACACTGGCAGTTCTCAACCTGGAACCTGGCCAGGATGGCTTTAGTGTAAGCTTGCCAATCAGCCCAAACTCCCATGGCATGCACGTCTGCAAGGACAAGTTCCCTCGGCCACGGTTTGCTCCAAAATGCCCCTTTTCCTAGCAAGGACAAGGCAGCAGATCCTCAGCACAAGGGATATCGCACCAGCCCTCATCTTTGGGAAGGGACACACGGGTACGGCCAGGCTGCTCCAGGATGGGAATTACCGCAAAACACCTCCTTGAGGAGCAACTGCGACCCAAGGAGCCTCTGGAGCAGCAGCGACTTCTCAGAGCACAGCGCCCGCCGGCTCGCCGGGCCTCATGGTTGGAAACTTTCCTGGATGCCCCAGAGGGGCCGGGCCAGTGACAGTGCCGATGCGGAGCCTGCAGCAAGCTGGGCCCGGCTCCCGCTGCACCCGCTGCACCCGCTGCACCCGCTGAACCTGCTGCACCCGCTGCACCCGCGGCCCACTGCACCCACTGCACCCTGCTGCACCCGCTGCACCCGCTGCCCACTGCACCCACTGCACCCTGCTGCACCCGCTGCACCCTGCTGCACCCGCTGCACCCCGCTGAACCTGCTGCACCCGCTGCACCCACTGCACCTGTTGCACCCTGCTGCACCCGCTGCACCCCGCTGCCGGCTGCACCCCGCTGCACCTGCTGCACCCCGCTGCACCTGCTGCACCCTGCTGCACCCGCTGCACCCTGCTGCCCGCTGCACCTGCTGCACCCTGCTGCACCCCGCTACACCGCTGCACCCCGCTGCCCGCTGCACCTGCTGCACCCTGCTGCAACTGCTGCACCCCGCTGCCCGCTGCACCTGCTGCACCCCGCTACACCGCTGCACCCCGCTGCCCGCTGCACCCCACTGCACCCGCTGCCCGCTGCACCCCGCTGCACCCCGCTGCACCTGCTGTACCCCGCAGCCCGCTGCACCCCACTGCACCCGCTGCCCGCTGCACCCCCTGCACCCTGCTGCACCCCACAGCCCGCTGCACCCTACTGCACCCCGCTGCACCCACTGCACCCTGCTGCACCCCACAGCCCGCTGCACCCTACTGCACCCCGCTGCACCCACTGCACCCCGCAGCCCACGGCGGCAGCTACAGAGCCTGGGACCAGCTCGTCAACCCCTTTTTCTCCTTGCTGCAGAAATGTCCCGCTGCAGGATCACGGCCGTTTTCTCGCACGGCAGAAGCACAAGAGAGAAAAGGGGACCCACCGGAGCAGGCGCCCAGGAAAAGTGGGGAGTGTGCAAGACCCACATCAAGGTCCGTAATTCCTCTGAGCTACTGCTTTGAATTTGGGGCTTGGTGGGTTTTCTAGGTTTGGGGTATTTTTTCTTTTTAGGTAGTCTCCATGGTAACCATGTTCCTTCACACCAGAGCCGTCTCCAGGATGTTTCCAGGCTGCGGTTCCGCTTTCCCAAGCAGGGGCAGCATGGCGGATGCTCCCTGTGCGCACTCCCCAGCGCGAAGCCCAAAAACGGCAGCAAAAAAATAAAATAAAATAAAATAAAATAAAATAAAATAAAATAAAATAAAATAAAATAAAATAAAATAAAATAAAATAAAATAAAATAAAAT
>NW_020455470.1:654227-658994 GCF_003342845.1 Nothoprocta perdicaria | reverse complement strand
TAAAATAAAATAAAATAAAATAAAATAAAATAAAATAAAATAAAATAAAATAAAATAAAATAAAATAAAATAAAATAAAATAAAATAAAATAAAACAAAATAAAATAAAATAAAATAAAATAAAACAAAACAAAATAAAATTAAATAAAATAAAGCCTCCCTTCATGCAGACAAACCCCCAGACGTGGGCGAGTTACGGTTGAGGGGGACCTGTCAGCCGCAGTCACGCCGGTGGCTGCAGAGGAGCCCCAGCCCTGGCAATGTGCAAGTTGCAGAGAGGCCGTGCGGTCGCAAAATGACAGCGCTGTCACCACTCAGGTGCCTCCTGAGTCCTGCAGGGCAAGAGCTCCTTCATTCAGAAGGACTGCTGCACACTGACACCCCGAGACAGATGATTTCACATCCTCCACTTAGGTGGAGAAGCAGCTACTAAGAAAAAAAAAAAAAAAGAAGGGAAGAAATGGGAAAAAGAAACGCAGAGGCCGCACAGGGATGCAGCCCAGGAGCGGATCCGGATCTGGGTGCACCTGGGTGCAGGAGCCGCTGGGGCCCGAGTCACCCGCCCCGGCTCAGCGAGCTCTGCAGCCCCCGGGGGACCCTTAGGACTTCCCGGCGCCGCCAAGGCCACCACGGATGTGAAATCCGTGACTGAGACGTCGTGGGCCCTGCGAGGCACTGAACAAAACAGAACAAAACCCAAACCAACCCCTACCCCCTGTCGCCCCCACTACCGCTTTCTGGGTCAGCGCGATCCCTCCCCAGCCCTGCTGTCACTGGAGCTGGCAGGCTGGATGCTCCGTTGCCGTGGCAACGGGTTCCCAGAGACAAAATCCTTTTTTTTTTTTTTTTTCTTTTTTTCCTCTCTTTTTTTTCCTCTCCGGTCCCCAGCATCCGGTGCTCCACAGAACCAGCCCCTTGGCGCCCGTGGCTGCTCAGCACGGGCCAGGGGAGCCGCCTCCGCCCGGGCCACCGGGGACCCTCCGTGCTCCGCGTCCCGCCGTGCGCCCCGGGTGCCGCCACGCGCCCGCCCCGCAAACATCCCGCTCGGCGTGGAAACGGGAACAGGCGTCCGCGAGGCATCCAGATACACACGTACATTTATACAGCAGCACAGGCAGGCGAGGCTGGCAGCTGGCACAGCTTGACTCAGGCCCAGCTCCCTTGAAAGGAACCCAGTCCCTCGCAGGGAGGAAGGGGGACCAGGAGGTGCTCTGGATGCTGCCAGCGCCACCAACCCCAGCCAGGACATCACCGTAGCAGTGACACCCCTGGTGCCTTGGGATACCTTGGCTTTGGATGCAAGGTGTGGGGTTGGGCCATCCCGCGGTCCCCACGGGCGGCTCCCGGGCAGGGAGGAGGCTGCGGCGGCCCCCGCGGAGGGGCACGTGGAGCACTGATCACCCCGCCAAAGCCGGCGCAGGCGACAGCGTCCAGGATCGAAGCCAAGTTCAATTAATGGCTCGCAATCTTATTAGAGAAATTATTTCAGGATCTTGAGTAAAAGTCCGATCTATCCACTCCGTTCCATTAGTCAGGCTCATTTGGTAATTCAATCAATCTAAGCAAGGCAATTGAGCTCCCCCAGTATAATTTAACTTAGTTATTCTCTGGATACTTAAGAATTTCTTAATATTTGCTCCATTATTTCACCATTACGCCCCTCAGCAGGGGCAAGGTTAGCCCTGCAGCGCCGCGGGGCTCTCGTGGCTACAGGGATCATCCCAAATCCGATTCCATGTGATGCCCCGACACGAGCGATGGGGAACACGGCCGCTCACCCCAACGCAGCGCGCGGCGCTCGCAAGCGGCGCTGCCTTCCGCCCGGGACAGCGGGAAACGCGGCTTTCCAGGGCGCCCGCCGGAGCGAGCGCCGTCCCCGCTCGGCACCGCGCGGACAGCGACCGGAGCTGGCGGGTGTCACACCGCGGGGCGCGATGCAGCCTCAAGGGTGCCGCCGGCAGTGCCCGGCGCGTCGAGCGGCGCCTCGCGGGGCTCCCACCAGCCCCAAGCTTGGGAGGGACCAAACACAAAATATAAAGGAGGGAGGAACGGAAAAAAAAAAAAAAGCAGGGTTAGAGATTTGGGGAGATAATCCACAGCAGTTAAATATGCCCGACTCGTCCGCGCCTTTGAAAAATCTCACCCCTCGAAAAAATTGGAATTGATTTTGTATTTAAAAGGGAATCTGTTTAATTTAAAAGTAAGATAATTTGAAATTGTGACAGCTTGCATTAAGGCTGGAGTTTATGATAATCTATTAAAGTTAAGCACCTGGGAGCCCCCTCCCACAGCGGGTGCACGGCCGGAGCTCCCGCACTCGGGGAAGTCTCCAAACCCGGAGCCGTGCGGAGGCCAAACCCGCCGTGCACCCAGTCTCCCATCCCGCTGTGGCTCTATTTTGGGGCACCCAACTCAACCCCTCTGTGCACCCCGGGTGCTCAGCAAGCAGCCGCTCCCCAAAACCTGGGCTTGCTCCCGTTGGAGAAGAAACCTCGACCCAAACCCCCGGCCCCCGCCCGGCACTGCAAAGGGCAGAGCCTGCTGCCCTTGGATGCACAGGGGTTATTTAAGGGGTTCTCGCAGAGCAGGCTCAAGGGGGAGAGCAGAGGACCCCTGTCCTCCCAGGTGAAGAAGGGACCATCAAGAAATTGGGATGAACCCCCAGGATAAACCACCTCTGGGCACGGCAGCCCGCAAATAAAACCACAACAGCTTTGGTTAATCATGGAAGTGGCCTGAAAAGCATCAAGATGCCAGGGAAGACATTACCGGGGATGAATCATGAAGAGGCTTAAATGAGTGGAAGGCCAAATTCCCCCTGCACAGGATCATCCAAGTTTAACTGGATGAGAGGGCCCATGAGCCTCATCTCCCATCTCCTGGAGCCACGAGAACACGGGGGGACACCTGGGGTGGGAGGGGATTTTGACCGGGACAGTGCATCAGCATCGCAGCGAAGCCCTGGCCACAGCCCAGGGCACTGAACCAGCCCCTTGCACAGAGGCATCCATCCTGCACGGACAGGCATGGCGAGACACTACAGCCATCAGCACTGGTTGTACCTGCCAAGCGAACACGACCACGTGCATCCACATCCCTCATGGCGAGCCCTCGGCATCACCCAGCCACACTCCAGGACTCGGGCCTGCGTGTTCTCCTCGGACCGGTGCTCTCTGCATCCAGAGGGGCTCTCTGAGCTACCAAGTCTTGGTCTTGCCAGACCCTGAGGACTTCCAGCACGTAGGACAGTGCGCAGGTTAAAGACAAACTAAAGGAATAAGCACCCACACGTGCTAAGGCGGTCTCAGCAGCCTCAGAGCAAGCTGCACCTCCCCACCCTACAGCTGCCGCCACGGCAGAGCCGGGCCTAACGGGCCCATCAGCAAGGCCCACCAGCTCTGCCACCCACCAGGGCCCTGGGGTCCGGGGACTTTGCACGGAAGGCAGCCCTGGTGTCCCCAAGGCGCAGCTCCGAAGCAGGGGGCACCAGGCCTTGCAGGGTACACACGTCCCAGGCAGAACCGGGCTTAGGGCCACGCGCGACCAGAGACGACTCCTCTGCCTCCCCAGGGCCGCAACATCCGAGAGGCCCCAAGCCCGTGACAGGGCAGCAAGGCCCGGCGGAGCGCGAGCCCTCGTCCCAGCTCCCCAGCGCGCGGCCCCTCGGGGAGAGGCCACAAGAGCCCAGTGGGGCCCTCCCGGCATCGCGTGCAGGCCACACAGGCAGCAGCAGGAGCAGGAGGGTGCAGGCAGCAGTGGGTGTGGATGGCAGTGGGTGTGGATGCAGTGGGCATGGATGCAGCCTATGAAGCTGCAACGGGTGTGGGTGCAATGGGCGCACATGCAGCAGATATGGGTGCAGCGGGTGTGGATGCAGCAGGCACGGATGCAGCAGATGCAGATGTGCAGGTGTGGGTACAGTGGATGCAATGGGCGCAGATACAATGGGCGTGGATGCAGAGGGTGCAGATGCGCGGGTGCAGCGGATGCAGCAGGCGTGGATGCAATGGATGCAGATGCAATGGGCATGGATGCAATGGATGCAGATGCAATGGGCATGGATGCAATGGGTGTAGATGCAGCGGGCACGGATGCAGCGGGTGCGGATGCAGCAGCCGCGGATGCAGCAGCCGCGGATGCAGTGGACGCGGATGCAATGGATGCAGATGCAGTGGACGCGGATGCAGCGGACGCGGATGCAATGGGTGCGGATGCAGCAGCCGCGGATGCAATGGATGCAGATGCAGCGGACGCGGATGCAGCGGGTGCGGATGCAGCGGTCTCCTCGCCTCCCCGCTGCCTCGGCGCCGCCACAGTCGCCGGTTTCCACAGCAACGCGGGCCCCACGAGCGCGGCGGCCGCGGGGCGCACGGGGGGCAGCGGGGCCGGGGACACCGCGGCTCCGCAGGGCGGGTGCGGGGAGAGGCCTGCGCCGCCCCGCACAAAGGCAGGGGGACGCGGCGGCTCGGCGGGCAGGTGCGCGGCGGAGCGCGGCCGCTCACCCAGCACGAAGTAGGGCAGCTCCGTGTTCTCCAGGTCGTCCACCACCACCATCTCGCCGGGGAAGTCGTTGCGCACGGAGAAGAGCAGCTTGGGCTCGGCGGCCGAGGGCCCGTGCATGATGCTCAGGTCGTTCTCGCGCAGGAAGGGCAGCGCCGACACCGTGATGCTCTTCAGCTTGCACTCGAGCTCCTTGGCCGCCGCCTCGGCCGCCGCCGCCTCGGCGGGGCCGCTGCCGGCCGCGAGGCAGCAGCCGGCGAGCAGCGC
>NW_020455470.1:651723-653892 GCF_003342845.1 Nothoprocta perdicaria | reverse complement strand
CCCCACCCCTCGCTGCGGCGCGGCTCGGCTCGGCTCGGCTCGGTCCGGCGCCTCTCGGAACCGGGCTCCGGAGCGCCCCGCCGCTGGGCGCCCCTCGCCGCCCCCCGGCGCTTCCCGCGCCGAGCAGCCCCCGGGGACCCCCGAGGCACCTGCCTGCTGCTTGTGAGGGACGGCTACGGGTGCGCTGCGTATGAAATATGACATGTAAGGAATACACAAGTGTGTGTGAGATACATAACATTTATATAAACACACGCATATACTGATACATAAATATATACATACAGAAGTAGATACAGAAAGTGCATATATTTATATGTATATATAACACACATTTGGAGGATCAGGGCCAGCTTCAGCTTGGCATACGGTTTTCATGTCCAATGCATTTTATCTTTCTTTTTTCCTTTCTCTCTTATATTTTTTTTTTTTTTTTTTTTTTAGAGACCACCAAATAGCCGCACACACCGCGGCTCCGGGCACCTCCCGCCCTTGCTGCACAGCAGGACCAGCGCACAGGGAGCTGAAAGCAAAGCCGCGTGCACCAGGACCGCTCTGCTCTCCTTCCTGACTCGCAGCAGTGCTCGTGGCTGCGTGGGGCGCGCACCGAGCAGCAGCATTTCTGCAGGTAACTCGAGCCCACACTGAACAGCAGCCGCCAGGCTCAGGCTCCAGACGCATTAAAAATCAGAGCCAAGCCCTGAGCCCCTCCGTAAAGCGTCGATGATGCTTGCACGAGGTGAATAGCAGGGAAAGTGTGGGCTGTAATCCAGCACCGCTCCCCTCTGGCAGCATCCCATGAGTCACCCGGTGGGAAGCAGCTCTGGGAGCAGGCCTGGAAAGCCTCAGCAGCTGAGCCTGGAGACCAATCACATCCCCAGGGAGTGACATCCCTCTAATATTTGGGGCAGGAGAAAGCGAAGGACTTCTTCAAATGGCAAGGCAAATAAATACAGTATCTAAAAATGAGTTACCAAGGAGCAGAGAGGTAAATCTGGTGTTCCCCTGGTGTTCCCAATCTGCAGCGTAACGTGACCTGCTAGAAACTTTGGACATTTGGCTTGGGCGTCCTGAACCTCATTCATCGCTCACTGCCTCATTTTGCAGAACCGCGATCCCTCTCCAAGCCCTTCCGGGGCCCTTGTGCGCGGCGGAGCTGGGGAAGCGCCCACGGGATAGCGCAGGGCAAACGGCTAGAAATGCAACCCAGAGGCAACGTCGCTGGCTGCGTTCACAGACGGGCCCGGCACGGGGGACACCTCCAGCCACGCTGCATGTGCGGGGTGCGCACCCCGCCACGGCAGGGTGTATGTGTGCAGGGTATGCACACCCCCATGGCAGGGTGTAGATGTGTGGGGTATGCACCCCACCATGGCAGGGTGTATGTGTGCAGGGTGTGCACACCTCCATGGCAGAGTGTTGATGTGCGGAGTGTGCACACTCCAATGCAGGGTGCAGGTGTGCAGGGTGTGCACTATCCCATAGTGGGGTGTAGGTGTGCAGGTGTGCACACCCCCACGGCAGGGGGTCAGTGCACAGGTGTGGCAGCCCCACGGCGGGGTGCAGCTGTGCGGGGTGCGCGTGCCCGGGGGTGCCACACGGCAGCCACCTGCCCCCGCGCGGCGGCCCCAGCACCGGGACCCGCCGCCGCCCCGGGACCCCCGTCCCGTCCCGTCCTGTCCCGTCCCCTCGCGCTCCGCTCCACGCGCGCCCGCGCCCCCCGCGGCCTCGCGCCGCCCCACCGCTCCCTAGCCAATGGCGGCGCCGATCCGGGCCCCGCAGCGCCAATGGGAGCGCGCGGGGAGGCCGCCGGCTTCTGGGATTGGCTGCGGGCGCTGCATATATTATGGGGAGGCAGCGGGGCGAGTGTGCGGCAGCCGCGGGTCGGTGACAGTGGCAGTGCCGGTAGCCGGTCCCGGGGGCAGTGCCGGTCCCGGGGGCAGTGCCGGTCCCGGTAGCCGGTGCCGGCAGCCGGTGCCGGGGGCAGTGCCGGTGCCGGTGCCGCCGGCAGTGCCGGTCCCGGGAGCCGGTAGCCGGTGCCGCAGGCAGTGCCGGTGCCGGTAGCCGGTGCCGCAGGCAGTGCCGGTGCCGGTAGCCGGTGCCGCGGGCAGTGCCGGTGCCGGTAGCCGGTGCCGCGGGCAGTGCCGGTGCCGGTGCCGCCGGCCCCGC
>NW_020455470.1:628088-651108 GCF_003342845.1 Nothoprocta perdicaria | reverse complement strand
GGCGCTCGGCGGCACCTGGGCAGCGCGGGGCTCCTGGCCGGCCTCCCGGCGGGCAGCGCTGGGGCCGCCGGCAGCGGGCACGGGCAGGGCGAGCGCTCCCCCCGCGCCCGTCTCTCCTGTCCCTCTGGGCCGGACACCCGCTGCCCCTTCCCTTGAGCTGCCGCCGCGCAGCCCCCCGGCGGGGCTGGGGGCCTGGACCTGCGCCCCGAGCACGGGCGGGACCGGGATGCTCCCTCGGGTGCGCGGAGCCGGCGCGGCCCGAGCGCCCGCAGCGCAGGCGCCGTCCTCGCCCCGGGGAGAAGCGGCCGCAGGGACGCGGCTCCAGGGGCATGGGACGCGGCTGCCGGGACGCTCCGTGCCCGGCTCCGGTGCGCGCCCCGTGTTCGGGCAGGTTGGCGGGAGCTCCTGCGCGCGGGGCCGGAGGGCAGCGCGGGGCGCTGTGCCGTGCCGCATGCAGCCGCCGCCACACACCTTTGATGTTTTATGCAAATCCTGAGCTCCCCGAGCCTGGGAATTTTCTGACTTCCCTCTCATCTTTACCCTCATCTTTAAGTTCCTCCCACTTAAGGATGGAACAGAAAGTTAATAAAAAGAACCTAATTCACAAAGTCTTGCAAGTTTTCAAAGCATCCCCCTGGGCACAGGGAGTGAGTGAAGTCACTGAGCGGCCCGGCAGGGCAGGAGGAGGGCGGCCCCTCAGCCTGACAGCTCCACGGCAGCTCCAGCTATCCCCCCGATGGGCAGGTGGGTCAGTGAGTCCCTGGTGCTGCTGGGTCTGTGTCCCGCTGTGCAGCACGAGAGCGGCTCCATAGGGAGCGCAGCCCGGGAGGGCGCCCGCGGAGGCAGCCCTGCCCCACGTGCCCCTCTCCAGGAGGCTCAGGGACAAGGCCCTCCTGTGCTTGAGGGGCTGGGACGCAGGACGCAGCGGGCGCAGGGGCTGAGAGAGGCTTTGGGGCTGGGCTGCACGAGGCAGCCTGCGGTCCCCAGCTCCCCGCTCGCACTTCACGCCATCTGTGCGTGTGTAAATGTACATTGCAGCAGCATAAACGGGCAGAAATCAATGTTAATGTCCCTGGCAATTAGGTGATGTCTTAATTATCCAGCTCTGTCTGATCCGCGGTGGAGTGTGCGGCTCCCGAGCAGGCTCCGGCGCCGCGGTGAGCAGGGGCTGGGCGTAGCTGGGCTGGATGCCGGCGCCAGCGGCTCCCGCGCGCCCGGGCAGGGGAAGCGGCTGCGACTGCTCTGTGCTGCCGGCTCCGTGGCCAAGCTGGGCCTTTGGGGACATAAAAGCATCCAGCGCGGAGGCCAACGGGTGCTCATGACACAGGACATGTGCCGGCCGCTGGTGCAGGGGCTGCGGGCTCGCAGAGGGGCTTGCGCAGGACAGGCCCCAGAGCAGCCTGAGGTGCTGGGAATGTCTGCCCAGAACACTGGCACGGGTGCTCCTTAGTTCCAGAATTTTTACAGAAGGGGGATAGAAGCTGGATGTTTTCCAGTTTCACATGATGCAAACCCTAAGTAAAAGTCATCAGATGCTCCTCATCAAAGCTCCATTCTTCAGGTCAAGGAAAATGATTAGAAAGTTATTTCCAGACCTAGTAGTAGGGTGAATGAGGTCATTTGTTACCCACCGTCAGTGCTCTTGAGGACACACGTCCCCAGCGTGCCCTCATAGCTGCTCACTGCTGGTTTCATCATCAGTGTGACCAAGAGAGGCAAAATCTTTGCACCAAGTCAGGATTTTCACATGTAAACAGCTTTCCTTAGCCCAGAAGCTGTAAAAGCCGCTAAGTTAGGACAGCTCGTGAGCAGAGTTGTGCAGGGCAGCGATGGCTGCTGCTGGGTGGTGGGTTCACCCCGTAACCAAACAGGGCTGTGCAACCCGTGGCTGCCCGTTTGTCCCTCCCCTCCTGCCCAGCTCAGGAGGGCAGGTCCCTTTTGGCAAGGAGGCACCAGGAGCCCCTCTCCGGGGGATCTTGGGCTGCAGGAATGCACAACTGCTCCTCATTCCTGTCGCTGAGCACTAAAGCAGGTGGTGCCCGTGCAGCCCTGGCTCGCCAAGCAAGCCCCGGGCAAGGAGGCCGAGTGCCTGCACTCTCCAAGGGCTTCCCGCTGGGCTGGGCTCTGCCCCGAGGACGCAGCGCCCGGTGTCCCCGCTCTGCGCGCTCAGCCCTGTGGGCAGCCTCGCAAAGGGCCTCCCGCCCGGAGCTGTGCGTGCCCATACCAGGCGCTGGGCAGCCGCCGGTGCCAGCGTGTGGGGCTGTGCCCGAGAACGCAGCAGCCGGGCGCAGAGGCCCCCAGGGTGGCCGGCACAGCTGGGGCGGCGTGGGACGCGCACAGGGCACTGCACTCCTGCCTGAGCCGCCCTCAGCCAGGAGACGGTGCCCGTGGAGCAGCCAGGACACAGCCGCAGGGAGGTCAGAAGCCACCCGGGAGCTGAGCAGAGGCGGCAGGCATGCGGGCGCAGGAGCAGGGCCCTCTGTGCCGAGCCTGTTCCCGGTGTGACAGCTCGCTGCACGGTGCACAAGCTACCTGAGTGCAGCGGCGGGCTGCCAACAACCTCCCCGGGGCCCCGCTGCTGGCTGCAGACCCAGAAAAGCCAGGTGCAGCACCAGAAGCACCATGGAGAGGAGCTCGAGCTCGCCGTGAGCCGCGGCACTGCCCTGGGAGCCGCAGCTCCCGGGCAAAGCTAGCAAGGAGCCGGCCCCGCCGGCTGGGGAAGCGAGAAGCTGGGAAGGCGTAATTAAAGTGCACCCTCAAGGGTCTAGAAATAGAAGAGGAAGGGAGAGGAAGAAAAAGAAATTACATGTTTAAATGTGATGAATCATCTGCCAAACACAACCCCCAGTTTGGAAGGCCCCAGGGCTGGTGCCTGTTGGCCAGGCACGAGTGCTCCGGCTCCCAGCCTGCCTCCCGCCTCGGCCCATCGTTGTTACGGGGAATCAGAGCGAATCCCTACGCGCTGGGAGGCTCGAGGTCCCCGGTGCACCCTGCTCTCATCCCCGGGGCTCCCCTGGGGACACCTCGGTCCCCACTGCTCCCCCGGCCTCAGTCCTTCCCTCACCTCCCGCCGCTCACTGCAGCTCATTTTGCAGGAGAGCCGAGAGACACAGCAGGGAGCCGCCATGTAGTCGGAACAAGCCCTTGGAATGAGCAGTTTGAAGCCGGGAGCCTTTGCAGGGCTCTAGAGACGAGGCGGGGAGGCTGCTCTCGCTCCTTCCGTCTCGGCAGCAGGCGGCTGGGCTCTCCGCCGTGGCCCACTTCCATATTTTTATACTCCACATTTACATTGGCCGATAAGGCAGCCCTTGCAGGGTTGCACGGGCTTCCCGCTGTGCTCGGTTCGGGGCGCATTCGCAGCGAAGCGCTCCGGCTGCTCCTTCCAGTCTCCGTGTGGATCCTGGCCCATCCCATCCCACCGCCCCCTCCAACACACGGGCACTTGGACTTGCTGGCTGGCGCTCTGCCCTGGGCCGGCTTTGGGGGGCCCAGGGCACCCCTCGGGATGCGCAGCGCCCACCGCCCGCAAGTGCTGGCCCTGCCAGCAGGACGGGGAGGGAGCCGGGACGGCCGGGAGCATCCCCAGCCGTTCATGGGCTCCCTGCAAGCCCAGGAGTCAAACGTCATGTGCCCCAGCCAGAAAAGCTGCCTTTTCCAGCTCACTCTGAAGGAATATGATTTTTTAATTCCTTTTTTTATAATCTCACTGAAGCAGAATCAAGAGGAGATTCACGTGCTCACGACGGACATCCCCAAAACGCACTACATCCATTAGCTCCTATCCGCACTCTCCTAGGGAGAGCTTCCTGCCACATTCAATGCTCCGCAGGAGCTCGATGCCTCGAGCACCTTGTACAAGCTGCATTTTCTTGGCACATACCCTGCTGAGAGCCCAGCCCCATTTCTACTGCAGTGGATTTTGATTTTTGCCCAGCTTTCCCTCCCTTTTCCGGCTGATCCGAGTTGACACCTGACACTGCAATTCCCATCGATTGCTCCCATCACTGTCACGGCCGATTTTCTCTCCCCAGCAGCCAGAGCCTGAACCCCAGGGAAGCAGCAGGGCATCGCAGCAGAGCTCTGACCTGTTGCTGTGGCAGAGACTTGCTCCCCAACTGATCACGCTGAGTCCTCACCAGGCACCTGGAACCGCCGTCGCTGCACAGCTCGGCCCGCCAGGCTGATGGGATGGAAGGAGATAGGAAGCAAAGGCCAGAGGTTCCTTGAGCAGGGAGTGGGCAGGGCTGCGCTCAGCTGCCCCAGGAGCCAGCCCCTGCACCCACAGCAAGTCCTACCCTGCGCAGCACGGCCTGCGGCTCTCCGGCGCTGCTCAGCACGGCTCCCCACACAGCACGCAGACATGGTAGTCACCAGGAGCACCTGCACACTGGCATAGGGGCTTTTCCTCTGGAGCTGAATTGGGTTCGTTCCTAAGTTCTGTTCCCTGCAGCTTCTCCATGGGCAGGGAATTGGCTCCTCCCAAAGTCCTTCCTTGCCTAAATGCTCATCTGTTGGGCTCTCAGCAGGGTCAGTGCTTTGGGTCATCGTGGGCACGCCAAGGGAAACACCCTGCCATGTAGGTGGTGTGATCTGCTCTTAATTCCCTTTTCCATGGAGCTTGGCGCCCCATCCCTTCACCCATGTGTCCATCATGGGGCTGTCATGGCCTGCTGACAGAGGGAATGAGCTGAGGTGCTTGGTGGAGACATTGCACACGCGCAAGACATACACGTGTGCACATTAGCAGGAGGCCGGTGCTTCCCCAGCACCTCCCGCCTTGGTGCTTAAGGTTCTGGGTGCTCTGCGAGGCTTGTGGCTGATGAGCCACCCTCTCGGTGCCGTTGCAGGGCGGTGAGTGTCCCCGCGGGTGGCGCGGGCGAGAATGACGGAGGCAGCCGGGAGGCGGAAGCATGAGGCGGCAGGACGGCTCGGGCTCTGAGGGGCCCCGGCGGATGCTCGCGTGGCCGCTGGCGCTGCTGGCGCTGAGCGCGTGCGGCGGGCGCGGGGCGGGTGGCCCGGCGCCCCAGCAGCATGCGGCACCCCTCGACTGGCTCCTCACCGACCGCGGCCCCTTCCACCGAGCCCAGGACTACGTGGACTTCATGGAGCGCTACCGGCAGGGCTTCACCACCAGGTACCGCATCTACAGGTGAGTGGCAGCGCGGGGGCCGGCCCTTGCGCAGGGGCGGGAGGGCGCTGGGAGGGTGCAGGAGCTGGTGTGGCGGTGCCCGGCTCGGAGCGGAGCTCCTGCTTCCCCACATGGGCGAGCAGGGCAGGAGGGGATGCAGAGCCCAAGTCACCGGTGCACAGCGCGGTTGGGGATGGTGGTTTGGAGAGCTGGGGCTGTGCAGGAGGCGGCCTGGGGGGGCCAGAGAGCCCGCAGGAGGCCGGGCAGAGCCGCCTGCCACCCTGTGCCCGTCGCCACGCGGCTCCTGCGCCCTTCGCAGCACGGTGCAGCTCCTGCGCTGGGGCTCCCGCGGCCGCTGGTGACGCTGCTGGGACGGACAGGATTCCCTGGGGCCGCAGCCGGCTCGCTGGCACGCGCGTCTCCTCCGGGGTGGATAATCAGCGGCAGGCTGTTGTGCCGCCAGCGCGGGGTGCCGAGCCGCGCGCCCCTCGCCGCACACGCCAGTCACAGCAAGCAGCCTGCAGAGCTGGGAGAGGTGGCGTGGGGACCCCGGGGGCTGGTGTCACACGGGGCCCTCCTGGGCACCCTGAATATGCAAGAGAACAAGTCACCCTAGGAGGCACCTGGCACCCTGCAAGTGGTGGCTTGAGTTTCCTGCTTCCCTCCTCCTCTCTCCCAATCAGCCCTAATTAAACTGTCTGAAAGCCACAGCCTGATTTTAATTAGAGCAAAATGGTGACGATTAGGCAGAAATTGGCCGATCATTGTTTACAGCCCCGTTGGAGACGGCAGCAGGGGCTGGCGGGCTGCCTCCGGGTTGGGGGCGCCGGCGCGGCCCCCGCCGGGGCTAACGGGATGTAGGGATGCGGCCGCCGAGCGCCCACGCGTCCTCCCATCCCGTGGCAAGCGGGACGCGCGCTCGCCGGGGAGGGCAGCCCCGCGCCGCGGTGGCAGCGCGTGGCACAGCTCACCCCGGCATCTCCGGCCTTGCACCCAACGCTATCAACGTCTAAATGCAGTGAACACTCAGCTGTTGGATTTTTACCCAGATCCATACGGATGTGCTGTACGAGAGGGGAATCAAAGATGGATAAGGCTCGTGCAGGCATGTGCGTGTGTGATGGAGCCGGGCCCAATGGTGATGAATGCCAAGTGGAGGTGGCCGACTCGTCAATGCTAATGGACACCTCCAATGCTTGTAGCTCATTATTACCACTGATGGCTTAGGGAGGGCCTCAGGTTTTCATCCGGGCTCCATCTCTAGCTGGCAGCATTGGCACATGTGATCCCAAGGCCAGAGAGAGCAGGACGCCCAGGTCCTTCGGCCACAGCCCTGACCCAGCAATGCTGCACTGAGGAGCTGGAGTAGGGGCAGGTCCTTCAGCTCCAGCTCCACCAAGGAGAGAGGGAGGCTGGGAGGGTCTGTTTGGAAGCTTTTCCAACTATTAATCCTCTGTAGCATCGCAAGTACTTGCTTTGCCCTGCGAAATCCAGTTCATCCTCTCTGAGCTTCTCTCACATCCCTCAGGCCTCCAAAGGTGGTCCTGGGGTTGCACCTACCCGAGCACCCCCTGTCCGAGGGAAGTCCTGCCAGGCAATTTTCTGGTTTCCTGGCTCCCGCGGCTCAGTGCTGCTCTCCTCGGCTTCTGTCTGCAGAGAATTTGCTCGCTGGAAGGTGAATAACCTGGCCCTGGAGCGGAAAGACTTCTTCAGCTTGCCGCTGCCCCTGGCTCCCGAGTTCGTCCGCAACATCCGCCTGCTGGGACGCAGGCCCAGCCTGCAGCAGATCACCGACAACCTCATCAAGAAGTATGGGACGCACTTCCTGCTGGCCGCCACGCTGGGAGGTGAGCGCCGCCCTCACCCGGGCCGCAAGCGCCGCTCGCTCCCCTTCCAACCACGCGGATGGTTTGGGAAGTAAACGCTATAGATGGAGCAGTAGGGCCAAGGGAGGGGAGAAAAGAAACCAGTTGCTCCTGACGCTCGTGGCGTGTCCCTGCAGGAGAGGAGTCGCTGACCATTTTTGTGGACAAACGCAAGCTGAGCCGGCGAGCGGAGCCCGCGAGCGCTGCCGCAGGGGCCGGCAACGGCTCCACCGTCTCGCTGGAGACCCTGCACCAGCTGGCGGCCTCCTACTTCATCGACCGCGAGAGCACCCTGCGCCGGCTCCACCACATCCAGATCGCCACAGCGGCCATCAAGGCAGGCGAGGGCTGTGCGGCGAGGCCGCGCGCGGTTGTAAAGCTGGGCTGGGGTCTGCGTGGCTGCAGGCAATGACCCCGCTGCAGCCCCGGCACGGGGTAGCACAGCCCGCATCCCACAGCCACAGCCCCGCTCTCCGTCCCCGTGGGTGGCCCCGGGGCTGCGCGGGGAGCCCGGGGCCAGCAGCCCAGCAGGGTTAGCGCATTCGCGTTAATTCTGGGAAATTGGGCGCGTTAATGAAGCCACATTTTTCAGCGGGCTGGAGGCAGGGCTGCGGGCTGTCAACAGGCCAATTAGCAGGCAATTAGGTCTCTCGCAGCTGCCGCGGCGGCATCCCCAAGCCTGGGTGGCCTGGCCAGCTCCCTTGAGAGCTGCTCGGAGCTGCTCTGCACACGCCGGTGGCCCCCAGCGTTTAGCTGAGATGTCCCGTGCATCCCGTGTCCGTACGTCCCTGCCCAGCCCCTGAGGGCCTCTGCTCCTGCCCTCCCAGGTGACGGAAACGCGGACGGGGCCGCTCGGCTGCAGCAACTACGACAACCTGGACTCGGTCAGCTCCGTCCTGGTGCAGAGCCCCGAGAACAAAGTGCAGCTCCTGGGTAAGGGCTGGCTGGCCGCGCGGCACCGCGGGAGGGAAGGGGCCGCGCTTGGAGAAAGCACATGATCCCCCTGCAAATACTTATGGGGGCCTTTAGGAACACAGAAATCTTGGGAAACCAAGACCCGTTGGGCCTGCGAGGTGAAGCTGCAGAGATGGTTTGGTGCCATGGGACCCCTATGGCCCCAGTGCCCGGGGTGGCGGAGATGGAGCGCCCGACTCGAGCCCATGGATGGACAGGCTGCTGGCGAGCGCGGGGCACCAGCCACGGCGCGGGGAGGCAGGGCTGCGTGGGGACAGCGCCGCTGCGGCCACGCCGCTGTATGCCACCGTGGCGTGCGAGCGGGCACGATGGGCACGCTGCACTTCAGCTGCTGCTTTTTAATTGAGAGCCTGGGGAGAGAGGGGGAAGCAAAGCCGGGCAGGAAGAGCCTGCTGCTCCTCCGCCAAGCGGTGGCGAGATCAATGGGGAGCGCGGACACGCGGCTCGGCGGCCGCCTGCCGTGCCTGGGGTGCAGCCCTGCCCAGCCGGCAGGCGCTGTCGGCCCCGGCACCGGCAGGGCCCTGCGGACCCGGCGCGCACCGAGCCCGCGGGGCCCCTCTCGCCGCAGGGCTGCAGACGGTGCTGCCGCGGCACCTGCGTGAGCGCTTCGTGGCGGCCGCCCTCAGCTACGTCGCGTGCAGCTCCGCCGGGGAGCTGCTGTGCCGGAGCAACGACTGCTGCTGCCAATGCCGCCCGGCCTTCCCCCAGTGCAACTGCCCCGAGGCCGACATCCAGGCCATGGAGGGCAGCCTGGCCCAGCTGCAGCGCGCCTGGGAGAGCCACCACGCACAGTTTGAGGAGTCAGGTGAGCGCAGCACCGCCCGGCACCGGCACCGGGCCTGGCCACGTGCTGGGCTGTCACACTGAGGGCCAGAAGTGATCACCGCGAGGAAGAGCACATGGCGGCAGTTGCAGTGCTGCCTTTGCTGCCGCCTCCCCAGCTCTGCTAACTGCACTGCCATCCAGAGGGACCTGGACAGGCTGGAGAGTTGGGCAGAGAGGAACCTCATGAGGTTCAACAAGGACAAGGGCAGGGTCCTGCACCTGGGCAGGAATAACCCCAGGCACCAGCACAGATTAGGGGTCGACCTGCTGGAGAGCAGCTCCACGGAGAGGGACCTGGGAGTCCTGGTTGACACCAAGTTCACCATGAGTGAGCAGTGTGCCCTCGTGGCCAAGAAGGCCAATGGGATCCTGGCCTGCATCAGGAGGAGTGTTGCCAGCAGGTCAAGGGAGGTGATTCTGCCAATCTACTCAGCTCTGGTGAGGCCGCACCTGGAGTACCGGGTGCAGTTCTGGGCTCCCCAGGACAAGAGGGACGTGGAGCTTCTGGAGAGGGTCCAGAGAAGGGCAACCAGGATGATTAAGGGAATGGAACATCTCTCGTACGAGGAGAGGCTGAGTGAGTTGGATCTGTTCAGCTTGGAGAAGAGAGGGCTGAGAGGGGATCTGATGTATAAGGTGCCAGAGCCCTGGCACAGGCTGCCCAGGGAGGTTGTGGAGTCTCCTTCTCTGGAGGTCTTCAAAACCCACCTGGATGCCACCCTGTGCCACAAGCTGTAGGTGTGCATGCTGGAGCAGGAAGGTTGGACTAGATGATCTCTAGAGGTCCCTTCCAACCTTAATTATCCTGTGATTCTAACACAGCCCCTCTCCCCACAGAGGAATTCCAGGCCCTGGTGAAGAGACTCCCGGGGGACCGTTTCCTGAACAGGACGGCCATCTCCCACTACTGGGCCATGGACTTGGATGTCCAGCATCGCTACCAGCAGCTGGGCACCAGCTTGAAGCTGCTCTCCAGGAAAAGCCACCGAATCATCCGGCGGCTCTTCAACCTCAGCAAACGCTGCCGCAGGCAACCTCGCTTCAGACTGCCAAAGGAGAGGTAGGACATCTCCTTCCTGGCCTCGTTGCCTTGGCCCTGTCCCCAGGCTGGGGCCATAGGCCAAATCCCCAAGCAGAGCTCAGACCCATTGCCCATCTCCCTGTGCGTAGGGCCTAGAGGGACCCCCGCCATGACTGTGGGAAGCCTGGCGGTGAGAAGTCAGTGGAGGCAACTTTGGCCTGGGAATGTTGTCCTGGTAGATTGGGTTAAGGCCTGGATGTGGAAAAATGGGATCAGCACAAGAGGGAGTCACCAGAAGTGCAGCATGGTCCCAGAAAAACACACACAAGGTCTTCCCTAGAGAAAGACTCTCACCCACAAATGTCCCCCATAAGCATCCCGCCTCCCTTGCTTCCTTCTCCTCCACTAGGTCTCTTCCGTACTGGTGGAGCCGTGCTCAGTCACTCCTGTACTGCAGCGAGAGCACCGTGCCTGGCACGTTCCTGGAGGAAAGCCGCAGCTGCACCTGCCCCCCTGACCAAGCCTCCTGCCAGGGGCCCATCCCATGTGCCTTGGGCGACGGGCCAGCCTGCGCCAGCTGTGCCGAGGACAACAGCACCCGCTGTGGGGACTGCAACCACGGCTACGTGCTCACCCAGGGCTTCTGCCGGCCCGAGGTGGCCGACTCTCTGGAACACTACCTGGGCCTTGAGACGGACCTGCAGGACTTGGAGCTCAAGTACCTTCTCCAGAAGTGGGACAGCCGCATCGAGGTGCACTCCATCTTCATCAGCAATGACATGCGCTTGGGGAGCTGGTTTGACCCCTCCTGGAGGAAGCGCATGCTGTTGACCTTGAAGAGCAACAAGTACAAGCCTGGGCTAGTTCACGTGATGTTGGCCCTCTCGCTGCAGATCTGCCTCACCAAGAACAGCACCCTGGAGCCTGTAATGGCCATCTATGTCAACCCCTTTGGGGGAAGCCACTCAGAGAGCTGGTTCATGCCCATCAACGAGGGCAGCTTCCCAGACTGGGAAAGGACTAACGTAGATGCCTCTGCCCAGTGCCAGAACTGGACGCTCACTTTAGGGAACAAGTGGAAAGCCTTCTTTGAAACAGTCCACGTCTACTTGCGAAGCCGCATCAAGTCCTTGGATGACAGCTCCAATGAGACAATCTACTATGAACCCTTGGAGATGTCAGATCCTTCCAAGAACCTGGGGTACATGAAAATCAACAGCTTGCAAGTCTTTGGCTACAGCCTGCCCTTTGAACCAGACGCTATTCGCGACCTGATCCTTCAGCTGGACTACCCCTACACACAGGGCTCCCAGGACTCGGCCATGCTGCAGCTTTTGGAGATCAGGGACCGGGTGAACAGGCTGTCTCCCCCTGGCAAAACCCGCCTTGACCTCTTCACGTGCTTGCTCCGCCACAGGCTCAAGCTGGCCAACAACGAGGTGGCAAGGATCCAGTCCTCCCTGAGGGCCTTCAACGCCAAGCTGCCCAACGCAGTAGAGCAGGAGACCAGCAAGCTGTGCAGCTAACAGCCAGGCCTGTGCAGATCTCTGAGCAAGGGGGCCAGGGGAAAGGGACTGTAGTAATAATAATAATAATACCCACCCTTAAAAAAATTAAAGCAAGGCCTTACCTTGGTGCCAACTGTGTGCTTCCATGGTGGCCCCAGCGACTGGCCAAAGAGATGGCAGGGCTTGTGCTGATGGAGGAAGCCCACAGGAGTACCCAGGGTGGCACGTGCAGCTTGCATTGCCGGCAAGCATGGGGATGCTGCCAGTAAGCCCAGCCTGAGGGCCCTGGTTTTAATGTGCTGCTGTGGTGCTGGGGAGAATGCACAGCCACCGCGGGCTTGCAGGGGGAGCAGTGGGGCAGGAGGCAGCCCCAGGCAGGCAGGAGCAAGACCTGAGACAGCCTTGGCTCCATGCACCAAGGGCCCCTGCACCCCATGGCGTGGAGAAAGCAGCAGCATCTCCTCAGCACCCTCACTTTTGTATTCTCTTGAAGAGAGGTTTCTATCACTGCCTTTGCTTTGCCTCCCCACGCTCCTTCTAGGGTGGTGTCATTGCAACAGGCTGGTGGCATGGGGCTGGGGACCTCCTGGAGGCCTCTTCCTGGCAAGGTGGGCACCCTGGTGAGTGTCCATCACCCCTGTGCTCAACCTGCACCGCAATACACCGAGCCGAGACAGCGTCACCCATCACGCGGGCGAGGACTGGGCTGCCACCCCGGGGACGCTGCTCTTACGGATGGAGGTCGACAGTCCAGGACCATTCTTCCTTATGACAACAACAACAACAACAAAGAAAGAACAAAAAAGAAAAAAAGTTATATTTATGTATTTATTTGGTTGTCTTGTTTTGGAGGGCTTTGGTTTTTTCCTAACCTATTTATTTGGGGAAGGTCATTCCTTGTCAGTGGCTTCAGCCATGGGACATCTTAGTAAAATGTTATCTGTTTAATATATTTTTTTAAAAATGCCTTTCTGAGCAAAAGAGCAACCAAAAGCAAAAAGAAAAAAAAAAAAAAGAAAAGAGAAAAGAGAAAAGAGAAACGAGAAAAGAGAAAAGAAAAAAAGAAAAAAGAACAGGTACTGTCATCTTTAGGCCTGGCTGTTCCGTGGCTGTGTTTGGGAGGGCATGTCGAGGAGGACGCAGGTTCACAGACCTTGCTTGCAGCACCTCCCTGCATGTGGAGCTGCCATCCCCACCTCAGGTGTGTGCTGGAAACAGAGGGAAGGTGCCCACCTCATTGCTCCGGTGACAAGGAGAAGGTGGCGCCTGCTGGGCTGCGTCCTGCCGCATTGGAGGGGAATGGGGAAGGCTCCACGGCCGGCCCGTGAGCACAGCCCGGCCGGGGCGGCCCTCTGAGCCCACGAAAGCAGCCGCAGGGGCAGCTGCTCAAGGTGGAGGAAAGGGGGGAGCAGAGGAAAAAAGAGGATGAAAAAATACATATAATATATATTATAATGGATATATCTTATATATATATCTCCATGTGCGTCCTCCCCAGCTGGAAAATCTTGCCTATTTGCAAAAACTTTGCAGCAAGCCCCACTCCAGCCTCGCATGAGACAGATAAAGAGATAAGCAGCGGGGAGGGGATAAAGCCCAGGAGAGGGAAACTATGCTTGCTATTTATATTCGCTGTCTAACCTATCAATCCATCAGGCAGTCGATTGTAGTTAGAGCATCTCTCACTCTGTCACCTGGGTTTCTGCTCTCCCTCTCCTGCCTTGCCTCGCCTCGCCCCCTTCTTCTCCCCCATAGCTTTAGTCCTGAAAGGGAAATCACCTCAAGAGTTTGGCAGAGCTGCTGGCTTGGTTTGGGATGCTCCTTGTGTAGCTCCTCTGGCCTGGAGGGTGCCGTGGTGGTGGCCAGAGCACAAAGAGAAAACGGGTTCCCCTGTGCCTGGGTGGCTGGCACCGGCCGCAGGGAAGTCCTCACCACTTGAGGTCCTCTCAGAGAGGCTGTTTCTTGTTTCTGCCACACGCACGCCTAGATCTTGGGTGGCTGCTTCCTCTGCCCCTAAGGCCAAAGTTCAGGGCTGCACCCTTTCTGCTCTCCTATCCCTCATCTCCTCTAGGCAGAGCTTTTCTTACCATGTTTTCTCCCATACTTAACCCAGCAGCTGTTAGCCAGCCTAAGGGCACTCGGACACGAATGCAAGGAGCAGCTGGGAGCTGAGGCGGCACCTCGAGGACCCTGGCGCTCCAAGAGGAGCTCTGCCCGCAGGCTCGCGCTGAGCACAGGCGCACTCCTCGCCCCGGCAAGCAAAAGCCTCAAAAGTGTCGTTTCCATTTGAATTCTTTGTTGCTATCCAGGATACGTGGAAACAGCATCTCATGTGATCAGTGGCAAAGGCTCCACAGAAGCCCAGACATCACAGGAAGAACATCCAGGGCGCTCTCGGGGGGTGCACACCGGTCCCCTTGGCTTGCAGACACTCCCTGCAGCAGGAGGCCGACCCCGGCTTATCCGTCTCGGGTCAGTTCCAAGCCGGGTACTCCTGTCCATGTAACAGCCAGGGGATGCCACAAGAGCAGCACTAACATCTCCCCTCTCTGCAGCCCCGGGCTATTAGGCCATGTTGCCCAAAAGCACAGGGTCCTGACCCAAAGCATTGAGTCCCAGCTGGAGCAAGTCCAGGACTGAGTCTAAAACCAGCCCTGCTTCCCGGCTCGCTGTGGACCCGCATCAAGGTAATTACGGTGGAGGAATGAATACAGGCTCAATAACGCTGGGAACAACGCCCGGCTACCAGCCCCTCATTACTAGTAAGGCCAAACTGCCCCATGCTCAAGCGGGGAGAGGTGGAGGAGGTCCCTGAGTTTTGCTGATAAGCTGCTGTATTTGAGTCAAAGAGCACATCCATGCGATTTGCTGCTGGGAGCAGGGCGCAGCTCGAGTTCCAGCCAGAGTGGCGGCTGCATGCCTGCCCGGGGAGCATCCCGGGGAGCATCCCGGGGAGCATCCCGGGGGAGCATCCCGGGGGAGCATCCTGGGCAGCATCCCGGGGGAGCAGCCCTGGGGAGCATCCGGGGGGAGCCCGAGGGCTGCACAGCAACCCAGGCCCTAACAAGCACATCCCGACTCCTGTGCAGCGGTTAAGGTGTTCAAAGGAGGTGATTAAGAAGACAAGGTCAATAGCCAGGGGTCGGCATCTGATTACCTTGTAGTGCTTTTCTCTGCAAATAACATCCCAGCAGGGCTGGCTGGGAGGATGACCTGGCCCAGGGCATGCAGCACCAGCAGCATCTCCCTCTGGGTTACTCAGCAAGAGGTGGTGCCAGGTGATCCCGGCCTGGAGCATCTCCAGGTCAAGCTGTACTATTTTGCCATCGAGTGACACAAGTGGGGCAGGCCATGTGGCTCAGCTTGTGCTCAGCAGCACCTCGCCACCCGTGAGCTGCTGCTTCACCTGCCCAGTTGCCCCATCTGTGAAGCCAGGGCGATGCTGTGCCAGCCTGGGCGAGCAGCATGGGCAGCCCGTGGGGCGGTGCGGTGCTGGGAGGACTAGGATCCCCGAGGAGCAGAGGGGCCTGCATAAGACGTGTCCTTGTTCACCTGACATGGAAACAGCACACCAAGGGTGCGGATTTCCCTAGAAACCCATCCTGAAGCCAACCAGAAAGTCCAGAAACCACCAGTGAGCTTTTTGCCTTCTTGCTTTGTACAGCAAGGCAGGGAAGGCAAAATCACAGAATTTTGCCCAGATGGAGGGCTTCCTGCTGAAGATTTTTGGTCGAGCTCCTCTGCCTGCGTTGTTAGATACACAGCATTAGCTACTTAACCATCATGCACCCCTTTGACAGAGCTGTTCTGCTGTTTGACAGCTCTCTCGGTGTTTGCCTGGTGCTTCTGGCCAAGGTAGGCATGGAGAAGCTACCTGCTTGTCCTCTGTGCTGGCATGGGGTTGCTAAAACACTCTTCCTCTCGGTTTTGATGCATCAAACCAAAGCTCTGGTTGTGTTGTAGCTATACTAGGCACCCACACGGTTTCCATTCATTCATCTTCTTGGAACCTGCAAAGAAAATGGTAGGGTGGAAATGGGGACATTTGCCTCTCAGGTTCCACGCACTGCCCTGCTAACCTCCTCCTCTACACCCCAAAGCGAGTACAACATTTTGCAGCAGACCCAGCCAACAGGCCACATCCCAAGGGCTGCATGAAGTGAGCAGGGCTGTGGCTAGACAAGACCTGAGTGGAAGAGGAAGCTGAGCCCTGGGCCACCCCTGAGCCTGGCCAGCCACAGCTTCTGTGTGGCTACCCTTGTCCTGTTCCTGGTGGCCTCCTGAGCCTGAAGGGAGATTCTGGAGGCAGGCCAGGGTGGCAAGTCTGCTATGGACGGTCGCTTCCCAAAGCCCAGCAACACCTGCCTAGCCAGGCGGCAGGAGGAACCCTCACTGGTGCTTCCTTAGCCTCATCTCTTCTCCCTTCCCCTGACAAGCTCAGAAGTGCAGCCAAGGTGGCAAATTAGCACCAGAGCCTCATTAAGCGGCAGGCAGGAGCCCTCCCCTGCTGTTAGGGTTGTCGTCAGCCGCTTCAGCACATTCGCAGTTTCTCTCAGTTTAGTTCTATTTTCTCCCTTTTCTGACGGTGGGCTGGGTTTTTCCTCCCTGCTCCATCTCTTCTGCCGCCTCTTTCAAAGCTGTTGAGGGCTCTCATCCGCCCACGCCTTGCTCCCTGGGGTTCCCTCTATGGAGAGGACCTACAGAGCCTGCAGTAAATGGCCACTTCTTGGGGAGCATGGGGCACAATTAAGGGGCTCTCGAATCGCTGGTGACCTCAGCCGCTTCCTCCCTGCTCCTCCACCAGCACATCCCGCTGGCAGCGCTCAGGAACGGAGCAGAGCTGGAGAGGGCAGGTGGGAGAGGGTGACACGGCGGCAGGGCAGGAGGCGACGGCTCCAACACGGAATGCTCACGGCTGGCGGCAGCATGCAGAGAAGGTCCCAGTTGTGCAGGGAAGGTCCCAGTTGTGCAGGGCAGGTCCCTGCGAGGGGACAAGCTCCACTGCCTGGACACCCTTCCTGCAGAGCAGGGACCATCTCTCCCCATCTCCTGGCCCGTTCCCGCGGTGCAGGATGCGGCTGGCCCTTGCTGCTGCCAGCCTTCCCTGTGGTGCCAGTGCTTGCTCCCCTGGGCAGGACGTGGCATCTGGGCTCCTCCCTGGGCTCCCCCCTATCAGAGCCCCAATTCTCCATGAGCAAAGACTGAACATCATCCCCATGCCCCCGTGCCCAGGCCCCTCCAAGCCCTCCTTGGCCAAGCGCCGAGGAGCCGGAGAGGAAGAGGAGGGCCGAGGCAGCGGCACGGAGCAGCTCCCCCTCCAAGGTGAAGGAGCCAGCAGCCGCCTGTCAGCTCAGTCCGCACGGAGCCGGCACGATTTCCCCACCAGCATCGGGAAAACATCCACTTAACAAGCTTGTCCAAACAATTCGCTCTTTAATTCCGGCCCGACAGGCAGGACGGGGAGCGCAGGGCCCCAGGCCCGTGGGCAGCGCTGCTGTCACTCCCGACGAGCAGCTCGTGCCCCGCGCCCCGTGCTGGCGCCGGGAGCCGATGCCGCCGCGCGCGGGGCTTCCCTCCCCTCCCCGTGCTCCCGAGCCGGGCGCGCGCGTCGCCGCTCGCACAGGGGCAGCAGGCACCGTGCTCGTGTCACCCCTGCCCCGCGCCTGCCCACGCGCTCCGGGGTTCTCCGGCCGCCCAGCCGCTCGCCAAGCTGAAAAATTTACTTCCTTCTGGTTACATAAGCTCCTTGGCGGGGGACAGAGGATTCAGCCGGTTGCTTCGAAGGCGGCGAGGCTGCCAGGATGAAATAATAATGGTGGCGCTACACGGAAACCCAATTAAAGGGAGAGGCGGCAAGGGCAGGGACGTGCGGAAGCTCCCGGCAGGGCCGGTCCCAGCTCCCACTGTCCCTGCAAGGGTGATAGGCAGCCATGGGGAGCTGACCCTCCTGGCCTGGGTGCCTCAGGAGGGACTGGAAAGGACCCTCCAGGCTTCCAGACTTCCCTACGGAAAACACAAGGTTTGGCCTTCCAACCACCCAAGCATCAGGGTCTCCTCCCTGCTGCGAGTCTCCCCGCATCCATCCCTTGCCTCTACACAATAATCCTCCTTCTCCTCACTGCTTACCCAGAGCAGGGCCAGAGCAGAGCCCACGCCGGCAGCACCGGCTTCCCCAGGGCCTCGGAGCTGCTGCCTGGCTCCGGCCGGGCCGGACGCAGCCGCGCGCTCCGCTCCGACGGCGGTAAGCGAGCAGCGGAGCAGGGTTAGCCTATCTGCTCGCAGCGCGAGGGTTTGCTTGGGTTTTGTTTTGGCCCTTTTCAGCCTCCGGGCAGCCCCTATTGCAGGAGAGGGGTTCGCCCACGCGGCGAGCCGCTCCGCTTCCAAAGCAGCCGCGCTCACGCAGCACCTGCGCCAGCGCCAGCTCCGCTGCCTCGTCACTTCTCCGTCCCCTAATGATCCCCAGGGAGCTGGTCCCGCCGCCTCCTTTAGCCGTGCAGAGAAAATGCAGAGGGATGTCCTGCCTTCCCTTCCCACGGACACGGGAATCCTCCTCTCACCACATACAGCCTCAAAGGGACCAGGAAAACTCTCCCAGGACACAACTTATGCCACCTCCCAGGCTAGGGGGCTGGTGTCCTTCCACAGAAGTCTGCCAGAGAGGACAGAGGCTGTGCCCTCCTCTGCTCATGTAGGATGGAAGGGGGGCAGCCCCGCGATGGGGAGCCCTTACGCAAGCCGACGCTGTGTCTCCGAGACGGATGGGATGTCTCCAAGACATTCCTCATCCAGCTCTGCCTCCTGCCTCAGAGATGAGCCGCAGGACATGGGACATGAAGGAACAAAGGGTCTTGTGGATCTATCTCCCCACTTGCAGCCCCTTTTTATCCCTGGGACTGTGAGAGGAAAATACCTGCACAGTGGAGGATTTACCTCCCCTGTCCTCCACACAGGCACACGTTGTTTCTCCACACTCATTCCTGAGAGCGGTTGTTTTACTGACAGAACGGTACAAAAATACAGTGTATAAAACATCCTGAGCAGGCAGTGTCCAGAAAGCCTGTAAAACACCATAAGGAGGCAGCTGGGAGAAGGGAGCTGCTCAGGCTGGGACTGCCCAAGCCGGCCACCCCCCATTCCCCATAAATCAGGGGCTCCCCTGAAGCTCGTGAAACGCAGTTAGAAAGAGATTTCCTTCTCTTCTGAGAATCGGTGATGCTGTTCGGAGCAGCGCTCTCCGAAACGTTCCTGGGGGAACAGATGCAGTGATTACCCAAATTAGTTTCTAATAGCTTTTATCTCCTAATTTCTACTTTGTCAAGTGCTAAAATCCATTAATAATCAAGAGACCATGTGGAAACACATTTAACATCCCAGCTGCCAAGAGTGCCAAGAGCTCCCACCCCGTCACACACAAGCAAAGCTGAGGGGAAGGGAAAAGAAAAGGAAGATTATTGTTATTATTATTTTAATCTTAAACCTAGCACTCCAGCTAACCCACCGCTGGTGGGTGTGCTGAGTAGCGGAACGACGGGCCAGATCCGCAGCCCGCTCCAAAGCGCCGCAGCCCACTGCGCTTTGCTCCCAGGACCCACTTCACCTGAAACAGTCGAGTCTAGCGAGCAAGCGCCTCGCTGTGGCACAGCCCCCTGCACAGAGCCCTGCGCAGGCTGCAAACCACAGGCACCTGCTCCAGAGAGCCCGGAGGGGCAATGCAGCCTCCGGCCTTTCCTCCTCTAAGGGCTCTCCCTGCCAAACGCCTGCAGCCCTTCCCTTGCCTCCCTCCTCTGCTCCTTGGGCTATTTATTTCTTGTCATCCTCTCGCAGAGCATTACTTGGCCCTCCAACCGACCTGGGTCATCTTTCTCCCTGCTCAGGTTTGATTTGCACCGGCGGCGGCCCCAGCGGGAGCCGAGGGTGAAGGCTGCACACGTGTGCGCCGCGCTCCCACCACCGCGCCCCGGCCCTCCTCACCACCTCCAACGGGCTGGTGGAGCACTGCAATAGCCTTCCAATAAACTATTGCATTGCCACAGCCCCTGTGGAGGCGGCTGGGGCTGCAGAGCGAGCCCGTTGGAGATGCGCACAGGCACCGTGCCGCCCGCGCCGGGCTCTCCGGGGGCGCCTGCACGGGGGTCCCTGCAAACCCTTCCCAGCAGCAGCATTGGGAAAGCAGCAAAATAAAATCCCACCTCAAAAGCAGCGGCTGTTGCCTTGGCAACCGAGGAGGTGGGTGCCTGGAGCGGCCAGGCAGCAGCACCAGGAGAGCCGCTGCCCCGAGGCTGCCGGAGGGACAGAGCCCCGCGGGGCGCCGGCGGGAGCGCGGCGGGACCGGCACGCGGCAGCTCCGGCCCGTGGTGCCGCTGCCGCCCTGGCCCATGGTGCTGCTGCCGCCCCGGCCGATGGTGCCCGGCACCGGAGCAGCCTGCTGATCGCGCAGCACGGGGGACGGTGCTCGCCAAGCCCTGTGGCCCAGGCTGCAGAGCCCGCCCGCGTGCCCTGCATCAAGGAGGACCTGGGGCAACATCACTTAAAAAAACTCTCCTGCCAAACACAGCCCAGCTAGGGCTGCAATTTGCCCAAAGGCACAGAGAAAACTACTTCGTCTTTGCACTTTATTAACTGATTCCCCAGTGGCCCAGAAATGCAGCCTAGCAAAGCTGGTGTCCTCACAGAGCCCGAAACAACTCATGCCCACACAACTGAGAGCCTGCGTGAGACGAGCTGTCCACAAACAAAATCTGTCCTCGTTTCCTACCCTGACCAGCTCTCGTTGCACAGACAAGCAGGGCAATGGTGTTGCACCATGTTGCTCACCTTGGCACCAGCCAAGTTGGTTGATGCCACTTGAGTCACTGAGTTGGTTCACTCACTGCAGCTTGTCTTGATTTTGTCTCTTCTCGCCTTCTCAGAGAGGCCCAAGGTCCTATGGAAGCCCTATGGAGGCTGTCTACGGAAGGCTGCTCCAGGGGATCGGCCCTATATAAAAGACATTGAGTCTCTGCAGGGAGGGGAGGAGAGTGAGGGGTTTAAGTAAGGTCACAAAAAGAGAAATATCCACACACATTCAGTACATAAAACTACAGTCTGTTTCCCCTCTAATTGGTAATAAATGTAAATGTTTAGTTATGCCTGGCTTGGGAGCTATGAAAAACACATCTGTCTGGCTGTTTTTTCTGCCTGCCATCTGCAGCTTGGAGGAGAGGAGGAGGCGTGTGCGCCCGTGCACACACCTGAGCGGGCGACAGCAGCGCTCGCGAGCGGGCAGAGACCTGCAAGGACCAGAGCTGCGAAGAAGTCAGTGCATGGAAGCAGGGAAAAAAAGCAGCCGAGCCGCAGGAGGTCTCCTCCTGGCCATTAATTACCACCAGCCAGCAGCTCTGAGCTGATGGAAAGCAGAGCTGTGCACACGCACCACCGCCCTCACCCAGCACAGAGAGCTGAAAGAGTCAAAGCAGACTGGCTGGAGCGGAGGAAATATCCTTTCCCTGGGTGGAAAACAACTTTCCCCTAGTCCCAGAGTGGCCTTCGGTTCCTTGGCACCGGACCTGCAGCGCACTCCAGAGAATGAGAAGCGGGAACGAAATCACGGGCCCAAGAAGTGAATGCAACCACTTCTCAGCGTGGCAGACCTTCTCGCCTCCCGGCCCCTGGCGCCGGGAGGAGCAGGGAGGGCCGAGAAGCGAAAGCTCCAAGAGAAGGGGGCTGCAGGCAGGGTAAGCACCGGGAGGCTCCCATTGCCTCCAACCAGGGGCTGCTCCCAAGTGACGCTCTGTCCTTCACCCAGCAGCTGCCCCATGTCAATGCCAACCCCACTGTCACTGCCTGTGTGAGGCCCCAGGACACCCCGCAGCCTTCCTCCTCCTCCTCCTCCTCCTCCTCCTCCGGCCTCTTCTACTCTTATTTTGACATCACCGCCTCTTACTTTGAAGCAGGTTGTTCTTGGAGAGCAAGCTTCTTTCTCTAGATGGTCTCCAAAGCGCCCGAGAGTCTGCGGCTCTTCCCTCCCTCCGCCTTGATCAAGGCTGAAGCCTGAAATCCAAGCGCATTGATCAAAGCAGTTGCTTTGGTGAGATTTACTGGCAAGGAAAAGCAACAGTTGTTGTGAAGCCGTTCCGGGAGCCCGGAGGTGCTCGCTGGGAACAACATGGTAGATGTTTGCGTGAAGAAAGCTGCCCCACCGCTGTGCAGGTGGGAGGTGGGAAGGACTTTGCAGCGGGCAGAGCAACAAACCAAAGGGATTCTCACTGATCTGCAAGGCTGCAGACTGTGACAGGCAGGAGGAATCCTGCCTACTCCTCAAAAGCATGGGATTGATTAGCAGTCAGGCATCCTGCTTTTGAGCTCCTCAGGAAGGATCCAGCTCTACGTATGAGCACAACAGAGATGAGTGGCGCAGTGGGACCTGTCCAAGGTCTATTGCCTTGAGACAGACCCTCCTGAGGGCAGTTCTCAACCATCAGCCTGGTTTCTGGACGAGCTGTGGACCTGCTAGCCCAGCTAGCAGCCCGCTGGATCCACGCTGAGCTGCGGGGCTTGCTGCCAGCTACTCGTGCCAAGGGGAAAGCGGAGACAAGAGAGCAGGCAGCCAGATGGTATCTTCTCACAAAAATAAATAAATACATAAATAATCCCTTCAGGAATCAAAACAGTTCATCTGGACACCGGGCCAAAGCTAGAGCTAGAACTAGACTGTTTGAGCTGGCGGGTGCCCAGAGGTGGGACAAACTCATCCCCAGGCTAGGTGGGCAGAGCAGAGTCAGCAGGAAGGGTAAAACCACCTGCAAGGATTTGCGGGCACACACAGCAGAAGGGGAGCAGGTCCCATCGCTAGTCCCTTCTCTAGAGCATCCAGCGTCCAGCTGGCATCACACTTAGTGACTGCCATGCCCCTCAGACCCAGACGGCTGTAGCCCCACTTCAAGGGCCTGAGAAAGGGACAAAAAAAAGCAAGGACATGGGGTCAAGGTGCGGAGAAGGCAGAAGACCCTTGTCTGGTGCAACTCGGCCAAGCCCAGCTGCAGCCCGTCAAAGCAGGAGGCGCTGCCCCTGCTTCTCCAGCAGCAGATACGGTCTTCAGAGCACTGCCAGCCTCCCCAGGGATCACACACCCGTCCCGTCCCCCCTCAGGGACACCAAGGGTGCCTGTCCCTGCCTGACCCTGCGCTTGGCACAGACCTTCTCCCTCCGCGCTGCCCCACTCCCCCGCTCAGCGCATCCCCACCACCCCACCTCCCACAGCCGGTGATCCAGCATCTCGAGGGCCAGGCCATCTGCTCGTGCAATTCCCCAGCTACACCCAGGAGACCTCCACCAGCCTCAAGCCTGGCCCACGAGGTGCCTGTCTCACAAGGAGGGGCAGATGCTGCTGGGGCGGGAGGAAAGGCCAGCAGTGACATTTGCACAATACTTCTGGCAGCCTCCAGGCAGCCGCACCAGCTGGCTTGGAGCACTTTTCATCTAATTCAATGAAAATGAGATGTTCAAGTGAATGAAGATAATTTAATAATGAATAGCTCCAACTTATCGGAGAAGCTCTCCATTCCTGCCTGACAGTCGCTGCCTCTAAGTGTGATTTAACATGGGAATCACCGTCACTCAGCCCTGTGGTTTTGAAATCAGCACTTGGTTACACAGGGAAAAGCCTCTGCACCCGCCTAAAAGCTAGGGCAATTTTTCAAGACGAGTGGAAGCTGGATGG
>NW_020455470.1:478166-627999 GCF_003342845.1 Nothoprocta perdicaria | reverse complement strand
AAAAAAAAAGAGGGGGAAGGGGAACAGCAAACCAACACATCTTTAGAGGAGAAATGTAATTAAAAATGAAAGCCAGCTTGAAGACTGCTGTAACTCATCATGAGCAGCAGTGAGAACTGCAAGCAAAAGGGATCTTGTTCGAGGCTGTAAAAGCAGAGGGGTCCTGAGACTGCAATAAACCAGAAGATCTGCTTGGGGGCACCTAAACAAGAACCCAGCAGGAGGCTTCAGTGCATCAAGGAGCACGGCTGGTTCCTTCCAGCTGTGCTGGGCACCACTCGCCTCGCACTGTGCCATGTGCCCAGCATGCTCCTGATGGGTTGGGAACATGGGGTGCAGAGCTCCTGGGCAGTGTGGGGTGTCCGGGAAGGGCGCAGAGCTCCTGGGGATCACAGGGTGTCCGGGAAGGGCGCAGAGCTCCTGGGCAGCACGGGGTGTCCGGGAAGGACGCAGAGCTCCTGGGGATCACAGGGTGTCCGGGAAGGGTGCAGAGCTCCTGGGCAGCGCGGGGTGTCCGGGAAGGACGCAGAGCTCCTGGGGATCACAGGGTGTCCGGGAAGGACGCAGAGCTTCTGGGGAGCGCAGGGTGTCCAGGAAGGGCGCAGAGCTCCTGGGCAGCGCGGGGTGTCCGGGAAGGGCGCAGAGCTCCTGGGGAACGCGGGGTGTCCGGGAAGGGCGCAGAGCTCCTGGGGAACGCGGGGTGTCCGGGAAGGGCGCAGACCTCCTGGGCAGCGCGGGGTGTCCGGGAAGGGCGCAGAGCTCCTGGGGAACGCGGGGTGTCCGGGAAGGACGCAGAGCTCCTGGGCAGCGCGGGGTGTCCGGGAAGGGCGCAGAGCTCCTGCTCTCCTCGTGCTCCGCAGTCGGTGCAGCGGTGGCGGTGGTGCACGGCTGCCTCCTGGACAGCGCCAGGGGTAGCTCTGCGGTGGGCACCAAGCCCGTGGCACGCACGGATGCTCTTCAGCGCGCACAGGATGGCTACTGAGCTGCTGCCATCCCAAATCTTCTGCTTCTAGAGAGAGGATAAAACAAGTCAGCGAAACACCCCCCATGGGGACTGACCCCACCAGCAAGCAGCATGCAGTGTTAACTGGTGAGTTCACACAGGTCAAAGCAGCCGTACAAACAACTCAGTCCCAATCCCACTGCCCAGGCTGTCGCTCGCTCTCTGGAAATGGCACCAGCAGCAGCCTCCTTCTCCCAGGGGTGGATCTGCATCCTACAGAGCATCGATCAGAGCAGTGACAGACCAGGCCCCATCCTGCTCGGCGCTGGTGGCTCCCATGCAGGGAGTGGGAGGTGCAGCTGCAGGAGATACCAGGCCCCTTGGATTCCTTCTGACACCTGCCAGGGCTGGGGGCTAAATTATTAATTGCATTTCTAGTAGCAATTGTTGCTTGTGCCGATGGAGTTGGACTAGACATCACAAGCAATTAGCAAACTCCTCCAGCGGCGCTTAGCTCGTGCCTGCTTCATGCTCTGCTCACGTCCTCCTTGGGTCACTGCAGGGGGAGGCAGGAACCCACTCACGCTTCCCCTGCTCCGCTCTGCTCTGCTCTGCGTGGGGCGCTCCGCTGCTGCGGGCCATGGGCTGGACCTGGCGCTGCCCCGTCCCGTCCTGCAGCCATCTGGCAGACACCGCAAGGGCAGAAGGAGCAGGAGGCACGTGGCACTGCCCACAGTGCTGTCAAAGAGGCCCCAGGGACGTGGAGGTTTTTAGACAGGGCTGGAATTAGTGCGCGGCCCCGACCCCTCTCTTTGCCTAGCAGAGCGCGAGCAGGATGTCCCGAGGACTGCGAGCCCGGGGAGGCAGAGGCGCCACCCAGCACCGCCGCAGGCACAACCCGTGCAGCCATATCATTGCAGTGTGTAGGTACAACCCGTGCAGCCATATCATTGCAGTGTGTAGGTACAACCCGTGCAACCACCGCACTGCAGCGTGTAGGTACAACCCGTGCAACCACCTCCCCACAGTGTGTAGGTACAATCAATCAGTGCAACCACCTCCCTGCAGTGTGTAGGTACAACCTGTGCAACCATCTCACTGCAGAGTGTAGGTACAACCCATGCAACCATCTCACTGCAGCGTGTAGGTACAACCAGTGCAACCACCTCACCATAGTGTGTAGGTACAACCAGCCCAACCACCTCACTACAGCATGTAGGTACAATCAGTGCAACCACCGCACTGCAGCATGTAGATACATCCCGTGCAACCACCTCCCCGCAGCGTATAGGTACAATCAATCAGTGCAACCACCTCCCTGCAGTGTGTAGGTACAACCTGTGCAACCATCTCACTGCAGCTTGTAGGTACAACTCATGCAGCCACCTCACTACAGCATGTAGGTACAATCAGTGCAACCACCTCCCTGCAGCATGCAGGCACAAACAGTGCAACCACCTCACTACAGTGTGTAGGTACAATCAGTGCAACCTCCTCACCATAGCGTGCAGGCACAACCCGTGCAACCACCTCCCTGCGGCGTGTAGGTACAACCAGTGCAACCACCTCACCATAGTGTGTAGGTACAACCAGTGCAACCACCTCACTACAGCATGTAGGTACAATCAGTGCAACCACCTCACTGCAGCGTGTAGGTACAACCCATGCAACCACCTCCCCGCAGTGTGTAGATACAACCCGTGCAACCGCCTCACTACCGCGTGTAGGTACAATCAGCGCAACCACCTCCCTGCAGCGTGTAGGTACAATCAGTGCAACCACCTCCCTGAAGCGTGTAGGTACAACCTGTGCAACCACCTCACCGCAGCGTGTAGGTACAACCAGTGCAACCACCTCCCCGCAGCATGTAGGCACAACCCATGCAACCACCTCACCACAGCGCGCCGGGCGAGGCGGAGGCCGTTGCTTGGCCTCGAGGGAGATGCCCCAGCCTGCTGTGCACACCCCAAACCACGGGGTGGAAGGCGGGCCGTTCCCGGGCTCAGGCAGCTGCATCTTCCCCACAGCGATGGAAGGCGCGTGGGCAGCCAAGGCAGCTCCAGCGTCACCTCCAGCACAGCGGGCACGGCACTCGCATGGTGCCTGCCCCACAGCGGCTCTCCTTCATGCCCCTAGCAGCACAAGCAGCACAAGCAGCAATCCTGGTGCCTCCTGCGCTGCCAGAAGCCAGCAGCGGATCCTGCAGCAAGACACTGAGCAGCAGCCAGCAGAAAGAGGGACAGGACAGGGCACTGGGCTCAAAACCAGCCCCTTGGGCCAGCAAAGCTGGGACGTGGGAGGCTGGGAGAGCAGGCGCAGGGGAGGCAGCTCCGAGCCTCGTTCCGAGCGGGGCGCCGAGCTCGGCGATCTCAGCGCCACGCGTCTACTGTGCCACAGTTCAGGTGGCTGACCAAATTAATTTGTATCATAACCAAGTGACCGGTCACTAGAATCCAAACGGGCTTTTCCTCCTTATTGAGACAGTTTCATAGTAGCAGCAATTTTTGGAGCTTATTTTCCACTTCATTGAGCGCCATGTTACTGCAAATGAATATATTTCTTGGTTGGTGTGATGGAAAATACAGCTGTAAATGCTTTCTGCTTCATTTGGGTAAAGAGCTCCAGATAGGACTAAATATAAAGAGAATTTAAATGTTCTCCTTCATTAAAATAGTTGTTTCCCATTCTCTTTCTTCCTGAAAATACAGAGCTGCAACTGCAGAGGGCAAAGGGAAAATTCAAATTAAATCAGCCTCACACTGAAGCAGCTGAGCACTACCGCCCTTGCATGATGACAGGCTTCTGCCAGGAGTTTCTTCTTTGGAGATTAAGAGAAGTTGGAGGCTGGAGGCAGAAGCCTGGATGCCCAGCATGGGATCACAGCTCCCTGGCGTGTCTCTCTGTTTAGCTCTAGGTCAGGGGCGGTAAATTGCCTTGAAGCGAATGTTTTTGCCCTCAGGGCTGCAGGACACACCAGCAAGCCCAAATGTGCAGCCCCGTAACCTCCTTCTGCTGAGCTGCGGCCCATCGCGTCCAAGCCCATCGCATCCAAGGGAACTGAGTAAGAGGCCCCAGCTAGGGTCTTATTTCCTGATGCAGCTCACCGCAGGGAGGAATGAAGACAAAGATTCTTACTGATTTCATGGGATCATGTCTGCAAGCCTAGATTAATTCCAATACACAATAACAAGTGTTCATGTTAGAGGAGAAAGCTGGTCTGAACAAGCTCATGAGAGCTTGTAGGAGAAGACTATAACCCATTCTTTGCCAGGGAGGTACAGATTGGGTTGCCATGTGCTTCTGGGTGTGCCTCTTACCATGCAGGAGTCCCACCTCCTCAGAGGAGCACCATATGCAACCTCAGGAGAGGTGGGATCCTCTCCAAGCTCCTAAGGGAGCCAGACAAGCTCTGTGGGCCTCACCAATCCCTGCACTGAGGCTGAGGGACAAGGAGGTGGCCTCCTGCTGCGGCAGGGGCCGTCCCCCAAAGTCACTCACACAAATCCCATTTCATGCAAAAGCAGAGCTGCTTTCTTCACTGGAAGCAAAGAGCCATTGCAACCCAGGGATACTCTTCCCTCAACACCTAGTTGGAGTCTCCAGCATTAATAACTTCTGTGAGTCAGGATACCAGGTCCTGCTCTGCTCGTACTTGATACCGAGAAAGTGAGTGGAAGCTTTCATCTCCGCCAAATGAAATTATAACCCAGGGAAGCAATATATTCTAGACTCGCAGGGCTTACAAACTAACAGATCATCTCAGTGAGGCTGTAGTGGAGTGTGGTGGGATGAGAGATAGGCAGTGGGTTTACATCTGACTGGAGGATAAATAGAGTTCACTTGACTCATAAAATAATCACCTATTGAAATATCACTAAGTTTAAATTTGCATTTTTTCTCCCCCTCACCTCCAAAGATTTAAGTGGCATTGATTGGAGTGAGCTTTGTAGCTCGACTGAATTCAGTTCAGCTTTACATTTCCTTATGCAAACACGTGGAGAAACCCGCGATCAACTGTTGCACATTTCCGCAACGGAAGGGACAGTTGAAGGGTCTTCCATGAGATGCTGAACTGGACTGATTTGTGCGTGGAACTTCTGCCACGGACAGACACACTGCCCCACAGTACACGCAAATTTGACCTAGCTAATTGAAAGGTGAGATGGTCATCCTGGGCCTTTCCTGCAAGCGCAACGGGCTGGGCATCAATCTGCACTTTAAAGGTTATTAGCAACATGATTAACACTGCTCTTCCTCACGGTGAGGTGCCTCTCACTACTCTCCTCTGCCCATCGGTGCTGCCTTGTGAGGGTTGTAATCAGGCACCCGGTCACGGGGCTGCCCTAGAAACGATGCCATTCACTCCAAGTGAAAACCCAGCAGCAACACTAGGGCACGTGGACCCCTCCGCCCCGCACGTCCCCGGTCACGGCTGCGGCGGCAGGCTGCGGAGGAGACAGAAAGGAAGCTTCAGGCCTGCTCTAAATACAAATATATGGGCAAAACCTCCTTCTTATCCATGACACTAAGAGATGCTAGGGAAATAGGCATGTTATCCCACAAGCGAATCCTGCAGCGTTCCAGAGACAGACACGCATCCCTGCCTTGCAGGGAGCAGAAGGGGTCCCTGCAGAGCGAGAGCAGGAGGAGGGCTAACAAAAGCACTGCAATTGAGCAAGTGCCAGCACACATCCCATGGCCACCCTGTACACTGGGGAGGCACGAACACGGCAGCTCCTCTCCTCATGGGAAAGACACCATGCTGAGGTACCAGGCCGAGGTGGCATCACTGCCCTCGCTTGCATCTGCCATCACTGCAGGGGCACAGGAGGAGGTGGGAGCAATTAGCACCTGGAGTCTAGATTGAGGACAACGTGCTGCAGTTATTACCTTAATAGCATTTCAAGACAGCCAGCTTGAAGCAAAGTCTGTGTTGCTTGTGTTTAATAAGCATATCCTCAAACGCAGCATTTGCGCCAGTGTGGCCTTAGGAAGGATTACAGTGGCTTTGCTTCGCCTTACATGGGATATTTCAGATGCACCAGCAAGCAGGATGAGCCCGAGATAGCTACGATCTCGGACAGTGGCAGCAGCCTGTAGAGCCACCTCCCGCCTCACGTTAAGCAGGAGGTCACAAGCCCCACCGCCGTCCCCGGCCCACGCGGCTCCAGCTGCGCAGCCCCCATGGTCCCAGGAGCCGGCGCAGCCTCCTGGCCAAGCAGCCCGCATCCCGTGCCCGGCTGCAGTGGGAGCGGAGCGGGATATGGCCCTGGCAGCGCTGATGGGGCTCGGGGAGCGCGCCCTGCTCGCTCCAGTGAGTGCCTGCTCCCCTCCTGCACAGGCCCCCGCGCGGCGGCAAGCCCGGGCTCCCAGCAGCAAGCGTGCCCGTCACGGCTCGCGCTGCCCTCCGCCGCACAAGGACGTGAGGGCAAGGAGGCAACGGCATTGCAACCGGCTCCGCTGCTTAGTGCATTAATGGGCACGTAAACTGAGGGAAAACACATGATCAAGAGACAGCTCAGGGAGTATCCGGCACATCGTTAGCACTGGGACCCACTGCCACGAGACACTGCAGAGGCCAAGTGGCTTTCCGGGTTTGTAGAAGGGCTAGACCTTTATAAACATGTGAAGAACCAAGGTTAACCTCAGTGAAGGACTGCAAAAAGGGATGAGAGGGTTGGAAGAGAGAGATGCACTCAAATTTCCATGGTTATCCATGCAGAAGGTGCCAGTCAGCAACAGAACAGACAGAACAGCCTGCCCAATGCCCGCAGCCAGCCAGTCCATCCTTGTGCAATGTCCTGTATGAGGAGCCCTTGTGCCCACATGCTGCCGTGGTGAGGGTCTTACAAATACTGCTCCTCAGCCTAATGCATGCATTGGTTTTTGCTCAGTTTTTGAACCAGCGGGTCGCCTGTTGTTAATTAATGCATCGCTGAAATTATGTTTGGGGGCTACTAAGGTTTATTGGGTAGAAAATTATTTCAAATACAGCAAGGAGGCAGTAAAGATTGGAAATATGTTTTCAAGCATGAGCCTAATTGCTGCAGGGAATCCCTCTGGGATCCATTTGGAGCCCTGGTGTTTTTATTTCCTTCCTCCGCTAACGACGCGGCCAGGGCTCGCGGCGCAGCGGGCGCCCGTCTGCGTGCGGATGCTGCTGCTCCCGTGTGGCAGCCCCGCGGTTCCGCATCCTGCCCTTGGGAGATCCCTGCGGAAGCAGCCTGGGCACCCCTGGACACCTGCAGCCTGGTGACCACGCTCAGGCCAGCTCTGGCCTCATCTGTGGCAGCATCTCAGGACTTTGTTGTTGCATCTCCAAAGTACCTGTTTGTCTGAGAAGAGCTGCCCTGCCTCAAGGTGACATCCTGCCGGCCTCCAGTCATCCAATTAGGATGGAATAAGTCCTTATTTGCAGGGAGCTTGACCCATCTCACAGGCAGGGTCACTTGATTAAGGAAAAACAAAAGGGTCGGACCTCCCAAGCCTGGGTGCAGCAGCGAACACGTGAGAAATGGTTGACTTGAGGAGCATCTCGTGAGGACGGTGCAAAGCCCACGGCCACGAGCACGCTCATTCCTGGCTCGCGGCTCCGCTGGGGTGACCCCAAACCCGCAGGCACGGAGGGCACACGCCGCCTCCCGGGGCACTCTGCACACCTAAGTGCTTTGCTGGACCCGGGCCCAATGAACAGAGGTGCCTGAACAGCACAGATGGGATTTTCTTCCTTTGTTTTTGCCCTGACAGCGCCCTCTTAAATGTAAATAACTGCACATTGATGACCTGAATTAAGGGCTTGCCTGGATAGACATGGAGAACAGTTTGCTTCACAAGAATCATCCTTGCTCCCCACTCAGGCTGTTGACTCAGAGGACATTAGACTGTCTTATTGTCTGTCTGCAGCGACAGTCTTACTCTGTTTTATATTTCTTCCCCCAGAAGAAGCATCTAGTCTAGCACTAGTCTACGGAGACCTGTTCCCCACTCGAGGATTAAGACCTTGACGGCCACCCGGCCACAGGCTGGCAGCCCCAGCAGTCTGCAGTCACTTGGGAATCTGGTTTCCCCTCTCCTCACGGAAGGGCTTTCCTGAAGAGTGGGTTCAGAAAAGCCATAACCCACTGCCCCCAACAACCGCCTTTTTTTTATTTTTTTTAAAGCAATGCAGAGCGAAAGAGGTCACCTCGTCCACCCACCGCGCCAAGCCGCATCTCCAGCGCTTACCGCTCATTCCTGGTTCCATCCACACAACAACCGGAAGATGAAACCAAAACACCAGGGCGGTTTCTTCCAGGTCCTACTTCCAGGGCCACCCAGCCTACCTAGGCATGGGTTTAAAGCAAAGCCAGGTCCTTGCTAAGTGGACGTGCAGCTACCAACACCAGCATCATCAGCCCCAGAGACACTCCTACCGTTCCTGGCACTGCAAGGGACCATGCACTTTTAAAAGCGCAGTCTGGTTTCAAGTCACATCTTCATCTGAGAAAGCCTTCCGGTGTTAAAGCGCAGCTCTGTCCAACTCCTGCCACCGTCCCGCCTTGTTGCTGGAAGGAAGGGGTTGATTTCCACATTCAAGGGAAAGTTTGGACTCACACGTTGCAATTAGAGTGATTATAAAGCTTTTCTTTATAAAGCTTTATTATAAAGCTTTTCTATTATTATTATTTTCTATTATTATTATTATTATTATTATTATTATTATTATTATTATTATTATTATTATTATTATTATTTTCTATTATTATTATTTTCTATTATTATTATTTCTATTATTATAGGATTATAAAGCTTTTCTTTAAGCGTGCCCTAAAGGAGGAGCCTGTGGTTCTTCCAGGTCCCTGGAGAAGCTGCATCAAAGGGCCTCCTCTTTCCTCCTCGGCGCCAGGAGCCTCGTCCTCCCGTCTCCACTCCTTGGAATGCCGATGCTGGCAGCTCTGCGGGCGCCTCGGTGCCATGTTGCCCACGTCCTGGCATCTCGGCGGCGGCGCGCGGAGCCCTCGGCCGCCCTTGGGGAGCTCCCTGCTCCACGAGCCCGGCCAGCGAGCCCGGCCCGCACTCATCACCCTTCTCATGCCGGGGCTACCACGGCTCAGGTTCACTCGCATTGATGGCAGGATCCAACCCCTGCTGGACTGGCAGGCCACGTGTACAAGAAAGGAGGATGTCTTTAAAGAAGAGAACAAAGCAAAAGGACCTATATCACTACAAATGTGGCACCTCATGCCAGCCACTACCCCCTCGATGAAACCTGCCCTGAAATCCTCCAGCCTCCAGTGCCACCACAGAAATCTACACAGAACTAACTGTCCCGAGTGACCCCATTGAACGGGCGGCCTCTGTAAAGGCACCACCTTGGCGATGCGCTCCAAGCCCTCAGCCCTGCTCACCCTCACCAGCAACACCCCCAGAAGCCAACACCAGTACGGCCTGGGCTGACACCCATGGGGCACTGGCAGACCCCAAGACTTTGGCAGCTCCTGCTCAAGGGCAAGGGCTCTATGGGAATGTTCCGGAGCCAGCTCGCAGGTTAGGGGAGCGAGCTGCAGGCTCAGCCTCTCCTCCACGCTGGCATTTCTGCTGCACCAACGGAGCTGGAGACACAGGGATGCCCACGTGCTCTGCAGAAGGAGCCCAGCAACAAAATGCAGCTCCAGAAACCACATTAAGGGCTGCCATGCGACAAATTTCCAAGGGCCTTGCAGCAGCAAGGGAGCTATTTTAGAAAATTCTGTGAGGTCTGAGAAAGGATCCAGGGAGCAGAAGACAAACAAAGCCCAGGGCTCTCCATCAGCTGATGGGGGAGATTTCTGCCAGCCCCCAGATGGATCTCCAGCTGTAACCCCTCTCCAGGGCCTCAGGGAGAGAGGAGGAGCACCAACCCCAGAGGCAACATCAGTGGAGAAGAGAATTGCCTCCTATCCCCACACAAGCGACAGCTGAGGCCCCGGAACAGGGGACTAAAATAAGAAAAAAAGGGCACTAGGAAAGATCAGTCCAGTTTCAGTACAACAGAAAACACCCACGGACGCTCCTCTCTGGCAAGACTCTGAATGAATAAAGACCTTTGAGAACTACCTTCAAACAGTGGATGTCCCTTCCCAGCCACCACCCCCTCCGAAGGCCATTCCAGAATTGCCTCCCTCAAGCCTCAGGAATTGCTCCTGAAAATCCAGCTGAAATTTATTTACAACCAGCTTACAACACAGGGATCTTTCTTTAAAAGGATCCTTACAAGGCTGGCAGCTTTGACAAGGGGATGTCTTTTAAACCCTCCTGGGGGGTTAACACTAATCCCATTCAATACACAAACCCGGGATGCAGTTTTGCAGGACATCTCCTTCCTGCAGATTCCTGGGTGAATCAGGGAGGGAGAGTGAGTTTAAAGCCTGACCCAAAGCCCTCACCAGTCAAGAAGATATATATATATAGGCTTCCATGGCTGGAATGCCATGAAGTGTTTATATCCCCTGCGCAGAGGCTATTTTGGGCTTGTCTACCACGGAGTTCAGGCCAGTGGAGAGCAGAACCTGGCCCTTCCCTTGCGCACCAGCAGGCACCAAGGAAGGGGCAATGCACCCACCCGGACACCCAGGCTAGAAGGAGGTCCCTATCACCTACACAGCCTACATGGGAGCCCTCCCAGCCTCTGCGAGGGGGGCTAAAGCTGTTTGTCCAAGTCCTTGCCAGCAAGTGATTTCTACCTCCCACTTTTCTGCTGGTAGGACCATTATGTTTCTATGGCCTTTTGGAAGCTTAAATAAAGAGTCGGGGCGTGTCAAGAGATTTGCAGCCCTCAGAGGCAACGGTGGAGGGAGATGCTATCAATATCCAGCACTAGGTGCCAAGGGGCTGGAAATTGGTGTCAGGTCCCCAGGACCTCCTGGAGATGTTCCCAGGAAGGGGATCTGGCCTCCAGAAGACCACAACCCAAGACCAGCACGACTGAGGCATGTTTGACAAGGCCATGGGAATGCAGGGGTTCCTTATACCCCTGTAAAACTTGAGGATTTAGCTGCTCTGTGATATGGTTGGAACAATTTCCTTGATCTATTACTATCCTGGTAAATAATTTATTGGGCAGCCATTTTAAAAAAATCCCATAAAAGACCCATAAAACATATTTATCACAAAAAAACTCCTCAGCCCCAACCAACAAGCTGAAAACTTGTTCATATACTTCACTGCACATAAACTAACCAATGCCTTGTGACAGCTTTAAGCTTTTTAACAGCTCTCTCCCTGCTGCTCTTTATTTCCCTTTTTCTCTATATGATTTCAAAGAAAAAATAACAACAAAAAAAAAAGAGGAAAACATAACAAAGAAAGAAGAAAAAAAGGGAAGAGCTTTCTGCTTTTGGACAGATATGGAGAAGTGGGGACTGCCGTTCAGTTTTCCCGACAGCCGATGGCTTTATGAAACGATTGGTTCCTCTTTGGCACGAGAGGTCTCACAGAAAGTGATCTGGGGTGGCGACACGGATCCTCCACGGGACCTGTCACAAGGTGTCTGGGGCATTCAAGAGAAGCCACGTTCTGCACCAGGAGACCATCAGCACCCTTCCCGCAGCCTCCAACCATGAGCCGCACACGGCAACAGCCACTCGAGCCTGATGTATTTCCCACAGGAGTCGGAGGCAGGTTTGTGCTCAAGCCTCCTCCCGCTTAGGCTCGCCTAAATCAGAACTGATTCCCTTACAGCCTCTGCTGGGCTGTCAGCTGCCGAGAACAACGGAGCCATCGCGGGAGAGCAACCCGCAGAAGGAGCCCGGGAGCAGACGGGCTGTCCCGAGCCTGCGCGGACAGCGGCGCCAGGGCAGCGCGGGGGCCCGTCGTTCCCCGAGGCTCCCAGGGACAGACAGGACATGCAGAGCTCCAAGGCCGGACACATGAGCAGCCAGTGCCCGTTCTGGAGAGGTCTCTTCGCAAGGGGCAGCCCCCAGCCCCTCAGGGCTGCACGGGCTGGATGGGGCACTTGGCAAGGGGGCCAGCAGCAGCAGCGACCCTGGCCTTCTTGCGGGCAGAGCGTGGGGGGCTCCTTCTTTTTTGTGCAAGAACGATTTGCATAAAGGGAGGACCCAAAAGCAGGGATGACGAATGTCTTCCCACCAAACACACGCAGGCTCCCCATGCACCACAGCTTTCTCTTGCTCCCTTGGACCTCGCAGGACACTAAGAAAGCTGGTCGGTGGGAAGAGGCGCCACAGCCTAAATCCCAAAGCCAAACGTAGCAGAAGGCTGCGCCAGGCAGCCGCAGCCTCCACAGCAGAGCAGTCCACCCCCACGCTCAGCCTGCAAACCCAGACCTGCACCCCAAAAAGCACCCCGAGGAGGAGGCACCCGTGCCTCCCCGCTCCCCAGCGCCTCCAAAACCCTTCTCCTGCTCCACCCTCCAACACAGCAGGGATGTGATCCCTTGAAACACCCTTTCACCACAGACAGGGGCTGCGCTCCCTGCTTCTGCTCAGCCTCCCCTCTGCCTCCCCAAAGCTCGAGCCACAGCTGCTCTCACACCAGCCGGACGCCCCGGCTGGCTCCCTCCAACAGCCCACGGAGATCACAGGTCCGCAGCAAGCTCAGCAGTCACCACGGCCACACAGTGGAGGGAAAGGCTGTGAGAAGAGGAGCAGGGGACCGAGCTGGGGCTGGGCTGACTGCATGCTGGGCACCCCTGGTGCCCAGGCTCAGTTTTGAGCTCGTGTGAACGTCGCAAGCGCCTACCAGGGCGAGCGCAGGTCCCGCGGCGCGCACAGCCCAGCAAGGGTGCTGACCAGCAAGGATAGCACATACAGAGCAGCACAGCAGGCCCACCGGCTTTCCCTCTGTCCTCATCGCCAAGGCAAGCATCACCATTACCATTAATGGAAGAAAAAAGGAGAAAATACAGAAGTCCTTAAGCCACAGCACAAATTAAGAATCCCCTGGATTTTTCCCGGGGCAGTGACAAAGCGCAGAGCTGCAAACCTGGGCTGACCCCCATGGTCTTCAACGTCTCTCCTAACTGCACGCAGACTGCAGCCCCCTTTGGCTGCTGCTTTCAAGCTCACGGGCACCTCAGTGGTTAACTCTGCTCGCAGATTTAAAAGTCAAACCCTGCCACAGGAAATTAAAAGATAATGCAAGGAATTATTTAAAAAATTAATCTTTATTACTCTCCATTCCTAAGCTGGTAATAAAAAAGCGTGTGTTCCTCGTGCAGCCGCTATAAGAACTGGTTATAAAGCAGGAGAAGACAAGAAAGCAAATGCTTAAAAGCCAGAAATGCCTTTTCACGACCGCCACGCCGCTGCCTGGCACCGCGTTTCCTCCACCCAGGCAGCCCCTTCACCCCGCGGGGCAGCGGGTCCCCTTCCGCTGCTCTCCTCTGAATCACCTCTCCTCCTCATCATCATCTCCCCTCCTTTTGCACCTCCAGGGGAGCAGCCCCCCTGGCCCAGGCCGCAGACCAGAGCGGGGTTTAATGGCACCTTCCTTGCTCCAGGTGTCTCTGCGCACCACGCACAAGAGGATGAATTGCAGCTCGTTAGGGAAAGGGCAGCAGCATTTGAGAATGACACAAAGCAGCTGCCACGGACACCAGCCACAGCCCCACAGCACCGGGGCAAGGCTGATGCCAGCAGGAAGCCATGCTGAAGGAGAGGACAAAGATGTTTGGCTCTGCCCCAGCCACAAGGAGTGCTAAAAGGGGCCGAGAAGCAGGTGGCAATGGCAGTGGTTTATTCGGATGCTTCTGCCTCGAGCAGAAGCAAGCAAGCAGAACGGTCCCTGGTTCTAGCTGATGCTCAAGCCCACGGCGCCAGAGACAGGTTTACAACGCACCCAGCAAGGACCACTCCGCATTACAACAGCAGGCATCAGTCACCTTAGCTCTGGTGGCACCAAGAGCCACCATGGACGAGCAAGAGCGCCCAGCCCAGCAGAGGAAAGACGGAGCCATCGACGGCACCAGCTGTGGCCGCGCTGCAGCGGCAGCCGCGCGCGCAGCCCTGTCCCCCTCCAGCTCCTCCACTGGGGCAGACTCCCTCCCAGAGCTGGAGCGGTGGCAGAGGAGCAGGTCTAGGCCCCGGCGATCCCCTAAGCCTGCCCTCACGACCATTCCTGCAGGACCAGCCTCCCAAGGAGAGCTGCCCCCCGCGCGGCATCGCCACCGCAGCGGCGAGCCGGCAAAGGCAACGTTGCTCCTCCGTCCTGAGGCAGCTGGATTTTCCCTTAACCACTTCATCCTATTATTCTTGGAAAGGTGCAAGGCACTGATTTCATCACTTAGCTACTCGAGAGAAAGTTTATTTTTTTTTATCTCCCCCCAGCTAGGAAAAATCATCCCTTCGCTTTTCTCCTTCCTCTCCTAGCCCAAAGGGAAAAGAGGTTCTAGAAAAGATAGGAGCCAATTTGGGGCTGCAAATAGCTCCCTTAAAAACAGTGAGTCATGCTCCACCCTGGGGTAGATCTGAACCAATTCCAGCCTTTATTGTGGCTGTTTCCACCAGTCCCTCCACAGATGCCACAATATTTTTTTAATGGTCTTTTTGTGGTCTTTAGAATCCCACACATGCTTCCACAGGAAACACAGGACTCAGCCGTGGGAGATGCTAAATCCCCGGGTCCAGATCAGCACAGGCTGCTGGGTCTCTGGGAGCCTCATCAGGCTGATCACCAGGAGACTATCGGGTTCTTGCTTGAAAACAGCGTTGCCAGAGGTTGGCAGCCAGGTTCTTCCCAGCTAGGGAAGACATCTGATCTCGTTCCACTTTTGTGCCAATCCTGCCTAGGACGGGAGACAAACCTCAAACCTGCTCAGCCTGAGCTACTGCATCAGACCCTCTGTCCATCTCCCACGCGGCCCCAGGGCAGCGATGCCTACGCTGCTGAGCAGCACCCACAGCAGAGGCCAACGTTTGGCCGCTGTTTTTGATGGGCAGTACCCACGGAAAGGGAATCCGTACCCTGAGCTGTGCCCAGCACAGCCAGACTCGAGCGAACTCGTGCGCTGAGACCTCCACAAGCACAAGGAGAACTTCCCACCAATGCTCCCAAACACTGCAGGGCTAAGCAGACCCCCCCAGCATGGCGTAAGGAGATGCTGGGTGCCTGCCAAGAGCTGGCAGCGATGCCATGGACTCAGTTTCCTCTGCCGCACTGAGCAGAGATGGTACCGGGGGCCAACGAGCTGCAGGTGATTCCCTGTAGCCCAGGGCAGGGTACGAGGCCACCAGCAGCCTGGCACAAGAGCACCAGGCTCAGGGCAGCGCTCCCGCTGCCCACCAGCTGACAGCTCCATCCACGCTCTAAACTGGGCACCCTCGGGAAGCCCGGCCTCTGGCTGGCAGGGGCTGAGAGGCTGTACCTCGGTTTTACCCAGCGGGACAGTGGCTACACCAGCCCCGTGTAGAACTTGCTTCTTGCCCTGAAAGAACAAGTGTCCTGCGAGACGCAGCCCCGACAGGGCCCTGGACACCCCGGGGCCATCAGGCCCCACAGGAGGCCGCTGAACAGCAAACACTGCACAGACCACAAAGCCCAAGGTGCCCCATGAAATCACCGGGGGGCAAGACCGGCCCCAAAGGGCTCCTCTCCGTCCCTCCCACGTGCACCAGACACTGCAACCAGTTCTACCAGCGGCACTTAAGTCTGTCCTCTAAAAGTCCCTTCTCGGGGTGCAGAACAATCCCTGCACATCCCTCCTCTCCATCTGCTAACAACTTCCCTCCACTGAGGCTGTGCCTCCCCCGGCCTCACTTAATGGTTGGGAATTAGCATTAAAATGATAGCTTGCTATTAGCAGTGCCTCAGCTCCCCATCACGCTCTAGGAACGGCAGATGACAGGCTGTGATTTCCCCGCCGCGATGCACGGGGGAAGGAGCGAGCGCAGTGGGAAGCGCGGTGGCTACGCGGGTGCTTGGCAAGTTTCGGTCTCGTCTCCCCCACGGCAGCAGCCCTGCCGCGCTCGGCACACACGGGCAGCCCTGCAGCAGATGGCACCTGCGCAGGAAAGCAGACAAATTGCCTCCCACCTGCCGGAGCACTAAGAGCTCTCGGAGCAGACGAGCGCTCCCGCGCCAGGAGCCCCGCGGCGCCGAGACGCCAGCGGCGTCGGCCGGTGCTCTCCTTCCCCCTGCTCCATGGGCTGCGCGTCCCGGTGCGCTCCGAGGCACTGCTGCCTGAGCAGGGCGCTCCACGGACGGAGCTCACACTTGGCATCTTGGAGCAATGTGTTTTTCACGTCGGCACAGAGCTCCGGGTTGGAGGCCACACAACTAGCCTGAAGCGAGAGGGTTTTCTCGGGCCCTGCTGAACATCCATCTGCTCGTCGCAAAACCAGCTCAGCTCAAGCTGCCTGCTGTGTCCTGCAGCCAAAGCCCCCGCTTTGGGGGCCAAAGCCCCCGTCCGGCCTCCCAGGAACCTCCCCTCCTCGACCAGATAGCAGTGGCAACAGCAGCAGGACGTGCACTGAGCTCACCTGCTGCTGCCTGCCCCTCTACGCAGACCCGGCTTCAAGCTTCCCAGCGCACGGCGGCCACAGAGGGGGCTCATGGAAGTCAACAGGGCAGCCCAAGCAGCGGTGCCAAGGGAGGCTGTCTCCTCCTCCGGGTACGCGGGGACCCTGCACAGTCCCCCTGGAGCAGCTCCCAGCCAGGCCCCCCTCTCCCCAGAGCGGCCCTCGGCGCTGCCGTCTCCAGCAGCAAACGGGGATCCCGCAAGGCCCGGAGGTGGACGTGCAGGACTGCTCAGGTGCTCACGGCATGGGACGTGCCTCCTTGCTGCAGGAGCCCGTGGCACCTCCTAGAGAGAGTCCTCAGGGAACACGGGCATCCTGCTGCACAGAAGGTTACATCTATCTGGGCTTCCCAACGCAAGCATTCCTCTGCCTGTGTCTGATAGAGGCCCGGAGGCTCCGATCCTGCCCCTGTGCTCACATTCACGGAAGCAGGCCAGAGCCTTGCAAAACGCTGCTGAACAATTCCACCCAAAAACGTATTTTAAGCCTTGTTTTTTAAGCAGAACAATCTTTCACTCCTCCCCTAGAGCATGTGGCGTCAGCAAGTCGAGCATCCTCACACCTCAGCCTGCCTATTGCTCTGTAATGGCGTGGGGAGGTGAGAAGCAAAAGACAGAAGGATCAGCAGGTTAAAACCAGGGCAAAATAGTTACCCCTTTTCCTTGGCATTGCTGGCAGCAGGAGAGATGCAGGATGAGGAGAAGACACAGCTGATGATGGATGGCAGGGAACCGAACCTCGGCAAGGCGGAACAGGAGCAGAAGGAAGCACTACTCCCAAAGGCGATTCTCACACCTCCTTAGGATAAAAAAGCAAGCCAGAAAGGAAAAAACCAAAGCCATTAGAGGCAGCAGCAGCAGGAGAAGGGAACACGCTCTTCTCCGTGCACGCTTGGTATTCCGCTCCGGCCCGTCAGAGGCGGTCGGAGTCCAACGGCACATTTGTATATTCACTGAGCCGTACACCCGGCGCCAGACTCCTGACAGATGCAGATGGCAAAGCCATTCTTCATAAGGTGAGGGAAAAACACAAACAAAACAAAGACAGGCTCAGCCATCAGCTGGAAAAGATGCAAGGCAGGATCGGGGCTCATCAAGAACCAGAATAAACTCTTGGACCTCAAAGTGAGCAGAAACGTCGGTGCCCTGCTCCTGCTTTACGGCAAAGCCTGGCAGACACCACCACCCTCCTTCTTTCCTCTGTAACCAGCTGGAAAATGAAAGCTGGACCAAGACAGCATTGAAGCTTTGCTGAATTTCTCCTTGAGGCCAGCGGGCCGGCAAATGGGATGCTGGAGCAGCGTGGGCACGGGCAGCTTCCATAAAATGAGCTCCTACCTAGAGGAGGCGAGCTGCAGCCCACAGAGAACATCAACCACTGCCACGCTGTGGTCTCACGTCATGGACTGTCCTCAGCCCTACCCTACATGAGAGCGGTCCCCGAGCACAGGGCTCCCCAGGGCGCTGCAGGGAGGGCCCTGGCAGCAGGAGGGTGCCGGCACCACGAGGGAGCTCTCCGTGCAGTGCTGCCCTGCGACGGCAAGCACAGCATCCCCCGGCAGCCCCAGTGCCGCTCGGACCAGTGACAAGTGCCCGGGGTCACCCACACGGCAGCTGCAGTGCTGCCGAGGCACCAGCAACCCAGAACCAGTGCTGACCAGGGCAGCGGCGCTCGCTGCAGCACAGCGAGCCCCTTGTGCAGCACGCAGGTATGTCCTGCTTGGCTGCCAGAGCAAGCAGGGCTTGATACGAGACAGGGAGAAATTCTTACCCCACAGAGGGAAAAATTGCACCTCTTCCAGTGATGTTCTGCTAGAGCCACCGCCAGCCACAACATCAGCTACTCAATGTGAAATCTAAGTTGACAACGATACTGCAACGGAGCCGAGTGCAGCAAACTCTGCTCAGCCCACTTTGTAAGCTGAAATCTCCGCTGGCTTCCAGCCTCTGCACAGAGCAGGGCCAGCCATTCATCAGCAAGGTACTGAGCAGCAGCTCTTCCAGAGCGGAGGGTAATCTGTCTTTGAAGTCACCTGTCCTGGACATCTCTGAGGAGGATTTTGTTTTGATCTCCGACGGTTGCATCCACTTCATTTCTGAATGAGAAACACAGGTGGAGGCCAACGCCTCCCTCGCAAAGCAAACACATGCCCAGAAGCTGAGGCCACTAAGGGCCAGCAAAGTCCCTGCTGCCAAAGTTCAGGTGCCTTCACACTCACCCGAGCTGCTTGAAGCACCTTTCTGCTTATTGTGGAAACCGTTCTGCTGGTCTCGAGCGCGGCAGAGCGACGCAGCCCACGCACCCTTATGTGGGATGCACATCCTAGGGAAGGGAGACAGCGGCCGGGACCAAGGCGAGCGTCGCAGGGACTCATCCCTGCACAGTCCTGCTGTGGGCGGCGCATCCCGCTGGCACCCGCTCCCCTTCCCGAGGGCAGCGCATCAAGCCTTGCTGCAGGCTGCTGTGGCACCGCGAGCAAACAGCACCGGCCACACGCGCCTCAAGATTCATCCCCAAGCAGCCTCGCTCTGCAATAAAAGTGCCAGAGCAGCTGACTTGTGTCCCCCCAGCCTCGCTGCTTCCAAATCATTCTTTCTTGGCTTCTCCCTCTCCATAAGCCAGCACGTGCCTTTCCTTTCAATAGCCTGGCATTGAAACTCAGTCCGCCAAGATTACAGGAGGAAAGAAAACAAGCCAGGTGAAGGGTTCGGGGCAAGAGGCTCAGGAGCCAAGTTTTCCTCTAATTTTGGCCGCTCTCAGTTCAGGATGGGAGGCAGGGGAAATGAGAGAGACCTTTACGCGCAGAGTCGCCCTGTGAAAAAACAGCATCACCAGCTACCACAGAGGTCTGAGCAGGCAGCTGTCCTCTTAACACTCGTCCTACACAGGGGAGGAACTTCTTGAAGCAGTTGAAGAAGGAGATTCAGGATTGTTTTCCATGCCCTGTTTTACAAGTTTACACCCTCTCTCGACTGAGGCACAGGGTGATTAGAGATTTGCAAACCCAAAAGCTAACTGATTTTGTGTCTCAAACCAGTGTCCTGGCTGCTGGGCTGCACGGCCCCTCTCCCTGGGAGCTCAGATTCCCAGGAAAATCCTACTCTGAAGTTTCTTGGAGCCCCTCTCATTCCTGCCACGAAGCCTTTTCCAGAGGCTCCCTGTGAGTCAGGGGCTTTGGGAATGCAGAGCCCTGGCTCCCCCTTGCAGCAAAGATGTGGTGAGGTTCATGCAGTATCGCAGGCAAACCAGCAGGAAGAGTCTTCAGGGAGTTAAAATAAAATAAATAAATAAAATAAATGATAAATAAACAGTTCTTGGCAAAGAGCTAAAAATATCCAGAATGGCCAGAGATTTTCTGCTGTTTGTTTTTCTGTTGGTTTTCCTTCCTTGCCCCTCTCACCTTTTTTTTTTTTTTTTTTTTTGCTTTTTTGGCCCTCAAAGGAAGGGGCCACATAAATCCAAAGGACTTCCCTCCAAGCGGCAAGACGGGACGCCGCGGGGCACCCTTGAACGGTGCGTGGAAGGGGCTGGACTGCAGCTTGTCCAGGGGACGACGGCCCCAGGGAGAGCAAAGCATGAGCACTGGAAGGTTGACTCTGGACCAGGATTTCTCATCAGTCATAAGCATCCGAAGGGTGAATGAAGGGAGGAAGGGGCCAAGCTCTCCTCGGTGGTGGCCAGTGCCAGGACAAGGGGCAATGGGGACAAGCTGAACCCCAGGCAGCTCCATCTGCGTGTGGGGAAGAACTTGCTTGGTGTGAGGGTGCCCGAGCCCTGGCCCAGGCTGCCCAGGGAGGCTGGGGAGGCTCCTGCTCTGGAGATCTCCCCAACCCGCCTGGATGTGACCGGGTGCCCCCTGCTCTGGGTGTCCCTGCTGCAGCAGGGCGTTGGACTGGATGATCTCTAGGGTCCCTTCCAGCCTCAGCCCTTCTGTGATTCTGTGATATCCTGGGGGCAAGCAGGAGAGACAGCTTGGTGCCAGGAGCCGAGCTGGGGCGCACGCTCTGTTCCTTCCGTACCCCAGAGGCACCAGGAGCAGAAGTGACTCCCAAGAGCCTCGGTTGTGCTGGGAGGACACACAGGTACATGGTTCTTCAGGTACATGGCTGTCAATCCAACGGGAATATTTCCATGCAGCTGGCGGTTGGGGGAGGGCCAGCTTGATTCCAGCAGCTAGTCCTGGTCAACAGGCAGGAAACAAAAGTCAAGTTCCCCGCCATGGGGCTATAAAGCTGCTGCCTGTACAGCTGTTTCGCACATGTGCATGCAGACAGCATTGAAGATGCTGCAGCTGGCACCAGCTCCTCCGGCTTTCCTGTTAACAGGTTTTCCCGTTAACACCAGGCAGGGAGAGCTCGGGCGTCGGGGCGAGGGGCCCTGCATCCTCCACATCCTCGGGAGGCCCCTCAGTGGAGGCCGACCTCCTCGCTTGGCGGAGGGCAGCCGCCAGCACAAGGATGTGTCACTGTCCCCTTCAGCCTGACGCCTAACGGTGCCAGCAGAACAAGGAGGAAACACCAGATGTTCTCAGTTGTAAATGAAATCCTTCTGGAACCTGGAGCTGAAAGTGAAGAGAGGCACTTTGGGAGAAGGGATCTACACTGTCATCCTGGGCTATATCCACACCTACAACTTCAACACTTTCTGCCCATTTCCAAGGGCTATTTTGGGTCAGAAATCCTTACGACCTGAACTCCCATTGCTCTGTGCAATGCGACTGGCTTTCAAGGAGGTCTCTACTACCAATCTGACCAGCGTGGGCAGCCTGCTAGAAATGCCAAGGCCAGGAGCAGGTTTGGTCTAGGAACTCCTGCATGGGAGCAAGACTTACCGTTTGCAGGCTGCATCCCTGGCTCCTCTGACCGCTTTGGATAAGTCTCTGCATCCGGAAGGGAAGCTCCCCAATCCACAGTGTTAGTTTGCTCTGTGAGGTGTTTCAGGCCGCATCCCTGAGGGGCGGAGGAGCAGCCAGCACTGCAGGCTGCTCACCAGGCACGGGCAGGGCTGCCTGCTCGCGCCCAAGGGCACGGGGGGCCCCAGGACCCCGTGTGCCGCCCCTGGACACGAGGAAGAGCCAGGCTGGAGGAAGAGCTGCCGCCTGGCTGCTCGCTCCTCAAATCTCACGCTCACTGGCAGTCACAGCCCAATTCTGCAGATAGGGAAACCAAGGTACCAAACAGCATCTGTCCTTCTCCAGGGACCTTAAAGAAGAGCTGGAGCTAAACCCTACACAGCTCCTTAGGCTCAGGCCACTCTGCTATTGCACCGCTCTTGGTTCGGTCCTTGCTGGAGCGACCCCGTTGCCTGTCACAGCAGTGTGTGCAGCTCTGTGCAAGGCTTTGCACTTTTCATGTCCTCCTCCCCTTCCCAGCTCCCCCAACCTTGCTTACACTAGCATGGGACATGGGGTGGTCACCAGGCACAACGCATCTTCCAACAGCTAAGCCCAGCAGAGGAGAAATGAAAGGCAACGGAGACAGAAAGAAAAACAAAGAAACATTTCCAATTACTGGCAATTAGCTCTACTTAACACTCCCCCGCTGCGCGCCACAACAGCCACCAGGGCAGGGATCAGCGCAGGCGACGGGATGTTCCCGTGCGGGAGGTGCCGTGCGGAGGCTGACGGGATGTGCTCCCGTGCAGGAGCTGCCACGTGGAGGCCGATGGGACGCGTTCCCATGCGGGAGGTGCCATGCAGAGGCTGACGGGACATGTTCCCGTGCAGGAGGTACCCTGCGGAAACCGACGGGACACGTTCCCATGCAGGAGGTGCCGTGCGGAGGCCGACGGGACACGTTCCCATGCAGGAGGTGCCGTGCGGAGGCCGACGGGACACGTTCCCGTGCAGGAGGTGCCGTGCGGAGGCGGTGCCCGGCCAGGTGCTGCTCCCTCCCATGCCCAGGCAGAGGCAGCTCAGCTCCCCGCAGCCCCGTGCAGGGCGCAGCCTCCTGCTCCGTCCTCCTCGCACGAGGCTGCTGCCCGCGCTCAGCCGGGCTGCGCGCAGAGCAGAACCAGCCTCCCTGCGGTGCCGCGCGCCTCTGGGCCCCGCGCCGACCTCCCTCCTCTGCCAGCCCGCGGCCGGACACAGCCGGCCTCCAAAGGGCTGGGGAGGCCCGCGCTGTTTTCAGCCAGACTGGGGCTATTGAAGGGGGCCGGGCTGCAGCAGGGTGCTTCCAGCCCAGCCCTCCTGGAGCATTCCCGAGCCCGGCACACAGCCCTCACCACGGCCAGGGCCGGGCTCGCTCCAGGGATGAGTCTCCCAAGCGGCTCCGGGGCTCCGTGGCAGGGCCACGAGGGCCTCGCAGCGACACTCCGTCTCCTTCACTCGCGCTCCTCCCCGCAGCCCTTCACGCGTCCAGCCTGTCCCCCTGGGACACGTGCGGCTGTTGGAGCTCGGTGAATCAGCCCGGCCCCTGCCCCTCCCGAGGAACTTCTGGCACCGCAAACAGATTTCAGCCTGATCTGACAGAGACACAGAGGTCTTGGAGGTAGTCACAGTCTATAAATTTCATGGGAACAGACTGTCAAACAGAGGAGAGAGATTATTAGCACCTTCCAAACTGCTGTGTATCATCCCTTATTAGACACCAGACGATCTGCGTGGGAGAAGGAGATGCTATAAATATCCCAGCCAGGGAAGCTGCTTCATTCACCACAAGTGGCTTACTAGACACCAGAGAATCCAAAGCCAAACGATACATCATTGGAAAATGAGACTTCGTGGATTCCACTGCACACAATACTAATTGGAGGGTTTACTACATTTAGCTAAAATGAGAGGCAGCCAGCTCTCCTATGGCACATCAGCCTCTGGAAAAAGGCTGTGCGCTTCTTCCTTGTCTTTCTCCCAGCGACCACGTTGTGGTCCTGCTGTGTTGAATCCACCAGCCTAAATCCCTTGGTGTTGAATGTATCAGGAATGGCTGCTCTATTTACAGCTTTACTGGTGATTTAAAGAATATAGTTGCAATTCCAACCATATGGATGAGTTGGATGCTCTATGAGTTGGAAGAGGCGTGCCAGCCCCAAGGCGGAGCACTGATGGCAGGGAGCTTCTCTCCCTCCCACAGCACTCCCTGATCCTCTCCAACATGTGGACCGAGATTTCAGCTTCCAGCAAGAAGCTTCACCCAACAAGTGCCAGGAATGCAACTCAGGAGCTATGGAGCTCACAGCAGCATCACTTACACATCAAGCCACCCATCAGCAGCATGACCGATTAGTGGCATTTGCTATTGCCAGGGGGAGGGAACCTGTCCCTCCAGGACACTCTGCCTACTCAAGACCAGATCCATGCACTGGCTTCAGGACAGACTCGCACGTCCGTATGGGAGCAGAGCGGACAGGCAGCAAGGTGGGTGCGAAGCCCAACCTTCCCCCAAAGGTTCTTTCCTTCCTTTCTCTGAAACGCGGAGCAGGTCACAACATCGTTGGAGCTGTTCGAAGGCCAAGGCTTGCGGGACAAGTGTGACGACTGTCTGCTCATACCCCAGCAGCACACACGGTGCCTCGGGTATAACATGGCCAGCAAGGGCACATCCATCTGCCCTTCCCATCTAGGGAATTCTCCACTTCACCTTGTAAAGGTTGGGTCCATGGAGATGCCATCAGAGCAGTGGACCAAGCCTCGGTATCTGCAGGGCTTCGGCCCCCCAAAAAGAGAAGCTGAACATGCTATAAATGACAGAACAATGAGCAAAACGTGGTCTCTAGTCACTCTCTCCTAACTGTTTTAATCCAACCTTTCACAGCATTTCACTGAGCTAAAGGGCTGCACTCAAAAATATGCCAAGAGCTGCATGAAATGTTAATGTTGCAATTAAAACAATATGAATATTGCAGCACTGCTCTGTTGCTCCCCATCCACTGCACAATTCTCATTCAATGGAAGTCAAGTTACATTTGAGGAAATAATGAAGTCTGCTAATTAAGTCTGGTCTAGGAAGCTAGGGATCTTAAAAGGGAAAAGAAGAATTCGGATCTCCCCAAAATGTGTACATTTGCTGCTTATTACTTGCAAAGGGAAATCATTAACGCTGTGCAGTGCCAGGATCACAGGTCAGTGCCGTTGTCTTATTGCAGACATCTAGAGGAAATTACCTTTTTAATGATAAAACGCATAAGTCACGACCTGCCGTGTCCCTAGAGCTGAGCAGGAAATGCCACGCTGCCCCTCTGCACATCCCGAATGCAGAAACGAGCCGTGTGGCCGGCTCCCGGTGCTGTGGGACGCACGGAGCCGCGGCAGCGGGGACGACCCGGGGCCGGGACCGTGACGGCACCACCCACGACCCGACCACGCGAGCTGGACCGCTAGGTCAGCCCTTGGAAACACGGCGTGGATAGGATCACCACATGTTTTAACTCTAACCTGGCACTAAGAGGCACAAGAGCCCATTCCCGTCCCCGCGATTCGGCAGCTGCTGCCCAAGACACGAGTGCACGTTGCGAGAGCAGGGGGACAGGAACAGATTCCAACAGGAACCCCCTGGGAAGGCAGGTCCTGTCTGCGCCCTTCCCAGGGACCCCTTGCCTGGAAGCTCCTCTCTGTGCCGCCCTGGAGCACAGGTCACCCGGCTGTTGATCCCAGCAGGAGGTGCAAACCTCAGCAATTCTCCCACGCTGGCTTGATGCCACAGGAAGTGGGTGAAAAGGTTGGCAAGGAAGAGCACACCAAGAACATGCCCCTGAACAACCCAGGATTTCCTAAAGCAAGACTCAGTGAAGTCTCGGCACTGTGGTTGGTACCTCTATCCCCGAAGCAGAGCTGATGGTATCAATCTCGAAGATGGTACCAATCCCAGGTTAACTGCACCATTCCCTCCTCTGAGTACAGCAAGGAGGCATCGACTCTCCAGTCTGGCAAACACCTTCCCTTGGAGAAGGGAGAACCACGACTAACAGGGAAAAAGCAGTGTTCCTTTTCTCTGTCACCAGCATTAGCAGCTCAGCAGATCCACCCACCTACTAGGCTTGAGCTTTGCCACTAGAACCAGCCTCATCTACCACCATGGAGTTGACTAAGGCCACAGCTCAGCTTTCTCTCTAAACACAGGCAATGACCCTGCAACCCACTCCAGCTAGAGCAAAGCCCTCCTCCAATTTACTTGCCAGTCCAGGAGAGAAATATTCATCCGAAACAGGAACAAAGGCACTGGGGTCCTTGTTCATTCCTTGGCCCCTGCTGGTACTCTGAGCTTCAGCTTATCTGCAGGACAGACAACCTGCCACATAAGATCCAGACAGGGCACAGGCCACACTGCACTTGTGAAAATGAAGGTCCAAATGAGAGAAAGCTCAAACCATCAAAGGGAAACTCTTTGTTTGGGGGGAAAAAAGAGAGGAAAATCCAAGGGAAAAGCTCATAAAGGACCTTCCAACATCCTAAACAAAACCCCATGAGCAGTCTGTTCAAAGGGACCCAGACACCCTTCCTACCCATCTGTGGCATCCTGGAGACATAAGAAGAATTATCCTATTTGGTGCCCGAGGTCCACTGAGGAAAACGGTCCTACCCTGCCCACCAGCACCCACAGCTCGCGCTCTTGTGGACAAGTGGGTGGTCTCCTCTGCCCAGCCCACCTCGTGCTGTATTTGCAGACACCCAGGCACTTGCTGCTACAGAGTGTCTGTTCTGCAATAAAGAGCAATAAACATGCCAGAGTAATTAATGTCTTAACAACTTATTACAATCCTCAGATAATTAATCACAAAAGCTAAACATGCTGTCTCACCCTCCTAATGTGTTAATGCTCTAATTATTATGCCTCAATTAAGGGGAAGTCAGCGCTCCTTGCTTAGAAGCGCATGTTTAATAAGGGTGCCTGAGCGCAGGCGAGGCGGCGCGGGGAGGAAGGGGGTGTTGGGGTTACAGAAGGGGACACCGTTTTTAACGAGGTTTCATGGGTGGCTCTAGGCGAAGCTCTGACAGCCCTGCCCGGGCTCTCACACATGACTGCGCACGGAGCGGGGCCATCTGCGGTGGCTCCGTGCTCTGCTGCCCAACAGGCTATTTATAGGAGAGCAGCATGTGGGGCCCCGCGAAGGAGCGACCGCCGAGCAGCGGTTAGCGCCGTGCATGGGGCCAGCACTTGATGGCAGGGCCGGCAGCTCGCAAAGGGGCCGGCACAGAGGCTCTCCTGTCTTAGAAGGGGCCCTGGCTCTGCAGCTCAGCTCTGCTTGAGATCCAGCTCACCTCGGATCAAACCACCTCGTGGGCATCCCGCAGGGATGAGGAGAATGGTGAAGATGCAGCAGAGCTCCTGGCGGGAGATGGATCAGCTCCTCTGGCTTCGGTCACAGCCTGGTTGTTTTCCACTATTCCTCGTTGCACAAGGGGACAGAACACCATGAGCAGTGCCTTGAGGAGCATGCAGCCAAAACACACCTGCTGCACAGCTGGGGAAACCCAAGGCCAAAGGGGAGTCCTGCACGCTTTCTGATGGCTACGACTGCTGTGTCTGCCTGGCTCCAGCCTCACCAACCTTGGAAACCTCCGGAGAGGGCTCCTGGTGGTAAAAAGATGGAGCAGAACATAACCGAGTCCCTCCTGCTCCCAGCACACAGCTCTGCACCAGTATGTCCCTGGCTCTCGGGGGAGACCAAAGCACTGCAGCGCTGGGACGTCCCCCTAGCACAACTGGGGACCCTGGAGAGCAAAGGGCTCTGTCCACAAGGCTCGGTCAAAGGAGACCCAGCTCCGCAATGCAGCAGCCACAAGAAGGTGCAGCTGGAGCCCAGCTCTCCCAAACAAAGCCCATCAAAGATTTATTTTTCTGCTTAAAAAAAGAGAAACCACCTCTATCCTCGTGACTCTTCAACTAAAACAAGAAAGCTCCCTCTGAACCACTCTGTCTTCCATTTCATCCTCGCTTCTTAAAATTTCTCGGACAAATGCAACACCAGAAGCATTTTTAGTCTGTGTTTCTCGGGAAAATTATTTCATTGCATTTCCTCGAGAAATGGCGCACTGTTTAGATTTGGACGGTTCCCTCTAAGGAGTAAGGGAGAAGCGATAAGAAACAAAACAGAGAGACCCGGAGGGGACATGAATTTTAAAATCCATGAACTGCTTTGGTTTCCAAACACTCAAAACGAAAAGGGGTTTCACACAGTCAGTTCCACAAAAATATTTTCCCCCCCAACCTGTGATAATTTCGCATGAAAAGAAAAGAAGTCCCTTGAGCCCCGGTCCCCCGCAGCGCCCCAGGGCAGCGACCCGCAAGTCTGGGCGCAGAGGAACCCGAGGGCTCCCCTCAGGCTGCCAGGAGACTCCCAAGGGCACGGGGGCTCCTAGGGAGGCCTGATGCTCCGGGCCGGCCTCTACGCTGATTCTCAGTCCAAAGAACAGCCTTGTCAAACCCAGGCTTCCCCTTATGTCTCTGGTGCTGGTAAGCACTTTAGGTACCCCATTCTTTCCCCCTACACTCCCATGGGGACATCTAGCACAGCATGTCATCTCAGCAAGACATGGGCCACTCCTTTAGCTCCAGTGCTACATATTTCACTTTGGTTACCCTGCTCCCGAGAACGTCCTCCCAGCTCCAAGCATGCAGTCAGTCAAATTCCTGATGCCAGGGGCTCTGGGGAAGCTGCCTGGCTCGTGCTACTGTGCTAGGGCGCTGCAGAAAGCCGTCTAGAAGAACAGCTACCAGAGGGAACCTCCGTACAGAAGAGGGAACCTGCAGGCTGCTCCTGTGCTAGGCAGCTCTCCCTGGGATGCTCTGGGCCCTCAGACACCAGACAAGGGACCAAATCTTCCCCTGGGCACCAGTACCATGGACCCACGTGTCCAATACTCCTTCCTCTGAGAATCGCAGCAAGGCTGGAGAAATGGAGCTCCTTTAGCCTTGCCCAACCCAACACCAAGGACCAGCTGCGTGGAGTGAGTCATGCTCCCAAGGAAGCCAAGAGCAAGGCCTTGGGCTGCACGTGCAGGTGAGTTCCTAGAGGGACCTGAATTTTGAGGGTGGGCTCCAGAAGAGAGCAGATAACCATTACATGAAAAAGTATGAGATGGAAGGACAGCCAGACAAAACTGAGCTGCTTTTTCTCCCTCCAGAAAAACAGAGTGGGCTCAAGCAGATTAAAATGCTTGGACCAAGAGTGGGTGCCTCAAGCCCCCTCCCCATCCCAGTCCTTGCTGACAAGAGCTTTCCGAGCTTAGTTTGATCCCAAGCCCACTGCCTTTGAGAGAGCACAGAGCACAACAGCTGGGAAACCCAGCGCAGCCCAGACTTGTTACAACCCTGCTGGTTTTTATCCTTGTTTACCAGCATTAATTTTAATGGCTTTCCCTGCATTAGCTTAGTTCCGAAGCACTTGGAGGAAAATTCCTGCTCACTTGCCTTCTGGAGAACAGGCGGGGTAATTTTCCCTTGTCACATAACGGGCTGCCTGGGCTACTCTGGAAAAGCAGCCATGCCGTGTATTTTGCTGAGAGCAATAAACTTCCCAAGGATGAGGGAGCAGATTTAAATATCACCTAATCCATCAGCTGCTCTTTCTTCACTTGGGTCTTGGCGCACGGTGGAAGTTTCTTACTCTGGTTCAGGATGGAGGGAACTTCTGAGCCTGTCCCAAGGAAAAGCAGCGCTTCCAGCTAAAACGGCACCCGCCCCAAGCCTGGGCAGCTTTGGCTTGGGTTGTCACTAGCCATCTGTGTCTCAGTTTTGCCTGGAATCATTAAAAGATCCTTCTAAACTAAAAACGAGTCCTGAAAAGGAGACACATGCTGCAACATGCGTGGACGATGCTCCACGGAGACGGCGCGGTGGCCGGGCCGGGAGGATGCCTGGTGCTCCGCAGAGCAACCTGCTCCACGGTGCCAGGCTCTGCCTGGGGGCAGGACAGTGCCCCTGCGTGACCCATCCGGTGTGTCCCACATCATTGTGCTCGCAGCGGGGAGCAGAGCCAAAGATAATGCAATGCCTGGGCCACTTCCCTCTCCCACGTGCTCTCCCTTTCCTCATGCCTGGCTCCTTCCAGCCACCAGCCCGGTATCCGGAAGGGGGTGACAGTGGCACCCCTGTTGTGCTGGGGGGCCAGCGCCAGAGGTTGCCCTTTGCTCCCCAGGTCCCTTGTGCCGCGATCCCTCTCTGCTCCCGCTCGCGGATTGGAGCAGCGGCCTCAGCCACGGGAAAGACAGCGGACACCCTGCTCCTTCAGCTGCTCCTGAGCTCCCAATGGCCTAAATGAGCCAAGCACACAAGAAACTTGGCCTCGCTTTGCGGAGACAAGTTGTCTGCTTGGACCCAAGCTCTTGTTCTGGTGCTTGTGTCGATGACTTATGACTCAAGAAATAAAACACAGAACAGATAACTTATGATATAACAGATAACATGACATAAGAATATCATAGAACAGATAACTTGCCCTGTGCTCCATTCATGCTTTTGGCTACTCTGTGTGGTTTTCACATCAACTTCACTGCTCTGTCTCCACATACCTTTCCTTCCAGCTAAAAACAGAGCAATAGCTAGAAGTGCAAGGATTCAATACATGCAGGTTTCCAAATGTTTTCTCTCTGGTAGTATAGAAAAAGAATGTAGGTGCATGAAGGGAAGTTACCTGACATATCACATGATGCCCAAAGTCGTATATACGCTCCCTATATGCTTCCAGGAGTGATTTGGAAGACAAAAGGCTCAAAAATCCCAATATATCCAACCAAGGGGTGCTATACAGCAATTGTCGACATGGGAAGATCAAGGAAGCAACAGTAAGGATGTCTGAATTACTCCCATCAATTAACAAAGAATTTTGACTATTCTTCTATGTTTCCTTAGAAGTCTAGCAATCTCCTCAAAAAACTTGTTATTCATACACATCACAAGTGCTTGACAGTGGTCACACGTCTAGCGAACGATGTGAGCTGGGAGCGATGTCTCTCCAGACAAGGCCTCCAGAGTACAGGCCTGTCACACGCGAGCAGCCTGCTGCAAGAATTCACTTAAAATGCACCCTTTTCCATGAAGACTCCTATTCTGCCCTGGAAAGCACAGGAAGAAACACGATCTCCTACATATTTTGCAGCATCTCTAAACATTGAGGCACTGAAGAGTGAGTTATCCAAAAAGAGAGAGCTCACAGTCTCCTGCCTTCTTCAGCCATCCCGAAGCAAGGAAGAGGAGGATGCTCCCACCAGTCTCCCCTCTTCTATAAAAGGGGCACTACAAACTGACACAGAACAGCTTCAGCCCATCCATTAAGTTCTCGGCGCTAATTGATTTCTCTCCAACTAAGCCATAAAAACCAAAGCTGCATGCAAGCAGCATCCTAAACTATCCTTGTAAATCTCAGGCACCACATCCATTAATTACAGCCTAGTGATAGTTCAGGCCATTAGTTCTGGATGGTAACTTCATTTATCCCCACGTTAATGCTCGATGTCAGTGGTTATCTCATTACCACTCTATTACTCACCTACTTAATCCATCACTGCAACCCAGGCCAGAAGGGAGGAGCAGAGTTGGCCCTGTGTCTACAGGAAGACAATGCACCAAGTTCAGAGGATCTAGGATTCTCAGACCAAACACTTCTTCTAACCTCTACCAAAGGCTGTGCTAAGAGGAGGCAACAACATAGCTGAGTTAAGAACTCAGACACTTCCTCACACTGAGAAATTCTGGGTGTGCAGGATTAAGATTGCTCTTAAATCAAAACCAAAACCCTCAGCAAAACAATCTTGAGTCAGTCCTCCTCCATACGGGGCTCTCCTTCCTATAACCCGTGCTGCAGATTCAAAGTTTCTGCCTTTTTCATACTAAACATTTCAGAAGGGAAGGTCTAAGGCGGGGAACTGCGCCCTGTTGACTGCCCCAACAAACATCCAGGCAGCCCTGTAGGTATCAGTGGTCCCAAGTGCCTGAGAAAACAGAACAGAGCCAAAGAAAGATGCAACAGTTGCTGTCATTTCAAGGTGCAGCCAGGCCAGGCTGCTTTCCTTCAGGAGCGGTCAGAGGATGTGCTTTACTGCACTTTGCTGCTCTTGGGGAAGAGGCTGACACCATGGAGAGAGGACAGAGAGAGGAGACACAACCCCAAGATGACATCAGAAGGGAACATCAAACATCAGTGTTTTCCTTTGTGCTCAGTAAGCCCCAAGCCAGGTCTATGTTGTCAAAGATGGGCTTTAAATGGTGCCATGGCAGAACCCTGGCAGGGCAGGCCTGCGAGGTGCCACGATCAGATGTGATTAAAAGTATTTTTTCTGCTCTCCCCCTGCTCCTGCAGCAACAAAATCCATCACTGGGTGTGGACAGAAACAGTCATAAATTTCCCTGAAGCTGGGTGGTTCACCCCAGGGCACATGGATGGATTCTAATACGTCCTTGATTAAACAGCTTTCTGCAGAATGCAGAAAGAACAGGAAAGCAAAAAGAACAGGAAAGCAAAAAGAACAGGAAAGCAAAAAGAACAGGAGCGGGGTGACAAGCCAGGGGTAGAGCTAGGAGTGGTTGTCACTCAGTGAAAGCAACTTTTCTTGGGAGTGAAACTGTCCCCAAGCACCCAGCAGAGCCGCAGATCCCTGCAGGAGGCTGCAGCCCCCAGCTCCCGATCCAGCTGCTGCCCGAGCTCCTTGCTCTGGGGCACCCCAGCAGCACCCACTGCTGCTCCCAGCCTCTGATGAGCGGCTGGGGCAAAGAAAGAGCCTTGAGAGACCTCAGCGGTGCTCGGGGAGCTGGGGGCACTGCCAGCAGTGCCTTGATTTCCTGCGGAGCTGCACACCTCACAGGAGCATCTCCAGGATGTGAACGGCACCAGCATGGAGGTGCCAGCTCCCTCCCCACAGCCACTCACTCTCTTCTTTGTTTTCTCTCACACACTCTTGGATTGATAGGAAATGAACTCACTTGGCAGAGACCGGCAAAGATAAAGTCTTCTCCGCGACCATCTATTTATATCAATCCAGTAGGAACTCGTTATCTTTGAGCTCTCTGGCACGCGCAGCTGGAATCAGTCATCAGGCTGGAAAGTGGCTTGGGGCGGGCAAAAGGGAGAGCACATTAACCCTGCTCTCCCTGCGGAGCAAACTATGGAGCACGGAGAAGGTGCTACGCACCGGGTGACCTGTGCAAGGCTTGGAGCCCCTTGGGAGAGGGGGCGAACACGGGCCAAGGGTGAAGCCAAGCCCGGGGGCTGCAGCTCGCTTTAAGACTGACATGGTTTCTGGTCCCATCTCTGTGCAGGAGATGCACTCAGAACCCTCTGCATGCTCAACACAGACCTGGTCCATGAGCACAGCACTGCTCATCTTCAGAGCTGCACAGAGCTGCGGGAACACCGGCTGTCTCTCTGGAGGCTCAGGCTCAGAGCTGCCACCTCCACCTCTCCCTGCAGAGGTTTAGTTGGGAGAAACGGACCATAATTGTGTCTCTGGGACAACAGTGGAGGATGTTCTCAAAATGTGTTCTCCAAGGCATTTCAATTAGCAAATCTGCTTTTGAAAAGCGTTTCAAACCCAGCCTAACTGACCAAAACCACAACAGCCTCTCGGGCAGCCAGAGTGCCCCACCATGGGGCATTCGCTTTTGCACCCCCGTTTTCGCAGGTTGGGAAAGGATGGGGCTGAGGCTGGGGGAGGAGGGGGAGCTTTATGCCGAGACTGACGCAAGCCAAGTGTCCCATCCCTTAAATAAAGGAGGTCACATTTACAGCTTAGCGACTTTTTCTCCTCAGAAAGTCGGCCCCCAAGCCACATCCTGCGCTAGGCCCAGCTTTACAGCGGGCAGCAGCAGCTCAGGAACCACCGTATCCTCACCCACCCCCAACTCCGAGGAAAGAAAACTGGGCACACTGGTGCAATTGCCGGAGTGTTCGGGCGATACTGCTGACCATCCATGTACATAATTGCCCGGGAAGCCTCCGAATGACCCTCTCCCCTTTCCGCAGGCATTATTAGATGCTCCAGTTTAAGTCACCACTATTTTTAAGGTCACTCAGCCTCATTCCCCCATATCAGAGTGCTCCAGCACATTCAGAGCATCTTCCGCTCACCGCAGACCAGGATGAGGGGTGAGGGAGCCCGTCACGCACCCCGCTCACCTAGACCCATCGCATGACCCAGCCAAAGACCCCCGCCCTACCAGGCCTGAAACTCTTGCAGAAAATGTCCAAGCATCTTTAGCAGGAATCGGGAAGGGATGCGACCGCATTCAGCAAGCCAGCGTGCTCCCATGAGACTTGATTTAACGGGAATAGTTAAATCTCTGCTGCCCCAACGGGGCATCAAGTCCCTCAAGTCTAATTACACGGCATAACAGCAGCTCCAAATGCATTTCACATTTTAAAAGGGGGGAAGAAGATGAAAAAGAACACATTGCAACGGGAGGGGAGACACAAGGGTTCAGGCATCGTAACAAACCTTAAAGACAGCTCACACGTCACATCCTGAAACACGCGAGAGTTGACTTTTCATTCCTTGGCTTCAATCAGCAATTTGCACGTGAGGATTGGCACTAGCCCACATCTCCTAGGGAAGCAGAAACAAGGACTTTCCAAAGGATTTCTCACCTCCGCCTCCTCCTGCGCGCTCCCCTGGGGATTTTCTAGAGAGCAACACTCTCCTATGGAAAAAAATCTGCCTTTAAAAGATGAGGCCATGGCCACCAGAAACCAAGGGGCAACATACTTGTAATTCAGACATAGTTCCAAGCCTTGATCTTGGGTGCAGGCCCACTGCCCTCCACCTGTTTGGGGAGGATGTTTTCATTATCTGTTTGATTTGCAGTGAGTTTAGCTTCAAGTCCTTCATTGGATTATATTTTATATTTAATGTCCTCTCTTCTCCCACTCTTCTTTTTATAGACTGGTAATCCAAGTCCCCCGGTAAGGCTGAGTAATCTTGGTCAGATACTAATCAAAGTAAGCTAGATCCTCAGCTGCCAGGATTGATGCATCTGCCTTCAAATATTTGAACTATACTGATTTACCCCAGTGATGAGCTGGGTCTCTCCTTTCAGGAAATTTAAATTCTTTTCTATGCATTGGCTAAAACAACAATACAGAACAAGCAACCTGCTGTGAAGGGCTTTTAGTTTATAAAACCAATACGCAGGATTTAAGAACTAAATGAAAATCTAAGATAATCCCCACCAAATCCAGCCTGGGAAAAAGCATTCTGGATAGATCAGCACCAAGTAACTTCTCAAACACACTTCTTCCTTTAGGCAAATCCTCCACTAAGTCTGGGTCTAGGGAAAACGACCTACAACGCCCCTCATCTTTGGCATGACTTCAAGATTTCAGGTTTTTCTGTGGTGCAAGAGATGCACATTGTACCCCTGCAGGCTTCTACAGGACGAATCTGCTTCTGCTTTGCTCAGCAATGATCCCTTGGTGCCGCTGTCTGTTCCCAGCATCCAAAACCAGTATGTTAGTTGGAAAACGATGAAATTTCTGGAATACAAAATGTTGGTTCCATTTTCCTTGCCTATAAGATGACATCCGGTAGCTCCCCTCCACAAATGATAAGGATAAAAAGTATATTTAAATAAAAGTCTTATATAATCATCTGACTCCAGGAGACATAGTCCAACCCCTGCATTGCACTTGGATCTTTAAAATGCCCTTCCTGCACATCCAGTAAAAACAGTGACCTATTTGACGGAGCAATAAAACAGGATTAGATGCTGCTCTCTCAGGGGAAGAGCCTTACTGGGAGAATGTTGTTAAGATGTTATTACTCATTACAGGGACCAAAGAGAGGCTAAGCTTAAAAATACACAAGTCCTCTGGTGGTTGTAAGGAGAAATTACTAAAAGAGCTAGGAATGAAGAAAGACCTAGGACATTACTTCCTCATGGCTCCTCCACAACTCCATGATTAGAAGACTGTTCCAGCAGGCACAGGTCCACCATTTTCTTTGTCATATGGAAGCAACACTGAAAAGGCAGCAAAGCCCCATGTCATAGCCTGGGCCTCACCCAAACTCTGCAGCCATGAGGTGTCCAGGCAGAGCCACAAATGACTCTCCCTTACAGCCACCTCCAAAATTTGGCACAATGTGGACATGCAGTCAACTTCGTTTGTTGGGAAGGAGTCAAAGACAGCAGAGAGCCTGCAGGAACGAAAGAGAACAGGGAGGGAAGCAAGGATAAGAGAGCACTTACCAATTCTTAACTTAGTCCCAGCAACAGGGAGGTGAGAATAGCAACGTATTCAGCAGCAAGGGTTATGTCCAGGCTCTGCGGACGCTTCCAGGCTCTATACTTGCCAGACAAGCAACTTCTACTGCATGGATCTGGCTGCAAGCAAACACTTGGGAAAGCTACGGCAAACCAGCTGAGGTGTGACTCCACACAGGTTGCATCTTAACAGGCATCTCACACATATTAACCTGCCCTGTGAACAGTCTCATGGAGAAGCCTATCTGGAGAGCATCCACAGAGGGGTTAACGAGCTTCGGTTCCTGTAAAGAGACTCTACACCCTTTGTCCCTTCCTATTAGCTTGCTCGAGCATCCCTGACTCGCGAAACAGGTTCCTACAACAGATGGTCTTATTAGTGTCTGCGCTCAGCGACAGCGAGACCACAACAGGTGTCCTAGACAGCAACCCAAACACTTCACCCCCCTCGCCCCAAAACAGCCTCAAGGCCACCTCAAGGGCACAGGGATCCGAGCAGGAAAGGATGTCATGCGCAGGCCATCCTAACTGCCTTTACACGCCCTCTACACTATTAAGATCCCAGCTGGAACATGACTCCATGTCACATACAAAACAACTGGAGACAGTCCAAAGGAGGCAGGCGAGGATGGCTGGAAATCTATACAGTGCAGTTGTCAAGGAAAGCTGGAAGACATTTGTGAAGCTTAAAACTACAGAAGTGGAGGCAGAGGCAGCTCCCAGGCAAGCAAAAGGGAAGGAAGAGAAAACCTCTTCCCAGGGCTCTTGTGGAAAGGACAAACACTTGTCTCTGCACTAAAACAAGGCACTTGCTGGTCAAGCATTAGGAAAAGCTTTCCAAATGGAGAGAGAGCAAAAGCACTAGAGGGTTGACAGAGATGTGGGGAACAGAGAGTCCAAAGTCAGCGGAGAAGAAATGAATTCCCAGCTTGTCATAAAAAACCCAGAGCCGCTCAGCAGCTGCCGTTCAGAGAGACCTGTAAACGCCCTTCCAGTCCGAAAATAACAACTGGGCTGGGAGCAGGCACGTGCCATTAAGGAAGAAACACAGAGCAGAAACAGCCCTTCAGCAGAGCAAAGGGGGCCAGCCCTGCGCTGGTGGAGATCAGCGGCACCGAGCCCCACCTTGCCACCCTGGCTGCAGGTGTCCCCACGAGCCTCCCTAGTGGCAAGGCCTGTCCCGGGGGCATTTCAGCCCCGCTGAAGTCGATAGGACATCCCAACTTCAGTTAAGTCACTTGCCTACCACAGAGTGCTCAGCCAGGCCATCAGCAAAAGGGGATATTCCAAAACCATCTATCCATGGTCCGAGGCAATGTGCTCTAGATGACGATGCTTGAGCAGGGGGGCTGGACTAGACGATCTCCAGAACTTCCTTCCAAACTCAACAAGTCAACGTGCTATTCTGTGCACCGGAGCCAATTTCCACCTCATAACCTCAAATTTGTCCAAGCCAAGTTGTGTTTCACGGCTCAAACCTCCCTGTATTTGCACTCTGTTCACACATCCACGTGTTTTCAGCTGGAGTTCAGAGGGCTGAGAAAGGCTTGGGAAAACCCAGCAAGCTGCCTATTTGCCTTAGTACTCATCTGAAAGCACATCTTGGTACAGACCTATGATAAAACTTAAGTTGATGGAACGTGTTCTAGGGATGCAGATAAGGTTTGCATCAGCTTTCATTCCAGATTGGGCCGCTTCTGCGGATTTAAGATCCCAGTCTTAAATTCTAATTCCAAAAATATTCCTCCCAAGTTTTTCTTGCCACAGTGTATTGTTTAACGTGAGACCTGGCTAAGATGACCTGGCTAAGATGACCACACTTACTGTATTCGCAGTAACTGAGTAACTAAGTGCAAAGCTCAGCTCAGCTGAGCTCCACCTCTTCTACCACCCCTTTTCCCACAAAGACAATGGGAAACTGCAGTGAACTAATATACCCTGCACTGTGCCTTCTGCTTAGTTTATAGAGAGCTTGGGGAGATTTGTGTCCTTGTTGATGAATTGTGGGGAGGAAGACAAGCATATTTTACTGTTCTGGGCAAAGAGAGCTGGAGTCCCATGGACATCTGGAGGAATTATTTGCAGAAAATTAACATTGTTTGTCATTTGCATGACGAACTTCTGGATCTCAAGTGAAGGATGGGAAGAAACTGGTTGGAGATGTTCATTATACCTGATAGAGTGAACCCCCTTGACACGATGCTAAGGTCACCATGATCTACAGACCTGCTGAGTGACAACTGCAAGTGCTCTGGAAGGGAGCACACAGCATAACTGGGGGCGTAAGCGATGTGCCACATGAAATGCCGAGGCGTTAATAATTGTTGCCTGCTTCTGATTGCAAGAGTTTTGGATGCGCTTGTTCTGGCTGCTTCATAGGGCATGCATGTTAACTCCTTCCTAACTAAGCTCACGTGGCACCAGGTTGAGTTGCCTCAAACTCGTGGCCTGGCAAAGAAGCCCTCAACAGTGGCCCAGCGCCACAGCACAGCGTTCCCTGTCCCTGAGCGCGCTCGTGCTTGCCACCCGGGAAGCTGCTCTCCCCAGAATCTGTCCCTTGCAGCACCAGCTTTCAATGCTAAGGAGCAGCTCTTTTTGAGAGCCGGGAAGAGCCATAGCCATAAGGAAGAACGGCACAGACTCGGAAGATTTTTACCTCCTCCAACTGAGAAGTATTTTCCTAACTAGGACATGTCGCATTGTTTCTCAGCATCTGTTTCTTTACCTGGAAAACAGAAATATTCTCTGACTTGCTTCCTAATTGCTGCTGCTAAATCGCCTGGGTCAGTGGGTCACTCTCCCACTTAAGGAAAGCAGCCCAAGTCGTGCTCAGAAGGGGTGCGAGTTCTCTCCAGAAAAAGAAACAGTGCAGGTGTAGCAGCTCTGCCAGCCTTTTAAGGGTGCAGAAAGAGAAGCAGAAGGCACTTGGGCCCAAATCTCATTCACTCGAGGAAGCTCTGCGTCACGGCGTTTGGAAAGCTCCTCTAATTTCTTCCCTTATGACTTCCATCCCCTATATCTAGGCTGAGCGCGCAGCACACTCCCTCAAAGAGTTACTGGGAAGACAAACTCAAAAACATTTCCAAGACACTAAAGAGGGAGGATGTGCATTTGCTGAGACACAGAAATCAAGAATTCAAATGCTATCTCAGAATAGCACTAGGACAGCACCAATATTGCATAAGGAAAGCAAGTCCTCTGCTGTGGACCACAGCCTCCCGAGGAGCAAGAACAGGATGGGATCTGAGGAGAGAGAACTATACCAGTGATGTTCTCCGTGTAAAAGGTACAGTAAAAATAAGCTGACACCTTTTCTCATATCAAACCGAGTGCTGAACTGATTAAAACGGGCAGATAATTGAGCCTCTGCCTTCCCGAAGCATCATGAGGCCATGAAAGGAGGAGGCAGCAGATGGGGCGATGCAGCGGGGTGTCCTCCCCACCTCCCAGGCAAGATCACAAGGACCTCGGAGGCTTTACGGGCCAGCACAGTAGCGACCAGCACCCAGAACACGGCACAAACCCAGTGCAGGGAAGGGCTCCCTCCCCTAGTTGGGATCAGAGTGCGTCAGGGGACAGACACCAGCATCTGGAGGCCCCTGTGGATAAGCTCACGTCGTGGAGCTGCCAGTCACTTGCTAATGCGCTTCAGCATTGATCCTGATTGCCTGCAATTGCGCTTGAAAAGGGCTGGGTGACATTTCCGAGGAGACAAGAGACACTTGCAAGTCAATTAGCAGCACTGGAGGATTCCTGCCGAGGGGACAAACTCACCTCCGAGGAACGCCAGGAGAGAACACAAATTGAATTAAGCCTTTTCATACACTGAGAAACAAACGCTTTAATGCCGTGTAACCATTGGCAGGACACCCCAGGTCACCAAAAGCCAAGAATCTCGCGTAGGTTTAAAACTAGCAAAGCAAATCTGCAGGTGGAGCAATTAGGATAGCTCCTCAATCCCTCTGTTTTTTCTCCACCAACTAGAGGGTGACCAAGAAGTCTCAGTATTAAGCAGGGCCCAAGATTATTTGGATCTTCCTGAGCAAGGCACAGGAAAGAAAAAACATTAAAAAATTGGAATGCGGCCAACCCAGCTGTTCTCTCCAATCTAATTTCTGCAACAAGCTCTGCAGACTCTTCCTTACACGTAGTGCTTTAACAAGTGCCAGCCAGGGCCCCAGAGCTGTCTGCAGCTGCCTGGTTTCAACCAGAGGCCTCACAAAGACCAGCATGTTCTTCCAAATGCTGCCCGCTCCCACGCAGGTTGTCCTCAGCCTCAAAGCCCGATCCTGTCCTCACGCACCCGCCTGCACACGGGAGGCTGCAGCTCCGGCTCTGACAGGGCTCCTCTTTCTGGCAGGAAACTGCAGCAGGGCCCATTTCACACCAGGTTTGCTGCTCATCACCAGCATGACACAGGCTGTCGCAGCCCTCGCTCGCTCCTGGCGCTTCCTCCTATCCCTCTTCTCCCCTCGGCTCCGGTCCTGAGCGGAGGAAGACACGCAGTTGACTCCAGTCCCAAAGGCAATCCAATGGAAGCTGATTCTTTCAAACAGCTTCTGTTTATAAGCCTGCAAGTTGCCACTGGAATAAATAAATCTCCTAAGAGCCCTCACAGGCAGGAGACCGGGCCAGTGGATTCTCCTGTGGATTTAACGGGAAGCATCCCTCTGAGTTTTAAGACTGGCAGGGCTAGGATCTCAGGTCAAGCTAGCACGGCTCAAAATAGTCCTCTGCAGAATTTCTAGCCCATAACACACGTCATGGATCTTATTTCCGAAAGGAGCACATGAAAAAATACAGGAATCTGGGCCTCAGATCCCAACCAAGCCTCATTTCACCACTCGCATGCTTTCCTCCATGGATGGAAATGGTTTCAAAGCCACCCATGGTTATGTTCAGTACTAAAGAAGCCTAAGAGACCATACTGAGGCAGACAGTGCCTTCATTCACACGTTGAGAACCGATGTGGAGAGCGGTGCATTTGCCAGCGCTATGTGTCAGTCCAAAGCACAACAGAGACCTAACCCGGGGTCTTCCAAACTCTGCCTTTTCTCCCAAACCAACACACTTTCCTTCCTGTCTGCTATTAGCATCCTACTTCAGGGACACAGCAGAGCTGCATGGACATGCCCAGCACCCAGTCCTCAAGTGAGGAGAATGGCAGAGAAAGAGAATCCACTTTCTTTGAGAAAGAGCGGAGTGGAACAGCAGGGTGCTCCTGATAAGATGGGACGGGAAGCAAAGGGCTTTTATTTTTTGCCTTTGCTAGGAGGTGATGTCTGCACTTTCCTTACGTCTGCAAGGCTCAGGCCTAGCTACAGAACAGCAGGAGGGGCTAAAAAATGGGACCTTTTCAAAGCACTGCTCTCTATAAATACCGTGCGCGAGCTGCTGCCCCCGAGAGCAGCCCATTAAGCTCCTGGGCACTCCCTCTGAGCCACGCAGGAAGCTGAACTTGGTCTTATGATCCTTTCTGGTGACCTTAATGATCCTTTACATCAAAGCAACATCCTCCCAGTAGCCACCAGCGGCCAAGAAGACCCACTAGGACCCTGAAGTGGTGGAAAGCCTGGGATGAAGTCAGCTCTGGTTCTCACAAAGGCTGTGGAGGACTCGTCCCACTTCCAGGCCTGAGGGACCAAGTGCCCCTGCTCATCTGCAGAAAGATGCCACCACAGGGGACGGTTTCAAGGAGGTCCTCTCTGAAACAAGAGAGGCCTATAAGGTCACTGAAGCTGTAGGAAGGGTACGGGGACCATGCTCCCGAGTTCAGAGTGCCCAGCTGGCTGGTGAGCTGCCAGGATATGGTGGGCTCAGTGCTGGACGATGCTGGGGAAACGGGAGGGATGGGAGAGGGCAGAGCCCATGTCAAGTTTTAAAGCGATTCCAGGGCTCTTGGTCCTGGAATTGCCTCCACCCTCAAAGACCCTCCAACCTACCATGAATCTGGAGGCGAGCTCCGACCATTTTTCCTGAGCAAGCTTCAATGCTCTCCTGGGGCCCGTTCGCTCTGTCAATGCTCATCGCAGCAGCCTCAGAGACCCCAGTGCCAACAGCCCCTGGCACCCACGTCCTGGCACTGGGGAAGTGTTTAAGTACACGTGCCCGGGGAATCCCCCCTCTGCCGTCTCGCAGCTGGAGCTGAGCGCTCCCTCTGGATCTAAATCTCTAATTAAAACCTACAGATAAAAAACAGGGTTGGGAAAGGGAACCATGCCTAGCTTTCACCATCCAAGAACGGGCTGAGCAATAACCTGGTGCCAGCAGGACGGTGGTTACGACTCCAAATCACATAAAATCAACTGTTCCATGGCAGCTTTCTGGGTCATTAAGTTGCCAGTGAATAAGGACCTACTGAAAAGCTCCGACCGCCTTTAGCACTCGAGATTGAAGAGGAGCCCATTTTGGTGCCACTGCCATGGCCCACGTGCAGAATGTGGGCTCGTTATTGCTCTCTGTGTTCTCTGACTTCACAGAGCAGCACGAGTTAAAAACAAACCCGAATTCCAGCAAAGCGGCGACGCTGCCAAGTCGCAGGAACACCGGGGAGCAGGCGAGCACAGGCCCGCGGCTCGCAAGCTGCCCGGCTTCGTTATTTCCCCAAACAAAGACATCCATCCCTTAGTGCTGAGGTTTGTCAAGAAACAGCAGGGATGCAGCAGCTGTGGGGAGCCCGTTCCGGACCGGCCCTCCCGGGAGCACCACTCTGAAGATCTAAGCAGCTTTGTGGTTACCCATCCTCAGCCCACGAGCAGCCACCTCCCACCAAGCGAGCCAGTCCTTACACCTGCACTCCTATCCTCAGGGAATCCTGACGGGGGTGTTGGGCTGCACCCCAAATACAGCACTGACATCACCCCAGCAGCAGCATTTTACCATTTCTCCCTCTCTGCCTTCCATGTCCCAGTTTCACAAGGTTTTCCAGCAACCCAGAGCTCAGGAACATCCTGGATTAACTTGTTAAACGCTTTTTAAACACATTCAGTCTTTTGCATCCGCAACATCCCATAGCAAGGATTTCCAAAGTTTGCCCACAGGAGGCAGTTTCACCTTTCGAAGCATCCACAAAGCAATTTTAGGGAAGATGCAGAACAAAATGAAGAACCAGGAGGCTCTAGAGCAGGACAAGCAAAGTAATTGCCAGGCTTAGGAGAAAGACCTGGCAAGGAAAGGTTAAACGAGCCAGGTTTGTTCAGTCTGAAAAAGACCAAGGCACAGAGGCATAACAAGCTTCCCGTAGCTGGCAGGTCATTAAGACAGCAGTCAATCTTTCCTGTGTTCACAGTGGCAAAGGAAGAAGAAATCATTTAACCTGAACAGAGATCAGGGGAGTTAAAGGATTTTTCACTGGAGACATCCCTGAAAAGGTTAAACAAACACCTGTGAGGAGGAGAAAGGTGGAATTGATCTTGCCTCGGTGCCAAAGCACAGACTAGATTATCCGCAGTGGTTTCCACCAGCTCGCTGCTCCACGGTACAAACACAAACTTTCAAAATGTTTTCTGCATGCATTTTGAGCTGCATTTTAATTTTGATCTTTGCCTAGCTCGAGACAAACTTTGAGAAAGTCTAACAAATCAGAAATTACATGTTTGCCACTTTTCCAAAGTAATAAAAAAATGTAAAAGTTCCAAATCGGAATAGATACATGTTAAGCTATACAGTGGAGCCAATAAATATGTATGGGTGTCGTGTCCCTTTCTGCTTTGCCAAAAATAGTACCAAATTATGCCAACCAATGAGAAGCTGTGTTTCATTAGGAAATGAACTTTAAAATACAAGATTAAAATGTGTTTTTTAAATCAAGATTTCCTGCTTGTTGATTTAAATCATGATTAAAATGGGTGATTTAAATCAACTACCCTAAACAGAACATGCACCTTTCTTAAGTCTTTAGGGTGAGACAAGAGTGGGACCCTGAAGATTACCGAGACACTGCAATTCTAGTTCCCGCTGCTCTGCTCTTCTCCAGCTAAGCAGCCCTTTCATCTTTCCTGCAGCAAAAGGAATTTTCACACCCAAATCTGACCCCGTCAGCCCCTTCCTTGACCCGCTCTGGACCTTGTATCTGTAGCCACCTCCAGCCCAAGGTGCATCCTCACAAAACCTCAGGCTGCCACCAGATCCATCTCAACCAGACTTCCCTGCTCCAGTTACCACCAGGTCCTCCCGGATGCAAATCCCACTGCCACCCTTGGGAGAGCAGGCTCCAGTCGCGGCTTGTGAATAATCATGAGAGGATTTCCAAAGCCGCCTTGGAGAACAAGCAGAATATGGAATGAAGAGGCTCCCTCGCGGGGCGGGAAGCGCCCAGGAAGGCGCAAACCGCCTGCGGGAACACAGCGCCGAGCCCCAAAGAGCTCGTCCCAAACGGGCGCTGGATATTGCAGCGGATACTGCTGCCGGCTGGATACTGCCCGCAGCCTCTGCGCGCTCTCCACACCTCAGGCACTCCACGACCACCTCAGATGTTTCAGTCGGGGATGGCTACGCTCTTCGTTGAGCCCTGTCTCTTTTTTTTTCCTTCTTTAAGCATAAAGCCTCAGCAAGATGTGTCCCCTTTGCTGTTCAATGGGCAGGATGGCCAGGCACTCTCTAGGGACAGAGTGGGGTCGATCGAAGTGAACTTCCACCTGTCTCTAGAGGGGCCGTAAGGTTTATGGACTGACCCGTCCCCCGGTTGGTACAGCGATACCTCCCTGCGTAGGTGCACAGTGCCAGAGACAACCTCTGGCCCCAGGACCATGTGACGGGTTCTGCGGCTGAAGCCCACACAGAGAAGTGAAGGGGCATCACTACACACCGAGTTCCTCCACCGCAGTCTGCGGCACTGGGAACCCACAGAAGGTGGTAGATTCAGTTTTCTGCAGCCAGGTCTGGTCCAGTGACGCGCAGGCCACATCTCCAAGGACATGGCACAAGCTTCACCCAGACAAAATTCCCTCAGACTTGGAAAGAGCCCCAGTCTCCAGGGACCATTTGCTTTTCCAAGTTCTCTACCAGGAAACCAAAAAAATATGCAAGACGTTGATGTTCCAGTGTGCACTCACCCAGGTCAGCCTAGTTCTCTAGGGTGGTCTCCAATCTGTTTCATCGGGGCCAAGAACATAAGGGTGGCTGAGAGCAAGGGCAAAAAGCAAGAGACACAGTCATGATCAGGACACCTCACCTCTTTCTTCTCTTTCCTCCCAAACAGGATCGTGTTGTAGATGATGGGGGATTCCTCAATCGTCTTTCATCATTTTCTACAGAGAGGCAGAGTAATAAGGAGGCTGAACTTTAGGTATTGCAAAAATGACATTGACTGCCCAGTCTGCAGAGCAGAGCCCTAGCCAAGCTGACAGACGTACGTGTTTTCCTTCTACCTTTTTTTCTTCTTATGCCTGCCACTAAATGAAATACAATGAAGGGCGCCTAGGCAGGATTCAGCTTCCATTCCCACTTACCCTAACTTGTTAAGGCTTCTCTCTTCTTGAAAGAAGATGTAATCTGTGAAAAGAAATGCTAACTTATGTTGAAAACTGTTTGCAAAAAGTCAAGGAAACTTTCAATATAGATACAGAATGGAAACAAAAAACAAATGCCAAATGCTAAAAATGAATATAAGTGTCCATTAAAACAGGTCTTTCAATGTTTTGTAAAATGGAATCCTTGTCATTTATTCTTCAAAATGATTGCTGTATTACTCACTATTTATCACTGTTTTTTAGTGATTTAATAATTTCCCTCTGCATTTAGTTGGGCAGCAAAAGAGTGCACTGAGCAAACTGGGTTCAGGACTTCCAGCTCTGGATCAAAAGCCAAGATCTGTTTTTGATGTCTCGGGTAGAAGAGCAGAGATGCAGCGAGCATTAAAAAGGGATTCAACACCGTCCACAGAATGAGCAGCACCTCTCCTCTTTCCATCTGCCACCACCACCAACCCTTTCTCCAGCACGAGAAGCAGGCCAGCACCTGAGCATGTTTTGCAGATCCTCCTGTGATCTGAGAACCCAACGACGAGGAGGGAAACCAGCAGCAAACTGCAGCCTATTCTGCATCTCCCGCTCCCAGCGAGCAAGCCGGCTGCCTGGCCTCGGCTCGGTCATTAGAGACAGGAGTCGTTAAGAATTCATGCCCGCTGCCAGCACTGCATTTTTGGAGAGGTCCTGCACTCAGGCAGAACTAATGAGCAGGCAAAGCCGGAGAACGACAGTTAAAGCAGAAAACAGGCACACAAATATATCCAAAATGAGCATGCAGGCTTGTCTGTGGGTCTGCTCGCTTGCAAGGTACTCTGACAGCATTGCATAATAAAAATGTTTACCCCGGGGAAAAGATGATTGTCATAGCAGTTACATGGAGGGAGCGCTGGAGCTAGGATAGGCCCAGCTCTGCCCAGACTCATTGGAGGGCTGCGCTACAACTAGGACAGGGTTTTAAAAGAGCTGCTCCCGACATGTTCATTCAGCTGAGGAGATCACAAGGTGAAGACAGCAGCCTAAATGCGTCTGAAGACTGCAAATTCTCAGCTTTGCTCTCAGCTCAGCCACAGATTTCCTTACATTTGAATCATTGCTTGCTGTAAAAAATACGCCCGCTAATACCCATCTGGAGGGGATTCACCCTTCCATACCTGCAAAATGCTTCTTAGTCACCGGACAAAGGATTTTATCAAAACCAGCCAGGCTAGATATTAACCTCGCCCTCTCCCAGCCTTTGCACGGAATCCTGCCGGCTCCTGGAAGCGCGAGGGCAGAAGGCAGAGCTTCCTCCTGCATTTCTGTGCATGAGAGCCATCCCGTGGAGCATCTGCTTACCACTAACGAGAACCCTAAGTGCAAGAGGAGAGCGGAGAACTTAATTACATATAGAAATAGGACACGCAGAGAAATGAATCCCATGGGGACCAGCTCCCTTTGGGCCTCCAGAGCAGTTTACATAAGCAAGAATGCTGCTCAATGTATGTATTTCCACACACAGCTTCGCTGAATTGTGGCTGCTGGGAGAATCATTACTGAAGCTTCCCTCTCCCACATCTGTTTACATTGTAAACTATAATGTTGCATCAGCGTCTATTCCCCTCTTCCCGTCCCTGCCTGCTCTCCTTTCCTCCAATTTTTTAAAAGCCTACAAGCCTGAAAATTGTGAGAGTCTCCCTCCCCGATTCCAAAGGGCTTTTGTTTAAGGGCTTGGTAGCAGAGAGAAAAGTTGAATGGTCATTCATTGAAAGGAGATTTGGCAGAGCGCTCAGAGGCTGCCAGCGCTCCGCCGAGCTCCGGGCACCCAAGGGACTATCAATGCTGCTCCCCTGCGCGTTGGGCACGCGGACCCGGCGAATCCCTTGGCTGGACACTTCCAGCTCAGGACTGCACATATTGGGCCAACCCTGCTCGCTTTGGGGCGGGGGAGGCGACACGACCGTTACCTGTGCGCGGAACGGGATCTGAGCCAAGGGCAGCGCTTGGGGAGCTGCCGTGTGCTCCCCACACACACCGCCCATCACCTCTGCCGCCCGGCGGGGCTGCGTCAGGAACGGGCGCGTGGGCCATGGGCGCCCTGCCAGCCCCTGCCACAGCACTGCCCCTTGTGGGCTCAGGACACCGCTGCCAGGAGATGAGGACCCGTCCTCCCTGCCCCGGAGACACTTCCACTGCTAAGAGACCCTCCAGGGAGCACGTGCCAGACAGCAGCTTTTGTCCTGCCTCTACCTGCGGAGGCCGGAATCCCCCCAGGGAGGCCCGAATCACCCTGGGGAGGCCCTGCACGGCAGGCCACAGCAGAGGCCGTCACGAAAGCTGCCAGGGCTCATCCCATTCGAAGCTTAGGTCACCGTTAGGGACTAGGCCCCCATTTTCCTCAGCAAGCAGCACAAGCCTTTAAAACTACAACGCGTCCCAATCTCTTCTACAGGGTAGTCACTTCTAGCACAGGTTAAGGCAGCTACAAGCCACAGTACTTCAGTTATTGATTATGTATGTTGTGCCTGATTATGCTGTACTGATTATTACGGTACTGATCCTGCATGTTGTGCCAGCACTCTGGAAGGTGAGGCAAGAAGGCCAAGGAACAGGGACCTATCCATGTGTTTGGTTTGCCTGCCTGCCTCTCCTTACTCAGCAGAGGGAACCGGGCAGTCTGCACCAGGAGCAGGATGAAAAGCACAGGGAGGATTTGCAGCAGCCCAGGGATTCTGCACGCATCCCAGGCAGTGGTGCGGAGCCAGGCGCTGCTGGGAATCCTCCAGAATTCCCCTCCGCAGCGATGCAGCCCGAGCTGAGCAGGGGCCCTCAGAGAGGGCACGGGACCAGGAGAGGCTCTGACGGAGCACCGTGTCACCACGGGGAGGCTGCTCACCAAAGAGGGGGCAAAGGGTTTTTTCCCCAAGCGTTTTCTCTTACCTGCTTGGAGACATCTCACAAACAACAGTCTCCTGGAGCAGGAGACCGCAGCAAGCCCTAGCAGGAACAGTGTGTCTGCATGGCTGCTAGTGCTGGTCAGCTGCGTCTTCCTTTCCTCCCAGAGGAGACCACTGTGGTTGCTGAGGAAAGGGAGGGAAAGGCCAAACCAAAGGGACGGTCAAGGTAACATCACCCTGGCTGGCATGTTTCTTGTTCAACTTGATTACGGAGCAGAATATAGGCATAAAATCAGCACAGCCTCCTCCATCCCCCCTGCCTCCCTATCTTTATTGCGGGGGACAAGATGTTAAGAACAGAGGCTTCATCCACCCTGCCCCTCCATCCACCTCCGAGGGCCCTTCAACCTCCCTGCCAAGTGCAGCCTCCTCCGGAGCCGGAGCTGGGAACCAGCTCCCTCCTCCACGGCGCCTGCCGAGTCCCAGAACGGCTACTCTCGCCGCGTCAGCAGAGGACACAGGCAGCTCCTGCTCAGGACACGGGCAGCTCCTGCTCAGGCTGCTCGGTGTTTTAGGCAAGGCTTTGCAATACCTCTTTCGCTTCGTGGCTGTCTGTGCTCATTGTTGTTGATGCCAGAGCCCGGCTACGTGCTGCAGCGCACACGCTAGGCTCAGTCTGACCACTGCCAGCTGCATTACAGCTCCATTGCACCGGGGTGATTAGCTCCAAAAAGAGAGAGGGGATAAAAATACACCATCCTGTCCTTGCACACACTTCCAGGCAAGAGTAACACCAAAGGCAATCCGCACGGGTTTGTTTGGGGGACTATAACATAGCGGATGGATAAAACATGGTAGAAGGCCTACCAGAAGGAAAGGAAACCAGTGGCTAGAACAACAGAGTGAAAGACTTAAGGAGATTCGCGCATTCAGCCATGGCCTTCTTCAGGTCACCATGAGGCCTAAGGCCACGTGTTTGTGCTGTCCTTACCTCTGTGAGTCTGAGTGTTTCGGTTTAGGTCCATGATGCAGCCCAGCAGCAGCAGTTCAGCTCCCATCACTTGCCCTGTGACTGCAGCCTTGAGAACGGGAGGAAGGAAGAAGTCAATAGGTGGTGAGATACTGATAGGCCTCTCACTGCAAACACTACTGCTATGTTCAACATCCCCCCATGACCCACCTTCCACGGGGATCTACCCCCTCTTCACATCTGTTCTACACTTTAGCAATCCACAGCAGCCCGTGAGAAGGAATCGCGTATATAACTACTCGCTCCAGCAAAATGAGCTTGCCTTGATTTGCTTTCAACTTTCTGCTTGATGAGTTCACTGGGTAACCCTGGAGCTCAAATCACAAGATATTGCAAACAATCATCTGTGCTCACTACTTCTGTTCCACTTTGCACTATTTACATCTTGATCATACCCCTCTCCCAGCTGTCTCTTTCCCAAACTGAGGCATCCCAATCTGCCTAATCTCCCTGCTTCCTTAGAAGCTCCTCTATACCTTTGATCTCTGTATCTTCTTGAGGTTCCTAATATCCTTCCCAAAAGAAGGCAATTACAGCTCCAATGGTGGCAATCTCAGCGCTGATTTTGTTTTCCCACTCCTGATAATTTATGTCTATTTATGCATTTGACCATCACTGAACAGGGGTGAAACATTTAAAACATCTGCAGAGAGCAGGCTGCCATGCAGCAGTTATTTACAGAGCCCAGCATCCCTGGGTCATGACTATTTCAGATGCTGGAGGAACAGCAGCGTTTTGTCTGTTGTGCTTTTACGAGGTTGCTGCAAGAAGCTTTTGTCAAATTACTGGGAGGACCGACACAACACACTCTGGAGCTTGGGGCTACTTGTATTCACTAGTAGAACCACTACAGAATTTATATCTTATCTACAAAAACAAACCCAAAAACCTCTCCATCCCGGGAGAGAGAGAAAATGCCATTTGCACAGTACAATGCAGCACAACAATTCCCGGTGACATTGGCACGCCGAGTTCCCCTGCAATCTCCTGGTTAAGAAAAGTTCCAAAAATGTGTGTTGTGTGATAAACAAAAGCAGCGCGGCTGCAGCTCCTGTGATATGGAAGCCCATTTCTGCATTGTTATTTATGAACTCTTCTTTCCAATAGTCAAGTAGCTGCGTAAACTAGAGCAGATCAATACGCCTGAAAAGTTAGAGGCAGATGGGAGGGAATTAGATGACATTGGTACATGCACTTTCAGAACTCTAAAGAGAGGAGCTGATCAAAATGCGTAGGTTAAAAAAGTCTTTTTTTTTTTTTTTTTTTTTTTTTTGCAAACAGGTATTTTCCCATTTCCAAATATTTCGCTTGGTGTATGACACAAATATTAGCATTTGCTCACTTTCATCACAGAAACCAAGTAATTTCTGATCTTTCCCACTGAAAAAGAAAATCAGCACGTAAACAGCTATCAGATATATTACACACTCTTTTTTGGTGGAGGAGGTGACAGGGTGGGGAAGAGACAGAAAAATCTTAGGTTATTGTACCTCTTGAGCCCTATTTTAGCTAACTTTTCACTCAAACCAAGTCACCTATTGACTTTTAAGAGCTTGAGGGAAGAAAGAAAAAAGAGAAGAAAGAGAAAGTACATTCTTTTTTCAGTGCACCTTCTGGATAGACACCTGAGTGTTATTCTGGTGAGAAAAACTTACGGGCTCCAGGCTGCTGAGAGAACTAAGATCACCCCTAGCCATGGGGTGCGACGAGGGCATCCAGCACTATTGCCAGATTTTTACTCTGTGAGGCCAGGAACCAGGTCCAGCTCTCCAGGCTGCCTCTAAGCTGCTTCCTTGGGCTCTCTGCAATCCAAATCAAGCCACACCTGCCTTCAAGCCAGGTTCTCCAAACTTGATTATCTTTCCCCATTTCCCAATGGGAGATGACAGGTTGAGAGGAAGGAGAAGGGAGGAGTGAAAAATTAACACAAGCACTTAAGATGTTATGAAACTGCAATATGCATCTCCAGCCTGCCCCCTGGCCCTGAAGCCAATACATTATTTAACAGAAAAGAAAGCATAAATGAGCCAGAACAATAGCTAGAGGGAGGAAGGGGGGGGGTATATATATGCATGTATGTATATATGTGTATTTTAATTCTTTAAACCATGCCCATTAGTTTTGTTTCTTATTTAGGATACTGCATTAATCATGCTAATATTTTACAGCCGGGCTCTACACTTTAGCCATTACTTTAATCAAACCCATCAGCGTACCAAAGAACACGCTACCAGGTGGGAATAGCTGCTACCGCTTGCTGTTAATTACTTTGCATTTTACAGCAATCAGCAGCAGGGGCTGAGATCATAATAAATTCATGACTTATGGGTCCATAAAATCATTACCGTAGGAAAATATGTTTTATCAGGCATTCGTCGGGCTGCTGCTCAGAGAGAGATTTCTTGAAGGAAATGACACCCATGAAATTAAACTGATCCTCGCAGTCAGCAGAAATGCTAATGTGGGAGCAAGCAGAGCCGGGGCCCGTGCGGAGCGGCGAGGCGGGGAGGCAGGGAGAGGAGATGAGGAAGGAAGGAGGGAGGCGCTGGCAGGGAGCCCGGCTGGCAGCCAGCGGGGATGGACGGAGCACAGAGCGCCCAGTGCAAGGTCCCCAGGGCAGACACCAGGCCGTGCAGGGAGAAGCGACCCTGGAGCGCGGCGGGACGGCGGGGACGCGGGTGTTCGCACCCCTCTCGCGCCCCGCTTTCATTCCCAGTGCTCCCTGCTCGGCCCTCTGGCTCTTCCTCATCCCGCGGGTGCTCCCGGCTCCCCGAGGACTTCACGGCTTCCCAAGCAATGGCACCAATGGACACGGAGACGGCTCCCCTGCCTCGGCCTCAGGGAGCACGAGCCACAGGAACGCAGGGCTCGGCGTGGACAGGCAGAGCACTCAGCTTCACCACCTGGAGCTCAGGAAGCCTTTTCCATTGCTCCGCGTGGGGCGGTCAGATAAGCACAGACACAGAAGGAAGAGTTATTCTCACCTCTTACTGCAGGGATTCCCTCAGCTCAAGGTGCATGGATCAGCTGATGTGCAGAGGCTTGACCAACCTAGGCTGTATTCACTCCCGGGGGGCGCTTTTCCAGAAGGAAACATGGAACATGTTCGTGACTAACTGCAAAAATCTCATTGCTCTTAAACGATATGCATGTGTTTTGCACAGAGGTAATGTCAGCTCAGGTTGAACCTTCTATCCCCAAATCAGGCCATCTGAATCCAGGAGCTCTAATGCAATCACCTAAAATTCCACACACATTTTATAAGATGTTCCAGATGCGAATGGTGCAGGACCCACACTCGGCACCAAATACTACAATTCCATCTCAGTAAAATCAAGAGCGACAGTGAAATCAAGCAGTGTCAAATTGACATAAAGCGGCAATAAAGAAGCCTCAGGATTTGAGAAGCATGAAAGGAGGCTAAATGAACTTGCTGAATATTTCCTAAGTCTTTCCCGCACTTGCATAAAATCCCCTGGCACTTCCAGAGTCATTAGCCATGCCAGTTCCTAAAGAACAATAAGTTCACTTTGATTTTTGTCTTTTTTTTCCCCTCAAATGTATGACCAACTGAGTTTTCTTTGGCAAGAAGCCATTGGCTCTTTAAAGTTCATGTGTTTCTTGGCCCGTGAAAATGAAAAACTAGGGTGCCAGCTAGAAAATGTTTTGGAAGTGTTAACTTGGCCAGGCCCTTGGGTTTTTTTCCTGTTTGTTTCAATTTGAAAATACTAAGGAAGATCAGTCATAGCTGGTTTGTTTGGTTTATTCTCCTCTTCCAATTACACTGCACAAACAGGGAACATTATTTAGTGTTATTTAAGCATGAAATTATAACAGATCATTTTAAATATCAAGGTCCTAAAAATAAATCTTTGTATCAAGGCACAGCAGGTCTAGATCTACTAGCTTGTTAGCATCCATCGGGGTGGGCAGATGGCAGGAAAACCTCTCGGCATGCGAGACATGCTGCCTTTGCCTGCATGCTGATAGCGGGGATGTGGACGGGACCAGGGAGAGGAGCCCGCGGCACCATCGCCCGAGAGGAGGCGAGTGGCACTCGAGGACTGCAGCCAAACGCTCTTGGCCCATCCGCCTTCCCGAAATCCGCTCTCTGCTCTGCCTGGCAAAGTGGGGGCCCTTTGGCTGGACTCAAAGCACAAACAAAGCTCCAGCATTATAAATGCTCCTTGAAGTGCCTCTATTAGCCACTCAGGAGCTCCTAACCACACGGGACACCATGATGGACAGTGGTGGCCAGCGACAGGACTAGAGGAACCGGCCACAAGCTGAGGCACCAAAAGTTCCACAGGAACTTAAGGAAACATTTCTTAACAGTGAGGATGCCAGAGCCCTGGAACAGGCTGCCCGGAGAGGTTGTGGAGTCTCCTTCTCTGGAGATCTCCCAAACCCACTTGGACACAGCCCTGTGCCACGTGCTCTGGGTGACCCTGCGTGAGCAGGGGGTTGGACTGGATCATCTCTGAGGTCCCTTCCAACCTTAAGCATCCTGTGATTCTGTGACATGAGAGCCACAGCCTCTCTGTGCAGTAAATTGCTTTTCTTTGGCTTCTGCATATGCAGTTAACCACTTCCCTGCCTCCCAAAGGGATGGATCCGGACCCCACTTGAGGATCTCTCCGCACAAACCCCCTCGCACGCCCCAGGTCCCAGAGGGTGACAAAGCTCACCGAGCCCCAGGGGAAATGCTTGCCCAGAAAGCACCGTCCTCCATCAGTGCAGAGCAAGGCCAGACTGCCCCGGCTGCAGCTCCAAGAGTCTCCACGCGCCGGCACCTTCACCTTTCCACTTATAACAGATCCCATTTTGCCTCTTCCTACTGAGCCCATAAGTAACCTCATCTGACAGGTACTGCAGCCTGCACATTTCCCTGTTATCGTCCTATCTGGCTATAAATATCGTTTTCTTCTCCAGGGAAAGGGCGTCTGACCCAAAGTGTATGAAGCTTCCTGCCAGGCTGGGAAAGGAAGAGAAGAGGTTTAAATGTCAGCTAAAACAATCTTCATTTTCTTCCCTAAATTTGCAAAGCTCCTCGAGTCACTGCAGGGAGGCATGCGCCTGTTTGAAGTTCAGCCTGAAAATCCTCTTGCAAAATATTTGCTGAAACACAATAAAGCTGGAATTGGAGGGGATTAAAACTGCTTCTGTCCTTGCCCCAGCCCCCCTGAAACCCATCTTTGAGAGGGTTTTTTTAGAGGCAGGGAGTTATGTCCCCGTGTCTTGAAGGCACGGTACAAAAGAGAGGGAGCAAAATACGAACTTAAAGCTCCTACCATCGCTATTACTGAAATGCCTCATTTGACATTTTGACTGTTTCAATTAGCTAACAAGGAACGCTCCACTTAATCCTCCCTCAGATGCTGAACAAACTAAGTCTCTCCCTTCCCCCTTCCCAGATCCCGCTGGCAGCTACTCCCCGGCCTCCCTCCCTGGGGATCCCAGCGGGGTGACGGCTCCTTCCCACGGGGAAGCATCACGACAGTGCACCAGGCCCCAGTGGCACCTACCAAGCCGGTGGGCTTTAGGGTTCCCCAAACCCTCTGTTTCTTCAGACACAGCACCACAAAGCCTGCGGAGGATACAAATGCGGCCACTCCTCCCCAAATTATTCCATTCCACGACAGCTAACGGCAGTGTGGTACTTCCTGACAGCTGGGCACTAAAGAGTTGCCCTCTCTCCCTCATTAGGATTAATCCACAGGACCCCTTGCTGCTCCGAGCTGCAGCGAGCAGCAGGAGCTCCCGCAACGACGTGACTCCCGTGAGAGAACTGAACTCGGTGAAAAGGTTCCCCGCCTCCTTCACGTGCTCCGGGGTTAATTTCATTAGGCTCGTTTATTTCCCTGGGATTTACCTGCCACCAGGATTTTACGCCAAGGAACCTGACGCGGCGGGAGCTCTGCGGTTGGTGGGTGCAGGGGCTGTGGCACTCGCCCACCAGGAATTCCACTCCCTTACACAGGCGCCCGTGGCGCTCAGGACTGGTGCCCGGATAGCAGCAGACACCCACAGACCTGGTCAGGCAGCACTGCCCTCCCATCGCGGCCATTGTGGGGGTCCAGGGCCTGAACATGAGGTGGACTCACAAGGATTATGTCCCAAGCACAAGGACCTCCAGGTTGGGGCTTGCCAAGCCAAGCATGGACATGGGGCAGGGTCAAGGGGAGGCAAGCTGTTGAGAGTAATTTAAAAAAAAAAAAAAAAACTTGCATGTTTTTGTGATTTTTTCTGGCCAAAGGGACAGGCTTCTCCTCTGCTGCCCATGCAGGCAGCCTCACACAAGCTATGGGAAAGATCCTGCCTGTTTTATATCTAACATCACCTCAACAGCTGCTTCTCCTACCCGAGCTGAGGGCAACACTCACATGGGAGGAGAGCAAAACTGTGCCCATCCCAAGCAGCCTTTCCTACCGCTAGTGTCAGAACTAAGCTAAGATAACCTTTGATTGCCACAAGTGCCTCATCATGGCTTTACTCTGTCCTAGGCATGAGGACAAAGCAAAACGTTTGCCAGTCCCTCCGGGAGCACCTTTCCCGGTACAGCCTTCCTTCAGCAGGGACGTCAGCTTTGTCAGCTCTCCACATGCCCCTAGTGGCACTGCTCTTAAGTACACAATTAGTTTCCATCATATGACTCTCCTCAGCAAAACACTTCTGCCTTAATTCAGACAAACATTCTCATCCCAGGCAGCACTGAATCGTGTGCGAGTCTGGGTGCTGGGAGAACCAACAGCTTATAAAGGTGCAAGAAGGCTTTGCTGGAAACTGACCCTATTCTGAGTATTTTGGCAGTCGGTGAGCTCACAGCCCCATCAAAGGGTGCATGGACTACCCACCTGTGGGCAGTGTCAGGGTCACGTCACATACTCACTCCTCCCCTGCCTCATCTTACACCATCCCAGCCGGTTCCCTGCTCAGCAGGGCCTCGCTGTTCTCACGGGCAGGAGCCTTCTGCTTGCCGTCAGCCTCAGGTGTTCATTGAGCCCGTAACTAGCTGCCCTTGTGCTAACACCTGCCTCGTCTGCACAGCTCTTCTCCCTCTTGACCGCCTCTGCTCCACCACACGCATGGCTCATCCCCTTTCAGCATTGCTTTCGCAAAGCTAAACTCGTTAAGTGTGATGAGATCTTTGCACATCTGAGTTTCCTAGTGGGCTTCTTCATACCTGCTCCCATGTGCCTTCAGAAAGGGTGACCAGTGCATCCCCACCACTCCTGACGAGGTCTTACTGCACCCAGCTAACAAGAGCACTAGCTAGCACTTCTGTAGCCTTTCAGAAACACCTCGCTGGAGCTTCCTACCATCACCTTCATCCCAGCTCCATGCCGGTGCGTCAGGCTCACTGGGGAACAAGGTTCCCAGCAAGCTGTGAAGGTCCAGCAGGACAGGCCCTCTTCCCAACAGCCATAGGGCCCAGCCCTCAGGTCATCTACCGTGCCCTCTCTAGGGAGCCACCCGCAACAGCTCTGGTGCTCCACAAAGAGCAAGCACAAGCTGTAGAGGAACCAAACCCTCTCCAGGACAGGATCTCTGGTGGGCTCGGTAAGGAGAACAGATGCACCTCAGCTCCTAAACTCTCCTGACATGGATTAATCCCTCTGGGGCAGCTATCCTTTCTGCCCTCAGCATGGTGATACTCATACCCTCATTCTGTACATTCAGGATGCCCCAGACGTTACCTCCACACAACTGAATGTCCCGCAGCTCTTCGCCATGGTCAGACCTGAGTTTGCTCAGACAGGGTTACCCCCCATTCTGACTGTCCTCCTCTGCATTGCTGCCACAGAGCAGCAGGCTGGAAATGTGTGTAAAATCCAGACAGCCGAAGTCCCGCCACCTCAGCAGAGCTCTCTGGGTGCTGCTCAGCAGCCGACAGAGCCATCCCTCCTCGGAGGAAAGCATCGCTATGCTGCCAAAGGGGCTCGACAACCACTTCTTCCCAGGCAATCGCCCGGATGATCCACAGGCACAAAATATTTGCTGCGCCCCAACCAGAGGAACCTCTATTAATCACAGCTCTCCACAGTTAAAGTTATTTAATTCAGAGGTGAGATAAGCTGCTCAGCTGTTTATGTCCAAGGGTTAAACTTGCCCCAGCTGCACACTAAACACATTTTTTACAATCTGGCAGTGATCCTTGCCTATTAAGCATCTCTGGCTTCAGAGGAGAGGTATTGATTTATTTCACTTTTATGGCTGGAGGTATTTATTCCTATTTGCTTTCTCGCTTCTTGGTCCCAGCTGGGTGGAGGGCGAGGAGGGGGAACTCCAGCATGGTGGAGCAGAGAGCTGATGACTCACAGCTTCCTGAACAAGGGCACAGGGCTGGGCCACGCAGGTGGCAATCAGCTCCCAGGCTATCCCCGCTGCTGGAGCTGCTTTCCTCCCGCGGTGCAAAGGGCTAGGCATGCAGCTGCAGGAGAAGCAAATCACACCAGACTTTGGAGGGAAAGCTGCTATCCAAGTTATGTCCCCCAAGTTATGGTGAGTTAGAGATCAATTAGCAACCGTTAAGGACTTCAGCAAGTCGCTTCCTCAGGAAGAATATCAACGTTTCCCCTTATCTTTAAATCAGCCTGGAAAGGAAGATGGAGCCATAGTGCTCCAAGAGACAGGCTTGCACCGACACCTCCGAGCTCAGCCCTTTCCCCACATATCCGCGGGCACCGGGATCTAGCGAGGAATCCTGCACAGGGCTCCCTGTGGTGCCAGCACAAGGACAGTATCTCCTACATACAGGCAGGCAAGCTCAGATTGTGGGGCAGGGCGGCGGGTTTATTAACAACGCAGGTATATCCTAGTAAATAAGTGTCAGCAATGAGACAAGAACTAGGGAAGAGGAGTCTTACAGCCTGTTTTCTCTCTCAGGCCAGATTGCTAAAGAGATTTAAAGATGAATATTTCAGCACATATTTCAACGAGCCACCCATTAACAGAAATATCTCTGGACAGCAAGAGCAGAAGCTCTGGAGTGAAGTCTTAGAGAAAGGACCAACTTGTGCTGTTCACAACAGCTTCACAAACGCCCTGGGAATCCCGTTTTGCTGGAGAGAGGGATGAAGCCGTGGCCCATGCAGGGACGCTGTTTGCACAGGAAGCAGAGCCCGCCTCTGCAGGTGTCTGCCTTTGATCTGCACGCACAGATCTTAGCATCCCCATTTGAACACCCAAGGTAGCACGGGAAGACACCAGCTGCTGGGTACCTACGCAGTAGCTGCCATACGTGTTTAGGCCGTTCTTTCCAAGGCATCTACCTAGCTCTCGAGCACGGGCATGAATTAAAAGCAAGCTTCACCTCCGCAGCGCTGCCTGCCCACCTACACGAGACCAGACCAGACCCCCAGGCTTGTCTGCCTACAGGCAGCAAGGAATAAAACGCCCCCTTCTCCCGTGGTCTATTCCCGCAGCAGGCAAGTTCACAGAAGGGATGCTTTCCACTCCCACGCTCCTGCAGTGCAGTCTCAGCACACGAGCTTGGGCTTTTGGGTGCTATCTTCGGGTTTAGGGAACGCGCCTCTTCTGCGCAGGCTTCAGAGATCCCTGTGGCTCCGGGCAGGGAGGGAAGGTGAAGCAGCAGCTCTGGAGCCAGGAGGACTCTGCATCAGTGCAGCCCCCCGGCCCCCAGGACGACTCCCTGGCCTGCACCCTCCCCAGCACAGGCCAGCGAGCTGCCAAACTGCACCCGCACGGCCAACAGGCAGGGCACCAAAGGGCAGAGGCCAAGACCAGCAAGGAAGAGGCCGAGCTCTCCTCATTTTGCTCCATCTGCACAATGACAGCATCGCATAGCCTAGGATCCTTTGTCCTCCTTGAACTCTTAAGTCAAAGAATGAAAAAGTAGCAGCATGGATCCGCAAGAAGAACAAGGCCAAGGGAAGGCCCTTTTTGTCTCCCCACCGAACCTGCACAACCCCAGGAGCTCCTATCAACTTCCAGGGCCCAAAGGCGACAGACACACTGCCCCAAGATGCCATGTACATTCAACACGTAGCAGAGCCCAGGAAAAGGAAACCCTCCCCTCCCACCCTCTGCTCGCTCACAATCCCTCCTGCTCCCAAACGCGGCTGCATTTCCATTCGCCAAACACAAGGCACAAGGAGGAAGGGCAGCGGGCAGGCTGGGGAGCCCAGCGCAGAGCTGCACGCACGCGGGGAGCAGGAGGGGACGCTGGCGGAGCCGCCCATGGCCCCGCAGCTGGTCGGGACGCACGCTTTGCAGCAGGAGATGCTCCCCGCGCGCACGCCCCGCCGACTCCCCGCCGCAGCTTCCCTGGCTCGGAGGCGCAGCTCGCTCCCGTCTCCGGCGCTAGTTAAATACGCCTCCAGGCAAGTGTCAGGAGCCAGCCCCATCTGAAATTCATTGTGTTGTCAAGATGACAAGTGCTCTGCCAGGCTCTTAGTCTCTGCTGCCCTTCCTGCATCTATTCCCCCTTCTTCAGCTCATTAGAAACTCCCTTGATATAGCAAGGCTGTTTCTTTTCCTAATAATTTAAGTGTTTTCTTAACTTCAAACCATCAACAGCCGTGGGACTGGAGAAGAAGAACAATGTCAAACACTTTGCCTTCATTTACAGAGATTCAGCCCAGTCTAATGCAGCTGGGAGCAGGGCTTGCTGCAAGGAGGCTCATGGAGCCAAGCAGCCACGCGGCACCGAGCGCGAGCCCAGCTCGAGGTGCCTGCTGGACGACTTGCTCAGCGCCTCTCTGCCCATCCAGGATGTACAAACCACTGTGTCCACGCTGCGGTGCGGAGCACAGGGGCTTTCTCCTCTTCTGGAGGGCTCCAGGCCGCAGGTTCAGCTCTCACCTGCCTATACAGGAGCGATGCAGGTGGCCGGCACTTCTGAGATCAGGCTTTGCCAAATCCTCCTATTTTTCCCCAAACACATATTGTGAGTGAACAGACTGACCTCTAAGGCACGACAGGGTACCCTGCCCTACATTCAGATCGAGGTATCCTCTCATTTTTTCTCCCTGCATCAGGGACAGGAGGGTATCTTTGGTCCTGCTTCAAGATTCCAGCTCTCTCGACCCTGTGTCCACTCGTGCAAAGCCAGGAGGGCTGCGATGGCACGTGCTGTTCTCTCAGGAGACAGTGTCATTCCAGACACCAGTCCCACGGGGTCTGTGTGCTGGCAGCTCACCCCAACCCAAATAAGCTGGAAAAAGAGGGGAAAGCTTCTTATGAAATTGGAGAACCAGCTAGCACATTCCACTGCAGCCCCGTGTCTTCTGACTCTGCATATCTCCATATCTGCATCTCTACTGTGATCTTTGTAGCCATCCCCTTTGTCTTCCATACAGCGACTTTCTTGGGGGATCCAAGCCTGTGTTTAGCCCAGGCTAGAGCCAGAGGAGAGTCAAGAACCAGGACTGCACTCATGACAGTGACCATTACAGAGCAAAAGGTCCCAACAAAGGAGCCCAAGGGGCAGGCAGAAACACAGACAGGACCAGAGCGAGAGTCAGACACGTCCAAGCACAAAGCGCAGACTAGGGGAACGTCCAAGGCCAAGCTGGAAGCTTGTCTAGCACCAGGTCAGAGGAAGCAGGATCACATCCACGAACAAGAACATGAGATGAGAGCTGAGCAGCCGACCAGAGACACAACGTGGCACTAAACCAAGCACAGAGGCTGTCTGCCAGTTCCAGGAAGTCTTTTGCTAAGCTCCCTCTCGGTGACTACATACAAGGAGAGAGCCAAGCACCCAAGAGCTCAGTTACAAAGGACCAGTCACAAGGGTGAGCACAGGAGAATTGTGCTCCATGCCCTCAACATTTGCCCCCAAATCTACATCCAACAAAGTCTGCTTGAGGTGCATCACATTCCATGGGACCCTGCCAAATCCCAAGGCAGAGACCAGACCCTTACCCTTCCTCCAGCGCTGTGTGGAGTCCTCCTCCTGGCTATATCCTCCTACAGGCTTCTTCTCTCACATCCTCCTGCCTCACAACAGTAAAATACCAACTCTTTTGCCCTGCTAGCCATGTTGGGAAATATCCTGACTAGCTGCCCAGGCCCCTGTAAAAGCTTGCTTCAAGGCTTGGCCAAGCCCCTGAGTCAAAAGAGCTCAAGGGGGGAGGCAAATTAAGCTTTCTCCTTGCCTGTACACAAAAGCCTGGGGTGACGAGCGCTGAGGTGGTGCAGAACAGAAGGGATCCTGTGGATCTGCATTGTCAGACGCCCTGCGACACAATCTATCCTGCCTGCTGAGCTGTGCTCCCAGTTAAAGCTTTGTTCTAGTTAGAGCCATTACTTCTATGCCTGATTCCTCAAAAAGAGGGGTTTACAATGTGGCTGCCCACCTATCTCCCCAACACACGCGGTGGACACGCTCCACACTCATTGTGCGACCAGTGGCCAAAACCTGATCCAAGAACTACAGTTAGTACAGGGAGGAAGACAAGTAGGCAAAGGAAAGGTTCTGCTGCTCCAGGAGAGCTTTGCTGAGCAGAGTGGTGGAGACAGAACTTAAAGATCCAGTGGCTCCAGGGACTCCCAAACCGTCCCCGAGAAGCAGCAGATGCCGCCCCTGGGGCGTTGAGCTTGGGCTGTGCTGCCGTAGGGGTCTGGCTGCCTCAACCGGCCTCCCCTGCGCATGGTCAGACCTTCCCTGGGGCAGGGGCTGTTTCCATCCATGGGGTGCACACGGTGAATGGCACAACAGGTCCCTAGGGCTGTTTCCATCCGTGGGTGCACACAGTGAATGGCAAAACAGGTCCCTAGTCTGAGTGGGGCTTCTTGGCACCAACATATAAATAACCGTGATTAGCTCCTCTAAACGAGCATCCTCGTCTTCCAATAAACATCATAAAAAGGCAGAAATGAGACTTAATTCACTTTTATTGTCATAACTGACACACTGCAAGATCTTAATTGGACTGAAAAGAGTTTCCGGGAAGGAGCTGCTGTTTAAGTAACTCATTAGCAGCACCCTGGCAGAGACGGATGCCCCCCTTCCAGGAGGAGGTGGAAAGCAGCGTGGGTGCCACCCCATGCCCGCACTCACCGAGGCTCCCCGGGGCGGCCCCGCGAGGGCTCTGCTCTTGGAGAGTCTCCTCTGCTTCAGGCACACACAAGCCTGTTGTGCAGCGCCACACAGACCCCTCCAACACATCCGTCTTGTGTCCCCCTGCCCTGCTCTGTGCCACTCAACACGGTCACAAAGGCGGGCCACGGGCCAGCACCATCAACCAGCTGCATCAGGGGTGAGTTTACAATACTGAGTCCTTTAAACCACCCCTATGTTACCTACGAGACATCAGTAGTCACCAAGTAACCAGGGATCTTCCTGGACACTTTCTCCAGCCCCATTTCTACACTGGGATCCTCGCATTGTCTTGGGAGGATGATGAGGTGCATGATTTCTCACCTTGAAATCTCCAAAAGCCAAGGGATTGTTTTGACTCACATATGAAAGATATATCAGCTTAGGGACTAAAGCAGACAGAAAGCCATCCAACAAGACAAACTTGTCAGGAAGTTCTGATCTCCTGAAACCCAGGAGCTGCAGCAGGAAACCTTCTGCAGTTCTCAGTGCTGCAGCAGCATGAGCAGCACCTCAACACAGCGCCGTGTGCCATCTGTGCTGCCCAGCAAGCTGGGGCAGCGCCCGGCTGCTTTACCCCACCTCGCGGTCCCGGTGCAGATAAATTCAGGTCTCTGCTCTCGCTGTCTGGGGAAGGGCAGGGAGGGGAGCTGACATCTTTCAAATGAGACCTTGGAAAGAAGCTGTCCGCATGTCTGGGTGTTTAAGATTCCCAGGCAGTGCTTTGCCTGGCTGAAATGGCTTGCTCAAGCACTCCAGCCAGGAACAGCTGTATCCAGGAGCACCGCAATTCCGGTTCACAGCACGAGCGTCATCACCAGCGCTTCTGGCCATGCCAGGGACGCTCTAGGGCTCCCACCAGGCTACGTGCTCTACACACACGCAGTGAAAGATCCCGCTCTCCATTTCTCACATTCTTAAGAGAGATGTGAGGGTCAAGAGGCCAGGGACACAGAGTGACTTTGCCAAGGTCATACTGCAGGCCAGGCAGAGGCAGGCACAGCAGTGCACATGCTGACCTCCCAACCCTGACCCGCTCCGGCCACCCGCCCAGCTGCTCTCCCAAGGGGTTCGCTTTCCCGAGCGCAGAACGCTGCTCCATAAGAGACCAGCAAGCATTTGATAAAGAAAAGAACAGGATGGATAAAACCATGTGTTTGTACAAGAGAGCTTTTGCTCTGATCTTGAGTGCTGCAGTATGTTTTGACCTACCGCTGCAAGATTCAGCTACATCTTCCCTCCCTCCAAATGTGACAGAAGGCACAAAAGAACCCGCGACAGCTGCTGCAAAGCCCCGTGCTGGGATTCCAGCTGACAACCGGCACCAGCAGAGCTGCCCACACACCCATTAAGTCCCACAGCCTCCGCTCCCCTGTCACCTGCAGGAAGTGCGTGCACACACACACATGCAAACAGGGCCTGATCCTCTGCTCAGACACTGCAGAACAGCGTCGCTCTCCAGCAGGTCTGTACGCAAGGAGAACACCCCCCAACACGGGCTTCCCAGGGCGGGAAGCTGCAATGGGCTCCGTGCCTCTGCTGCACATGCCGCTTCAGATTTACTACCGCTGCCAAGAAAGGTGGATTTAAGCCCAAATTTAGCAGCAATCAAATCAATGTGAGAGCGTTCACGTGGGGATTTGCCGCAAGCTTTTGTTAGGCCAGGGCAGGATTTAAGCACTGAACAGCCCTTCCCTTGGGCCATGTCAAGCCCAGGGCTCGCGGTGGCCTCCCTGCTTCACAGTGCAGGTTGTGAGCAAGGAATCCCATTTCTGCCCTAGTGCAGGGGCAATCCTGCCGGGAGCTGGTCGTCCACCTCTCACAGAGGACAAGGAGCTGGCATGGAGAACAGGTCAGTGCTCCAAATGGTACTTCTAAACTTCAACCTCAACTGGCATGCAGGACGCATGGCAGGAGGTTTATATTTCAGTGAACAAGTTTCCCCTCTTCCAATCAACTCAGAGGCAGTAAGAGGTGGGTTTCAGCTAGGCATCAATCTGCCAGCAGCACATCAAGGCTTCTGAACAGCAAGGGCACAGACAGTTGTCCAGTGGAAAGAAAAAAAAAAAGGGAAAAAAGGTCAGAGCAGTAACTCTTGCACTATTTGTTCCACAAACAGAGAAGGTTTACACAGCCTTTCTGGGCAATTATTGGGTAGGAAATAAATCTCAAGAGAAACTCATCTCTTCTCCGGCTCTGCGGCTGAATCTCTTTGCCTCGCGCCCCTCGCAACGTCCCCCAAATGCTTTGCAACAAGATGTCAGTTACACAACTCAAGGCTCAGCCCAAAGAGGCAGCGGAGAACTGTATTAAATTTAATAGCATTGCTCCAGATAATCTATGACCAGTTATAATCAATTGTCCATGCCCACTGCAGCGTGACTACAGCCGCCTTCACAGTGCTGCAGGTGCAGGGCTGGCAGGGAAAGCTCTGCATAGGCTGGAGACGAGAGAGAGCTCTAAGACGGCCTTGAACACACCGAGGGGCTGTGAGGACGCCGAGCAGCGTCTGCGGCCGCTCCAGGCCGGGGACCAAGGTCCCTCGGAGGATGAGCATCCTGGGCGAGCACGCCAACCCCCAAGAGACAACTATCCAAGCTAAGTGGGGAAAAAGACAACGGCCAGAAAGAGACACACTCTCCCCTTTAATTCCAAAAGGCAAGAAAGAGGATCACTCTGTCTTTTATGTAGAGGAAAATGAAGCACGAAGCAACAGGAAGGACTTCTTCTCTGCTTTTACAGAGTCAGGAAGCAATCTTTAGCTCCTGTAGCCCCGGCAAGGCTTTACACACAGCCCTATGCTCCCTATGCAGTGTCATTCCGCCAGCGGGGGCTAACTCCTAGTTAGTCCCTAGCTTCAGGGGACTAATGTCCTCTGAAGCACCAGCAAAGCAGGGCATGAGCAGCCAGGGCTGGGAGAGCCGGGCCAGCCAAGCCATGCGAGGGAGAAGGGAAGGGATGGGGAGCCAGGGGAGACAGTAAGGAGCAGTGCTGGGTGCTGCCCACTCTTACCAGGGCACAGGACATGGTCTGAGCATGTCCCTGTCCCACGCACCCCGACCCCTGCCTCGGTGGTAGCAGCCGGGCAGCTTGGCTTTCCAGGTCTCTCCAAGGAGGACACACCACACAACCCTCTGGAGCATCCACTTCCTTTGCCTGTACATACTGCCACCTGACTTGAAATCTTCCAACAGCTAAGGACGACAGCTGAAGAAATACGGCCTTTCCGACCATTTTCCAGACAATCCCAAATTCAGACCAGGCCTAGGGCACAGAGGCACAACCCGGTGATCAGAGCAAGAGTTAGCCCAAAACAAGACCAAAGTGTGAAGCAAAGGCAGCCTCAGATCCCAAGTCAGTCATTTAGTACCATGCCACACTTAGACAAGCCAAGCTCAAGAGGCTTTTCCACCTCCAGCTTGTGGTCCACCAGAGAGAAATAGTCCTCACAGGATGAGGATATACCTGTGCAGACCACCTCCAGAAACCCCGGGACAGGGGTCTGAACCAGCAGGGAGCAATCAAGCCCGAGATAATTTAACCATGAGGGCAGAAAAGCAGCCAGAAAACTGCTGCCCAGCCCGCTAAACTACCGCTCTCCGGAGGCTGCAAAACCCAAGCTACTTTCACTAAGCAAACGATAAGAAGCAGCAGGGTGCTAAGCCGTCCACTTCAGCCCAGCATAAATCTGAGCGCTTCTCCAGAGCTGGGTGCATGGGGAAAAGGCACTCCAAAAAACAGCAGCCGGTTCCTGAACAGTAACATTGCCATCTAGAGGCCCTCCTGCCTGGTCTGTGGAAAGGCCTGGGAAAACGTGGAAGAATTTCCAGCCTTCACTCTTTGCTGTGTGCAATAAAAGGGAGCACTGAGGGGACAGAGGACATGAGGCTTAGAAGCACAGCATGGGTCAGATTGCAAGAGATTTTAATTAAAATTAGATAGGCAGCGCCAGGGGGGGTTGAATACTCACGTTTGTCTTTGCTCCTTGCAAGAATTTGGCCAAAGTGAAGACAACTATTTCTTCTCTTTCTGTGCTGTGAAGACTTGTCTTGTCCTCAGCAATCCACTTGGAGAGATGTGATGTGAGGATTCTGCCCCGTGCCGTGGCAAGGCCATGCCGAGGAGCCGAGCTGTCCTGTGGGATGAGACCAGCAGTGCCTTATTGGAGTCGCTGTGGAAAGGTGTGAGCGGCACCCGGCTTTGGCTTGGATCTCAAACCCCTTCTGCACACAGGAAAGTGCCAGCAACTCAACGTCCTCCCGAAAGGCAGGCGATCCCCGCAGATCCAGCTCGGGACACAGCCTCTGTTCCACAGCGGAGCAGCTTTATCAGTCCATATCTCTCTCCAGGCTAACAGATCCGCTCACCTGCTGCGTCGCCTCCACCACGAACGCCTCGCAGCCTGCCAGGCCCATGGTGGCATCATCACACCATGCCCTACAGGACGGCGAGGAGAGGGGATTCAGTCAGGGCAGAGCTGTGCTCTGGGCAGCTGTCTGAGAACTGGAGGGAAGAGCAGGGCTCTGGGTCCCATGCAACCCTCCTCCTTATTCCAACCAGGAATTCAGGCCTGCACCCAGGCCAAGACAGCAGTCAGAACTAAAACCAAACATTGGCATTGTGCTGCAGACCTGGAGATCCAAACAAACCCATCATGGGTGAGGCCAGGAGGAGAGGCCCCACGGTGCAACTGGTGGTTATGAGGAACAGGGCAGCATTTGGAGTTACCAGCTCAGATCCTCGGGCTTTCAGAGCTGACGAGACACTAAACAGCTGCAGAACTTGTCTTATGGAGTGCTGTGGGGCAACGAACTCAATGCAGCCCAGCAGAGCAGCTTTGCTGGGGCAGCAGCTTCCAAGAGTCTTCAACTAGAATTCAGCTCCAAAGTCCAATACCTCCAAGGAGAACAGTGCAAACTAAACCGTAAGCCTTGAACGTTCATCAGGTCAGCCACTTCCTTACAGCTTCCACCTCAGTAAAGGATAGGAAACCAGAAGAATAATCTGTAGAGGCTGTAAAAGGCTGTGCCAAACATGTCAAAACAGAGGTGAACGTCTTGGGTTTCTAGCACACAGCTTTCAAATGGGGAAGTACAGCCTAGGTACAGGCTCCTCAGAGGTCCTAGCAATGTGCTGCTTCCCACAGCCTTCCAGAGAAGGGCTCAGATTCTTCTGCTTTCAGACTTCCAGGACTCACCCCACCGTGCTCAGCTCTTCCTGTGGGCCCTCGTTAAGCAGAGCTAAGAATGGGGACAAACAGGTAACAAGGGAAGTTCAGTTAGCAGCTCAGCTGTCTCCCCACTCCTGTCAGGAAAAGAGCCAAGGCCTCCAAGGACGCTTTCCCTTTTCCACACTAACCCCTGCAGCACCCAAGTGAGCATCTCAGCAGCTTACATCATTCTGCACGTCACTGCCTGAACAGCATCAGCTGAGCCTTAGACATTAGCTGTTCCTCCTCAGCACATGAGTCACCCCTCACATGAGCATCTGGGCTGCTTCCAGCTTCCCAGGAGGACTGCAGCCCCCCGGCACCTGCAGTGGGGCAGCACTTCTGCCTTCACCATGCACAGAGGGAGCACGGCAGGGCCCCCACATACGCAGGAGCAGCCCAAGAGCTGTGCCCAGTGGCACCCACAGTAGCACTTAACACAGATGGTTCTGAAGGGGGTTCCTGCTGAAGCATCCATGGCAGCTGTGGCTAGTCTGACCCCTCTACAGGTCCAGCCTTGCACTAGGCAGTTTGGCTACCAAATTATAATTTGTTGCCACAAAGGACTCACAGGGGTGATGCTAAAGATCTGAGAAATATTTCTTAGACCTTGAATGGAGCAGAGGCCATCAATCTGCTCTTCATTTGTGATCACCAGTCACCAGCTTTGCTGAATACCTCAGTCCTTCCCACAAGACTGCTTAGATTATAATTTTCAAGAGTCCTTGCTTCATCCCTCAGGGTTGCTTATGGTGCAGCAGGTCTAGGAGGCGATAGCCAAGGCCAGAGCCACAGAACCACCCCCTCTCCCATCAAGAAGGTGCTTCTAGCATAGATGCAATGGAGGCAGCTTTTCCCGCCACCTAGGAATTAGAAGCCTGTTTCAGCAAATTCATCTTAGCAAATTCATCTCTGTCAGTCAGCAGAGAGTCAGGCCCTCCAGACAGGATTATAGCACAGGTGGTAAATAAATGTCCCCTGCAAGACTACCAGCAGCATCCTCCATGGGCACATTCAGTGCTGTGGATATCAAATGTACACCAAAGGCCTCAAAAACCTCAGTCTTGATGCTACAGAACCTATGGAATGTGGAAAGGGAGGCTAGAGGTAGCTGAACAAAGGCCACAAATGGTTGCACAGGCCTTTGGGACAAAACAGCATGCAAAAACAGAGAAGATGCCCCCTTTCAAGATCTCATGGGAGCCACAGCAAGCATGAGGAAGAGGGAGAGTGGTAACTCTCTCTTTTCTAAAGACATTAATCAGCAGGTGAGACTCATCAAGTCAACTCAACCCTTGGTTGAGATGATGGCCCCAAGAGCTGGACTTGAAGCTTGTGGTCAGCAAGGCAGGGAAAGCCGGGGGTCAGGCAAACCAAAGGGGAGAAGATGTGCCAGGGAATGCAACTGAGGGCCGAGGCTGGAGCCTGCAGTCAGCTGCGAGGAACTGAGGCTGAGCCCCTGAAACCAGCACTAGTAGCCCAGCTTGCACCAGCTGAGGACAGGGACTGCAGCAAGGAGCTCCAAGCTGGAGAAACCTGTCGGCCCTGCGGAGCAGGCTGGAGGAGACAGATGAATATCAGCCAATGCCGGCCTTCCAGCTTGTGGTCTCCTGCTTCAAAGCCTCAGACAAGGGTTGTGCCACTGTTCACACACTGCCATGCCTACAAAACAGGTCTACATAAGCTTAGCTCTGCCAAAGGCAAACACAGAGCCCACTGCAATCTGCCACTGTGGAGGTGGCACATGCCCTGCTGCAGCCCATATCTCTGCAGGCTTCCCAGGGACTGCCCCGCTCACGGACCCGCTGCAGCTTCAAGCACACGCTCAAATCCAGGCCAGTCCTTAGCAGGGAAGCCTTTGTCAGTGAAGATTAATTCCTGCGGTTTGCAGCTTTCTACCTGAGCTACCTTGGCACTTGAGCTGTCAGGAAGGAAAAGAAAAGATAATAAAATCCTCTCAATGATCAGGGACAAACTCCGGTTGGGTCTTCTGCAGTTCTGTCACGTTTTTAAACTGGTGAACCACTGAAACTGCTAACAGTAAGAAAAAGAAATTCACTCTGAGCCCCTGAAATCTCTGCTGAGAAGGTGAGAGACTGGGAAAGCACACTTGAAGAAGGACTTTGAAAACACACCACTATTTAGACTTAATTAGGGCTGGTGCAGGCCAGGCAACTGTTAATGTGCTGTGCTCGTGGATGGAGCCATGGTTACTGCTTGCTAATGGAGGAGCAGGGACAAGAGCCCAGGACTGAGCTGCAGGTGCCACTGAGGACACGGAGGGGAGGCTCCCGGGCAGCTGCTGCTTCCCTCCCTCGGCGGTCGGCAGGTCCGTGATGGATGGTCGAGTTGCAGCCCCCGCTCCTGCGACACATCATTGGATTTGCCGCAGACACGGGGCTGGAGCTCTGCGCACCACGAGGGGTCACGGTCCCTCTGAATAACGCCCCGAGGAGCGCCAAGAAGTGGCACCAAGCCTTGCCCCTTGGCATCACAGGGATGCTAGCTGGAGTGGGGGTGGCAAGAGGAGCTTTCCCTGCTGGCCCTGGCTACCATGAATGATTCATACCTGCTGTGTTGGACAGACGCCACCATATGCTGGCGTGACGGCACACGCTGCCTCCCAGCGAGCCCTCGCCCTGGAGAACAGGGCCCAAGGAGCTCCACGGAGGTAGGTGCGGAGCCCTCCTCCAGCCCCCTCCACAGAGCAGCACTCATGTCCATCCCACGGCCAGCAACGCAGAGCTCGTGTTGAGCAGATCCATGGGCAGCATGCCCAGGGGCTGTTCGTAAGGCAAGACCATGCCCTGGGATGGTGTTCTGGAACCAGACCGTGTCAGATGGCCTCAGTCTCCTGGCAGGTTAGGGCTGAGATCCCGAGCCAACACGGGAGCCAGCAACACCCTGGCACAGGAGACACACTTGGAAGGCAGATCACACGGAAGATCCTGACACCACCACCCCAAACCTGCCTCCCAGCTACGGCACAGCCTTTTGGCCTTTTTCTGCTCCATGAAAGGGGAGTCAGGCACAGCGGATGTGCGGATCAAAGACCAGACAGGTGTGCAACGGCACACGGCTCACACAGCAAGGGAGGAACAGCCAAAAGGCACAAGAGACAGACGTAGCCCCAAGGAGAGCAGAGCAGGAGCCAGCACAGGGACACGAGGCTCCACACCGCAGGAACCCTGGGCATCACAGCAGGCACCTGAGAAGCTCCAGCTCTTCCCACCATTAGCAGTTTCAGGTGCTTTGCTCTTATTTAAAAAAAAAGAAAAGAAAACAAAAAGAAAAAAAAACTCTAAACATCTGAACATCCCATAACAAGTCAAGGCCTACGCAGTGTTTTCTCCTTGTCCTCAACTCCACCCTATCCCTTCAGTGCTCCTTACCAGCGCAGACTGGAATGCACGTGAGCAGCCACCTGCAACCGTCACCAAATGCTCTGGAGCAGCAGTTACTGCTTATGGGGATGCCGCTGCTGCTCCCTCCAGCTGGCAGGACTGCAGGACAGCGGTGTTTGCTGCCAGGCACTCCACTTGAAATTACAAATATTGTCCCACCACTGGTTCTGTCATCACAGACATCTTCCATCATCACGGACAACTGGGACCCACTGTGACTTTGAGCTGCAGAGCCAGCACTCAAATGGGGCTAGCGCTGCTCTCCAAGCAATGAGCAGTATATTTAAACAGCAAAGCGCAGAGAGGGAAGCGGCAGGAAGCAGAAGGGGGAGTAGGGGGAGAGCTGCTCATTTGTCCTTGGCAGAACAGCTCTGAGGCACCAGCAAACACTCTGCTCTGAGGGTAAGGAAAGCACTGGCAGCTACAAATTACTAATCAATGTCGGGTAACAACAACAGTAGCTAATAATGAAGGGCTGATCAGCTTACTACAGCAGTAATTATTCCTGACACCAGCCCTCCGAAGCAGCATCCAGGCTTAGCACGCTGTCTGCCGTGATGATAACCCAAGATAACAAGCAAAATTTTGTGCTGGAAGGAAGGAGCGGGGAGAAGGAGGGTGAGGGGGGAAAGAGCCCTCAGCAATTAGCGAGACTTGTGGTGCTAATTACGCTGCGAATGGCGCGGGGCTTTGTCGGAGCCAACCTCAGCCTGGCAAGGACGCTCTCCAGGCCTGTGCAGGGCCAGGGCCCCGTGGCGCCGCGGCAGCGACAAACGCGTCGTGGTGGGACAACAACGGGCTCCGCACGAGCCTGTGGCCACCGCGGGTCGCCCGGGGAAAGCCCCTCGCCCCGCGTGCCCTGCAAGGGAGGCTGCTCTGCGCTTGCCGTGGGGTCCAACAGGACCAACACTCACACAGAAACCTTTATTTACCGGTGTAGTGCTGAGAATAGGTTGGAAACACAGCGCCTGTGTCCACAGCCACTTCTTGGCTCGTGCTGCTGCCCGGCTGCAGCAGCCCGGGAACGAAGGTGCTCCAGCAGCCCTGCGGCAGGAGGCAGGCTGAGCTTAACACCCACTCAGCAAGGCTGCTCCACCTGGCATGGCAGCAGTGCGAACGCGCCAACACACGCGTGCTTTCCCACATGCACACACGTGCACCTCCTACTGTCAGGATAGGTGAGAAAAAAGGCGTAAGAAGCCTCTGGGCTTGTGATCACAGATGCCTCCCTCACCCACCTTCCCAAGCAGCTGCAATTACGCACACCATTTTCTAGCACCCTTCATGCCGAAGGCTCCAAACTGCTCTCACACCGAGGTACATTTTAGGCAGGGGCTCAGCAGCAAGGCAGCTGCTTCTGGATGCGGGGCTGCATAGCCGGCGCACAGCACTGTGAGCTCCACGAGCCAGAGAGGAATTAAGGGCTTGCCGCTTCCCTACACATGGATCAATCCAGTTAGGAGAGCAGCAAGAGCTGTCTGAAGACAGATGCCTGCGAGGAGCACAGTCTGCGGGCTCTTCCCAGACCTCCAAGGACTGGGGGGCTCTTCCTTGGCCACTGCTTTGCAAAGCCCCTGCAGCCCTCAGTAACACCAGCCAGACACTTTGCCGGCACAACAGGATTCAACAAATCCAGAGTCACAGAGAGGGGCAGTACAACTGGAGACTCTCCACATGTGCAAACATCCCAACACGTCTCCAGGAGCATCTCTCAGCCCTCTCCTTCCCCGCCGGGGGGTCCTGATAGAGGCCTGCAGATGTGCCCCCCACCCCCAAGCCACTTGCAGTGCTGCAGTATAGCCCCAAATCCTATTACAGGGCAGTGTCAGGGGGACGCAGCTCCCAGCCCACGCACAAACAAAATCCTATTACAGCAGGGATCCCAATTCCAGCCTTTATTTACAGAAATTATTATTACAAGGGAGCCTGAGGGAAATCACGGTTCTGGGCTTTACACGCGGAATTCGTCACTGCCACGGGAGCAGCCTCCCAGCACCCTGAGGCCAGCGCCGAGACGCAAACTGCCTCCGCGTTGTGCACCATGGAGAAGAAGGGAGCCGAAAACGGCAGCCAGGCCAAAGCGGAGGAGGGAAAGGCAGGTGCGTTGCTTCTGCCCGGCCCGAGGCAACTTCCAGCAGCAAGGGGCACCAAATCCTCTGTACCGCTTGATTAAATTACCGCTCACCTAAGCTCAGGTTGCTGCTCTGCCGGAACGAAACAGGCAGGGGGAGCGCAGCCCTGCCCGGACGCGGGGCAGCACTGAAGAGAGACAAGGAAGGGGAGCAAACTGCTCCTGCCTCCTCCTGAGCAGGCACACAGGGACGTGCAAACAAAGCGGAGGTGCTGAGCACCTCGGGGCACCCTCTCCCGCCTGCAGCCTGTGCACTGCCCAGGGACTCCAGCACAGTGCTATAGTTAGAGCTCTGCCCTGCCTCAGACCTTGAGGGGCCAATGCAAACCAAAGGGAAGGCTTCTGATACCAGACAGGGCAACAGACACGTCTTCTCGGGGCAGATCAACCTCAACACACGCTGTTCAGATTATATAGCATACGTGAGGAGAAGGAAAGAGGGCGCCTGGCCTTGCTCAGATCTACAGGAGCGGCCCGTAAATGTGTCAGTGCTGGGCAAATGAGGCAGGAGAGCAGGAGAGGGGCTGGTCAGCGCGGCAGGGTCCCTGCAGCACAGCAAGCACGGCACCACGAGGGTCTGAAATCAGAGCGCCGACACCCGCTGCACGGTGCTAACCCCCCAACACCAGCACAGCAATAGACATCTGCTGCAGAAAGATCTGTGGCAGCGGCCAGATCTCCCTCGCCCTTGGAGGGTTCCCAGTAAACATCACTCGTCACCGTTTTGGTGGCGCAGGCCCACAAAGTTTGACTCAGGCCAAAGATGCTCTCACAGCGCTTGGCCTGCACATTCGCAACCAGTTGTGTCCTCGGCCATTCCCATCCATCTGTCCCATTCCCATCCATCTGTCCCATTCCCATCCATCTGCCCCAGAGAGGAGGCACTGTTGAAAGCATCACCTTGTAGAGCAGCACTCAGAGAGATGTCCCCCATCACAACACGAGAAGAAGGCAAAGCTTCACAGGCAGCAGGGGCGTCCCACCAGCTGCAATTCCGGGGCTCCGACAGCAATGGGTGACTATAACAGCTCCCGGAGGGGACCTGGACAATTTGTGCATCCTGGGATAAGCCACGCAGGAGAAGGCATGCCACACGAGCAGAGGATGCAATCTCAAATACTGGACTGAGCTTCCAGAAATTCAGGACGGAACCACATCCTTCTTCTAGATGCCCTTTGTGCCCTCCCTCGGGCAGCTCAGTCTCCTGCTGCCACCCGAACCAGGAAGCAAGGCCTTGCTCCTTCTCATCTGAATGGATGCACCAGCTCTGACGAAACAGGGTAACAAACACACTGGCCCCTCTGAGTCCTCCAGCATTTCAAGGTGCATCTTACTACACAGCCCCGTTCCTAAGTGTACAGGACTTGCTTCGCTCGGGCATTTCATCTCAGGCAACACACAGCATAAAGGGCAGCTTGCCAAAACAATACCCCACGCAGGACGAAAAGCATCACCCCTGGGAAATCTGCACCAAGGAAGTTCGGGAAGCTCCCTCCCAAACTGGTGCAAGCACAAGGTTGTTCAGATCCCTCCCCAGCTGCGAAAGCCTCCTACATTTCACACCTTACCTTACAGAGTGGCTGTTTCCTGAAGAGGAAGGAACCACCGGCAAGTTGGAGCACAGCAGAAAGGCAAACCTGCCTCATGCCGCTTGTTTTACAGCTTCTGCCCCACTGAGTCACGGTAGGTGGGAGCTTTCGGAAAGACCTGTATTATTGTTAGTGCCTGAACTAACACTGACTCTAATCGGAAAGAGCGTATTCCCTCCTCATGAGCCAGTCCTTTTTTCCTTCTTTTTACAGCATGATCGGACACTACACTCACATAGCAGGAGCTGGCGATGAGTCAATCTCTACTGTTGTCAGCTGGAACGATAAGGGTGAAATTGCATCACTTATCAGTGATGAGCCAAAGGGGTGGCTGGACTGAGGTTGCAGAAGGAAGTTAATCCCCAAACGGGACGTTCTGAAAAGCCCCGACCTTCTGCCAGAGCCCTGGGAGAGCTCAGCCTTGCTTCAAAGCCTCAGAAGGAGTTAATCATCTGCTTGCAGAAGCTACAGTTCTCTTGCATCCACCTGCAGAGATCTTGTTGGGAGTTCAATGGCAATTTTCGCACTAACATGTTGCAAGTTCTCAACGGTTTCAAGCTGGGAGTCCCGCAGGGTCAGTACACACGGACTCATTGATCGTAACATCTAAATAATAGGACCCAACTCCTGACTGCCTGGCTGCTTAAGACCTGGATTATTCCAGTTGTAAACGGATTCTGCTTTTAAGTCAAGACCACGTTTTACAGCTTCATTTTTCCAGTGGGAAACTACTCCCTGCTCCAAAGCTCCACCAGGCCGGGTGGGAAGCCCTGCAGCCAAGGACCTGCCGTATTTCTGCTGGCTGCACTGCAAACAATGTGTTACGGGGCCAGTGCTGCTGAAGCTCCCTCTAAATCAGTTCCATCACCCTCCCTGCCATCACGGCTGCTAGACTCTACCTTATTGATGCCATCTGCTCTTGACATAGCTGGTTTTTTCTTCCTTTTCAGTCAGCAATCAAGAAGTAGGGAGGACTCACAGGCTTTCGAAACTGACAGATCTAAACAAGCAATGCTCAGCACACGAGTCTGAGAAATTAAGCAGCCAAGCAACTAAAACCACTAGTCAAAATTACTTGCAGCAAGATAATACCTTGCCCATTGTACATAAGCCTCAGCTCTTTGGGGACATTTCCCTAACTTAGTCCATGTCAGCATTTATTAAGGATAACACTTTTATTTTTCTCTCTCTTCCTCTCCAGGATGCAAGAACATACCCTGTCACAGAGAAAAAGCCACAGAGGGTACTGGAGAAGATCTCAAGAGCATTTTCCCAGCTCCATAAGCAGCCCTTGGCCCATGAGATCACATGCGGATGTTCCTGGGGCAGGTTCAACCCTGAAAGGTCAAAACTTACCTGCAATTTTCTTCTGTAATGTGAGACGTAAAAACCTGTGATGCCAGCTCGGGCCCAGTGACTTGTGCTTGTAGGGGTGGCGTGGTGAGAGATCAGCTCTCACCCAAACACTTCAGTTTTGGTTGACGGCTCCAATGGACATCCAAGCTTGGCTCTGTATGTGAGACTGCCAGAGATCACTGCAGTCTTGGCTAGATCAGCTGTTTGACTGGAGTATGAAGGTATCCGATGGTATCAAGATCGGTGCTTTGGCGATGGATAGCTAAACAAGACAGTTGCCTTCCCAAACTGCTAAGTAAAGCAGATAAAGCAGCTGAAGGTTTATTTGATTATTTAATCAATAAGATAATTATATTAATTCAACAGCTTGATCTAAGGCCACTTCCTTTCTGTTTGATTTACCTAACAGAACATCATTTCAGAATTTTCATAGCTTAGTAGATGAAATCCATAAAATAGCAAACTAGTGTTAATGAGATATATTTTCTTTAACTATGAATTTTAAGAAGCCAGGAGGCAGAAAGAGCAATGACAGTGAGTACGTAACGAGAGCCCTTAGATTCATACCTGCAATCATCCCACCACCCACCAGATGGGACAGAATTCATCTCAAAGGCAGGGTGTCTCCTGAGCTGGGCTCCAAACTTGCCACCAGCACTTGTGAGAACCTGGGGGAGAACAGAAAAGCTGGTGCATCCACATCTTTTTGTTGTATGTGCTCTAGAGGTTCATCTAACATGTTTAATACACAGGGGTCCAACCACTTCTAGTGATGGTACAAAATGGACTAACAACGGGCATGCAGCTGTTCTCCATTTACAGGGAGAAGCAGAACAGTGAGGTGTCCTCCTTTAGGAGGACTTTGGGAGGGCATTTTTTTAGCTGCCGAGGTGGTTTTAGCTTGGTTTCTTAAGCAAACAGCAGATAGAGAAGCCAGTCAGACACCCTGCAGTGCAAAGAGACTGAGCCCGGTCCCTACAGCGAACCCCAAAGAGAACTGCTGTCTTACTAGACCGCAGAGAATCCCACCCCACGGCAGGAAACAGGTCCCATTCACCCTCCTTCTCATGAAGGTGCCCCTTCCTCACTCATCTTGCCGGGTAGCCACTTCCAAGAAAGCAGCCTGGGGAAAAGCATCCTGCCAAAGCAGGGAGCCTGGTGCTCCTCACGTTGGTTCTCAGCTCTCTCCCTTCCCTGGCAAGGGCAGAAACCTTATGACAACACACACACACACACACACACACACACACACACCCCTGCCTGCAACTACAGCCACAACATAATTTGCAAAACCTGCTGTCAAGATAATTCTCTCCTTTCCCTTTCTCCACTTGAAAATTAGCCAACATCTGACACTGCCAGGAGAGATGCAGTAAAAGCAAGTCAGCCTCCTTCAAACAATGCCAGGCTTTCCCTGCCAGCTTCCTCTCTGGGTAATACCCTCCTTTCAGCGGGAACGAAAAGCCTCTAAATTAGAAAGGCCAGGACAGCAACCCACGAGCTCCCACTCCCGCCCTGATCAGTGAAGCCTGCTAATTAAAAGCAGTTGACCTGAGCAAAGAACAGTTTGGAGGAGATTAGCCCAAGGGAGACAAGATTTAAAAATTAAATTACTAGTCTGTTTCATTTTATTTTACAAGCCTGTTTTGTAAAACCTCCCACACGCGGGTAGATGGTGATTTTTGAGGACTTAGTCCCAATTTGTAAGAGCAAAAGAGCAGAGAACCAGGTCCCGCTGCTTAATTCACTGTCGAACAACACTGGGTGCTCAGGGCTCTCCAAGTGGCTTTCTCGTAGGAGATCCAGGTGACACCTGAAAAAACAGCCAGCAGGCACCTAATTTCTCCAGCTTGATTAACTAGTCCTTTGCACCCTGCCACAGCAACAGGGCTGTGAACAAACCCTCAGACAGGCGCTCTTGCCGTGCAGCCAGAACCGGGCTGACGTATTTATCTCTGCCTATAGTCCCCTGGGAGATTTATACCAAGCAATAAAAGGAGACAACTACCACCCAAAAGCAATGGCACTTGGGTCAGGCTCCTGTCATCTGGCCTGATCAGTCAACTACTACCTGCAGAAATGCACTGCAGAGGGCTATGAAACAGAGGGGAAGTCCTGAGGCACCAGAACACGTAGCAGTGATGCTGGGTCTCATGTCTGGGGTCTCTCACACGGCTCTCGAACAGCAAGGAGGCAAAGAGGAAGGGGCTCTGCACTTTTGAGGGGTCTCAGGCCTCATTTTCAGAGCTGCTCTGAAAATGCTCTATCTGGAAAACGGGGAGCTGGAAGACAGGGTCCCAGCTCCTCCAGCACAACCAGGCTCTCTGCAGATGTCATTCCTTCTCTGGCCACTGCACCTTGCTCTGCCTTGCCACAGAAAAGAGCTCCTGCAGGAAAAGCTGCACACCTCTGATAAGAGATTTGCCCAGCCACAAAGAAAGAAAGGGCTCCTCGCAGGCTTGGACTAAGCACCACTTGGAGAAGAGCTGCGACGGATCTGCTTTCCTTGCACCATCCTCTCAAGAGGCCAGGAGGCCTTTTCTGTGCCCACGTTTCCGTGGCTGCTCCTCGGCCCAGGCCATGCTGGTGCTTTGGGGACTAGGTCTGTCCTCCACGAGCGAATGGCTTTCTGCATCCGCCAGGACCTGCAGGGAGGAATAAACTGAAATAAATGGAAATACACAGCCCCACTGCACCACTCGCTGCCAGCCCTCGTGGCACGCGCAGCTGAAAGCACCTAACTCTTAACTGCTCCTTTCATTTGAGGTCACCGGGCACAGGAGCTGGTTGAGGGCTGGCAAACAGCTTCAGGCCTCAGCCCTGGTGAACCTGCTGTCCCCCCAGGGCACGACAGCCCAAAGCCACCGGGGCGACCACCCATCTCTGCTCCTCTCTCTGCGTGGGAAGGGATCACCCCTGGATCAAGCAGTGTTGGGATCCTGGGCAACAAAACAGAGGCCCGGCCTCGTTCACCCATGTGTCACCTCTGGAGTGACTGCAGAGCCAGAAGGGCGCCCAGCACACGGGGACGTTTCTACCAGGGCTTTCCTTCCCCAGGACTGTGCTCTCCTCTTTCCACCTTCACAGCCGTCCACAGTAGCTTGCCAACAATCATTTTCCAGCCCAAACGCCTTGTACAGCCCCATCTCAGGCACCTCCACCAGAGCAAGGCAATTTCCCTTTCAGCTGCAGCTCCAAACTAATGATCTCATGCTTCTTTCCATCTCCTAACCCAAAAGCTGTTTGAAGACTGAGGAGTTGGTCATGAATTAGGACCCTAATGCCCCAGGAAATGATGCCTGCTTGCAAATGCCTGCCTAAAGAAAAGGAAGAATAACTGCCCAAATACAGGGACAGCCATGTGGCCTCTCAGCGAGTAAGCAATCCTTATTGCTCTTTACAGAGAGGACTGGGAAATAAGCATTTAACGATACCCACAGCCAAACACACGTCACGCTGCAAAACCAGACATGTCTCAGAGGTGCCCTACTTGGGAAAAGGCCACGTAGCTTGTCAGGCTCACCAAGTGCACGGGGACGTCCTGGTTTGGACATTATTATGCTAAGGCGACCCCCCATGAGCTGCAGGGCTCCAGTAGAAGAGATATAAATGGGCTAAAGGAAGACCTTCCACGGGTTGAGAAGGATTGGGTTAGGGATCACTTAGGCAAACTGGCCACTCAAAAATCTATGGGCCCAGATGGGATGCACCCAAGAATGCTGAGGGAATTGGCCGAGGTTATTGCTCAGCCTCTCTCCATCATCTTTGAGAGGTCCTGGAGAGCAGGGGAGGTGCCCGAGGACTGGAAGAGAGCCAACGTCACTCCAGTCTTCAAAAAGGGCAAGAGGGAGGAGCCGGGCAATTACAGGCCGGTCAGCCTCACCTCCGTCCCTGGAAAGGTGATGGAGCGGTTCATCCTAGAGAGAATCTCCAGGCATATGGAGGAGAAGAAGCTGTTGAGGAGCAGTCAACGTGGATTCACCAAGGGGAAGTCATGTCTGATGAACCTCATAGCCTTCTATGATGAGATGACAGGCTGGCTGGACGAGGGGAGAGCCGTGGATGTTGTCTACCTTGACTTCAGCAAAGCTTTTGACACCGTCTCCCATAATATCCTCATATACAGAAGCTCCGAGAGAGTGGACTAGATGAGTGCACGGTGCGGTGGATCGAGGGCTGGCTGGATGGCAGAGCTCAGAGGGTGGTGATAAATGGGGCCGAGTTCAGTTGGAGGCCTGTGGCCAGTGGTGTCCCCCAAGGGTCAGTACTGGGCCCGGTGCTCTTCAACTTGTTCATCAATGACCTGGATGAGGGCACGGAGTGCACCCTGAGCAAGTTTGCAGATGACACCAAGCTGGGTGGAGTGGCCGACACTCCGGAGGGCTGTGCTGCCATCCAGAGGGACCTGGACAGGCTGGAGAGTTGGGCAGAGAGGAACCTCATGAGGTTCAACAAGGACAAGGGCAGGGTCCTGCACCTGGGCAGGAATAACCCCAGGCACCAGGACAGATTAGGGCTCGACCTGCTGGAGAGCAGCTCCACGGAGAGGGACCTGGGAGTCCTGGTTGACACCAAGTTAACCATGAGTGAGCAGTGTGCCCTCGTGGCCAAGAAGGCCAATGGCATCCTGGCTGCATCAGGAGGAGCGTTGCCAGCAGGTCAAGGGAGGGGATTCTGCCCCTCTACTCAGCTCTGGTGAGGCCGCACCTGGAGCATTGGGGGCAGTTCTGGGCTCCCCAGTATAGGAAGGACGTGGAGCTTCTGGAGAGGGTCCAGAGAAGGGCAACCAGGATGATTAAGGGAATGGAACATCTCTTGTATGAGGAGAGGCTGAGTGAGCTGGGCCTGTTTTCTCTGGAGAAGAGAAGGCTSAGAGGGGATMTGATTAATRTGTRTAAGTTCAGGAAGGGAGAATGCAGGGAGGAAGGGGACARGCTGTTCTCACTGGTGGCCAGCGAYAGGACGAGGGGTAATGGCCAYAAGCTGAAGCACARGAAGTTCCGTCTCCAGGTGAGGAGCAACTTCTTTACTGTTAGGGTGACAGAGCAGTGGAACAGGCTGCCCAGGGAGGTTGTGGAGTCTCCTTCTCTGGAGGTCTTCAAAACTCGCCTGGATGCCACCCTGTGCCACATGCTGTAGGTGTGCCTGCTGGAGCAGGAAGGTTGGACTAGATGATCTGTAGAGGTCCCTTCCAACCTTAAATATTCTGTGATTCTGTGATTATTTATGTTGCATAAAGGAGCATCTCTGAGATTCTCAAACACAAGGCTGTTCAGCGCAAAAGCGCCAATTCCCCAGCTGCTGCCCCTGAACTAACCCCATCAGCTTCTAATCATCACGAGGGAGTATTGCAAATCCAAACACTTTTTCTTAAAGGGAAAAAAATCTCACTAGAGACGTAGCAAAAACATCCTCATCCTACTTGTGAGGCAGGAGACTTCTTTAAAAGGAGCTCCTCTCGCTAGGGACACCTCTCCCTGCCCAAAGGCAGGAGAAGCGCAGGAAGGGTGAAGAGAAGCACCCATCAGAGGAGGGTGCGGAGATACGGCCCCTTCCAGCTACCGGGCTCAAATCCAAACCCCAGCTCAGCGTCTCCAGCACGCTCTTAATGGGAAGCAAAGGAGAGCAATGGAGTATTTCCTTCCGACCTTTCAGATCTAAGAACCTCTCCCAGGTAGCAGACGGGCGGGTCCATCAAAAGGAGACTAGCACTAGCCAAGAAGCCCATTTGCCGGGTAAAACCTTCCCGTATGAGGAAACTGAGGTGAGCTACCACCCGGCAGAGCGGCTGCAGTAACGTGGCAGCAGCGGGACCTCCAGCCAGGAAAAGGCCAGGGCTTTGGGGCTCTCCTTCCAGCCAGGGCTCCATAGCTCCCCTGGGCAAGCTCATTCCCATCCAGCTGCACGAGGCGGACTCGGAAGGCTGGGAGCTCAGGAAGCTTGGCTGCAGTGAAACAGCAAAGATGTGCCAAAAGGAGCATGTTTACCTCGAAAAACAAACAGTAACACCAGTTGAGTTCATCTTTTTGGTTACCGAAGTAGCACTAGCTCTGACTTCCCCGCTGGGACCGAGAGGATAACTCAAGCTGGAGCCATCAAGAGTTGCAGTCACTTGGGCATCTCTTTTACACTGAATTACGGCTTCTATAAAAACCAGGGCAGCATGCCCTGAAGGTGCCCTTTAGCAGCATAAAGGGAAAACTACTGCCAAAGACAGACCTTGGCAAAGCAACACGATCCAAATGGGGACATGTGCAGAATCTATCGGGGTTCGTAACTGCGCAGCCCTGGCGCCCCAGGCAGGGTTTGGGCACAGGCTGCAGCCTCGACCCATGCAACGGCCGGGAAGAGAGCAGGGGAAGGGGCTGCTGCTGCACACAGCGCTGGATGTGCCCACTGTCTGCCAGCCAATCCCTGTAAAAGCCGTGGTTTTCCCTCTCTCCCTTTGGGCACCTGCAAGGATCAGCAGCTGGAAGGCCCCTGTCCCTGCCAACCCCAGCACCAAAGGAGCTGCCCTCTGCGTTGCAACCTGTCTCTTGTTCCCGTTTGTTACGTTTTTGCCCTGACTACATGCCTCGGGCAAGCGACACTTGCGTTGTGCAAAACTTGGGGGGCGGAATTGTACAGCTTGGCTGCTGCCAACACACAGATGTTACAGGCTGGGTCACCACAAGGTGCTAAAGGCCGCAAGAAACGCTGCAAAGCATTAATTATGTTCCCACAGCTGTTCCTTAACCCTCGCCTTCTTTTCTTCCAGCGACTGCCAGAAAAACAACTGTGAACAGGGAAGTTAAAGCAGGAGGCTTTGAAAGGAAGCAAAGCAGAAATGTTAAAGGTGACGAGAAACATCCCTCTGCAAACTGTTTTAACATTGCTCATCCCTTTCCTGGAATGCCTCCTCCTCTCCCACTCGGTGAGATTCTGAATTCAAACAGGACTCAGGGCAAGAGGGAAGAACGCACGAAGTCCTGACGTATCCGAGCAGAGCACTGGGACACTAATTGACAGGCTTGGAAAGGTTTTGTCCTGCCAGGGCCGCCACAGGACGCTGCCACCAGAAAGTCCTCACCACTCGTTCTGCAGACCAGCTGCACCTGGGCCCCAGCCCCAATGCAGAGCTAAATCCATCAGCAGCACGGTACGGGCTCTGCTGCAGCTGGGTACAGGGAAGCAAAGAGGTCTTACAAAAAACTCCAGACTCCTGAATAGATGCTCCCCCCGCTGCTCCCCCTGCTTTAAGCTGCAGTCAAATAGAACAAAACTCCTTTTAAGCCTTGCAGATGTTGTGTTTCTGAATCACCTGGCTGTGCTGCTCGCGCCTGTGAGAGGAAAGAGGATGGTTTCTGGAAGCCTTTGTGCCGTGACTCTCCATGCACGATGAGCTCCCGCACACTTTTGGGCTAAATAAGCTTTTTATGTTGGAAATGAAGCAGGGAAAAGCTATGCCCACCGCAGCAGCCCACAAACGAGCAGAGCCTGAAGCAAGACACGTGCATGCAGGAAAAGCAGCATCCTGCACTGCACACAGATCCCAAACTTTTAGAAAGGCAGGGAAAAATGAGGACAACAACACTGCCTGGCAGCTCCTGGACGGGCCATTGGGGCCGGCTATGGGGCTGGGCCCCCAGTCCAACAGCACTGGGGAGAATGGTTTCCTGAAGCGCTGCTCATGGTGGCCGCCTTGGGAAACCTCCATTGAGTTTAAACATCAAGTAAGGAAACAACGTTCTGGCCTATTCAAATCTCGCATGAACACGTGCTGCAGCCTGGTTATTGTAGAGCAGTGCTCAGCTGAGACGTTTGTTCTCAGCAGAATGATCTAACACTCCTTTCCCAGGGGGCATTTCCACCCCTAGCAGTTTGGATGGGCAGTTATTTTACAAAGTGGAAAAATAAAGCAGCAACATGACATACATTGCCTGCTGTCCCAGGACAGCAACTGCTGCCTGCCCAAACCTCCTCCCCAAGCACCAAGAGCCGCAAAGAAGAGCCCCATTCTCCAGCAGCCCCTCTCGCAACAGCAGTTTCCCTCTGGTCTTTCTGTTCCTTTCTCCCAGCATTTTTCTTCATTTTCCTCTGACTCCGAGTTCAAGTTACTTGGATTTCAGGGAGGGGCTGGCAGGTTGTGGTGAAGGGGATCCCAGCGGCGCTCCTGCCTGGCCGCCGCCTCGGGAAGCAGGCAAGGCGCGAGGGCGGCTGCTGCTTTTAACCAGAGGCCGCGTCCGACTGGGGCGCTCGGGGAGTTAATGAGCACTGCGCAGGGAGGGAGGGCTCTCAGAATGCAAACAGAAAGCTTTGGTTTTGTATTTCATTATTTGTACAGGAAAAATAAGTCAGGGGCACAAAGGAGGGAGGGGAGTACTTAAAAAAAAAAAAAAACAGCAAAATTGCAGGTTTGTGGTTGCAAGAGCCTCCTGGTGCACCCCGTGCCCATAGAGGGAGGTGCTTAGTGCCCGTGCAGGACGCTACTGGTTGCTTTTGTCTCCTAGTCCTCGAGGTGGGCTCTCCGGGTCCCCGGGGGGAGATGTCCCTCGCAGAGCACATCAGTGCTGCAGGCGCTGTGAGGAGACAGTTGCAATCCCATTCAGTCAATGAAAGCCTCCATCGCCTGCACTAAGGGCCAGCCACAAGCACCACATCCTCCCCAGATGCTTAACGTCCACCCCATCTTCTAGAAACCACGAGGTGCATTAGTTTGCAGTGCACGAGGGGCACTTCATATCAGCCATTCCTGCCAGCGTGAATGCCAGGGTATTCAAACACACATCACAACCCTGGAGAAACCTCCTCCCTGGCCTGCTCCATCCACCCAACCCCCTGCCACGACCTCTGTGATGACCCCATATGAGTCCCAAGAGTCTCCAGGTTGAGATGCTGAGTTCAGACTCCCTGAGAACTCACTCGCTGCCCCTAAGGGCCATCTGCAGCACTAGGCATGTTGAAGCCAACCCAACTGCCTCTAGAAGAGGCAGACCGCATCAGCAGACTTGATGCTAGTCCCCTTCCAGCAGCAGGGAAAAGGTTAAGAGAGGAGATGTTCAGATGTACATCTTTGCCAGAACCACCAGATGATCCATGTGCACACATTTCTCTACTCTAAGACCTAATTTTCCGCCATTTCCCTTGATTTGCTGTTCCTTTTCTCCCATTCCCTTGATTTAGGGCCCAATTATTTTTTGTCCTCTTGCCAGTGAAACAAAATATTTCATAAGCTCTCCTGCTGCCTCTCTCCCTCCTTCAGAGGCAAGTTCAGTGCCTGACTCATGCCTCATGCTCTGCAAAATATAGAGTATTTTAGTGAGCACCTAATGACGATTTTACCATTTCTGCCATGATTCAAATGGGATTTGGCACTAACAAGCGGAGTGCGGGATTTCAGCGAGCCGGCAGCGCTCACCGCTCTGGCAGGTCTCCGCACCGCTGTCCCTAGGGAGGGCGGCGTGGGCGCCGCTTCCTGCCGCCAAGGCCTCTGGCTCCGGCGCCGGGCAGCGAGCGCGCGCGCCGGGCTGCGCCGCAGCGACACCGCGCAGGAACAGGCACTTCTTCTACCCAGCGGCGCGAGTGCAGCCAGATCCTGCATGCGGCCCATCCCAGGAGGAGCCCGGGGGGGACCCACCGCACAGCTAGGGCACAGAGCAGACTCACATCCGAACACCGAGCCCCAGCCCTGGGCATCGCTCCAGGCAAACACGCACTTTTTACCATCGCTTTCCATCCACTTCTCTCCCCCTACCCAGGCTCACACAACCAACAGCATACAGCATTTCCTCCTACCACTTCCTCTAATCATTTCACAACATGTCACTATACAACATAACCATGAAGATGACAGTTCAAAAACGCTACTTCATTACTGACAATGTTTTTTAAGAGGGATATATCTGTAAAATTTGGTGAGGAAGATGAGGGGTCTACAGCACAGACCAAATCAGAGATTCCTGAGCTTGTGAGCTGAGAGAAGGGACTTAGGCTTGCTCTGAATCAAGAAGAACAAAGACTCCAGCCCAGGTCTCCTGTACTCTGCAATCACACCTCAGACCCCCTTAGCAGTCTCTGCCTTGACTGTTAGCTGCTCACCTCTACTTCCCCTTCGGCACCCCACAAAGGAAAACAACCCACACGGGAGCCTTTCCATCCCAGCGCCACCCGGGGAACCTCAAACCTTTGAAAGCCATAGCAAAACGAGATTGTGTCTCCAGACACTTCCAGCTTCAGCTGCTCTCCACAAGACGAGAACAGCTGTTCATGTCTGCAGACTCCTGTTTCTGCAGCAATCAGCTTGCTGCAGTGGCATACATGAAACACTATCCTTCTGCTTTACCGTTGCTGTAAATCCTATCTTCCCTTCCAGGCAAAATATCAGCAAACAAGGAATCAGAGAGAGAAGAGCATGAAAGTCCATAGTGCAGCCTGTAAGTCTATAGTGCAGCTCATGGCCAGCAGGCCCTCAACAGATCCCCCTCCATGTGGCAGATACTGGGTTGGATGAAGAATCCAAGGAACCGCAGGTCTGTTAGCCTGGCCTTGGAACTGGAGAAAGTTATGGAGCAGATCATCTTGAGGGTGACAAGATCTTGATCTTGATCTTGTGCGCGACAGCCAGCCCAGCCAACATGTGGTCATGAAAGGCAGTTTCTGCCTCACCAACCTGATCTCCTTCTACGACGAGCTGACCTGTCTAGTAGACAAGGGAAAGGCTGTGGACATGGTCTACTTAGACTTCAGCAAGGCCTTTGACACAGACCTTTGACACAGTCTCCCACTGCCTTCTCCTGGAGAAGCTGGAGTCTTAGAGAGGTGTCTTCTTAGAGGTGTCATGTCTTAGAGAGGTGTCCTCCTCGCTGAGTGAACTGGCTGGATGGCTGGACCTAGAGAGTGGTGGTGAATGGAGTTAAATCCACAGGGATACAGAGCCCCTGTGCTCAGTGCTGGTGAGGCCCCACCTCGAACATTGTGTTCAGCTTTGGGCCCCTAACCACAAGAAAGACCTTGAGGAGCTGGAGCAGGTCCCAAGAAGGGCAACGAAGCCAATGAAGGCGCTGGAGCCCTGACCTTATGAGGAGCGGCTGGGAGAACGGGGGTTATTTAGTCTGGAGGGGAGGAGGTTCAGGGGAGACCTCATTGCTCTCTACAACTATCTGAAAGGAGGTTGTAATGAGACGGGGGTCGATCTCTTCTCCAGAATAACGACCAAAAATAGGACAAGAGGAAACGGCCTCAAGTTGTGCCCAGGCAGGTTCAGGTTAGACATTAGAAAGAATTTCTGCACAGAAAGAGTAGTCCAGCATTGAACAGGCTGCCCAGGGAAGTGGGGGAGTCACCGTCCCTGGTAGTGTCCAAGAAACGTGTAGATGGGACACGTAGGGACATGGTTTAGTGGGCAGGGTGTTAAAGGATTACATTTGGACTCGATCTTGAAAGTCTTTTCCAACCGTAACGATTCTATGCTTCTATGACAGTTGGGGCAAACACATACTGGGATACAAGCTAGGAGATGCAGAACCCTGTCAGAAATCAGGTCCCATAGAAACCTGTCAGAAACAAGGCCTCTCAGTAACCTGTCAGAAATGAGCCCATGGAAAGTTGAAACAAAGGTCATGCACTCCAATTAGCACCCACCACCAATACTGTTCCTCCACACGTTCTCACAGTCTGGAAAACAAGTCAAGTCATAGGATGCCCTTTAGCCCCATGAGAGTCTTCACTGCTGTTATGAAATGAGGCAGATTCTCTCTGCTAAGCTTGGCAAAACAATTGACCGCCAGAGGCCAAGTGAATCATAGAATCATAGAATGCTTAAGGTTGGAAGGGACCTCAGAGGTCATCGAGTCCAACCCCCCTGCACACGCAGGGTCACCTAGAGCATGTGGCACAGGGCTGCATCCAAGTGGGTTTGGAAGATCTCCAGAGGGGGAGACTCCACAACCTCCCTGGGCAGCCTGTGTCAGGGCTCTGGCACCCTCACAGTGAAGAAGTGTTTTCTCAAGTTCCTGTGGAACTTTTGGTGCCTCAGCCTGTGGCCGTTTCCTCTAGTCCTGTCGCTGGCCATCACTGAAAAGAGGCCGCCCCCTCCTCCTCACTGCCTCCCTTGAGGTATTTACAGGCACTGCTCAGGTCCCCCCTCAGCCTTCTCTTCTCCAGGCTGAACAGGCCCAGCTCCCTCAGCCTTTGCTCACAGGGCAGATGTTCCAGGCCCCTGATCATCCTGGTAGCCCTGCGCTGGACTCTCTCCAGCAGCTCCACATCCCTCTTGTCCTGGGGAGCCCAGAGCTGGACACAGGCTCCAGATGTGGCCTCCTCGGGGCTGTGTATAGGGGGACAATCACCTCCCTCGACCTGCTGGAGACGCTCTTCTTAATGCACCCCAGGATCCCGTTGGCCTTCTTGGCCACCAGGGCACACTGCTGCCTCATGGTCATCTTGTCATCCACCATGATGCCCAGGTCCCTCTCTGTGGGACTGCTCTCCAACAGGTCAACCCCTAATCTGTACTGGTGTCCAGGGTTATTCCTCCCCAAGTGCAGCACCCTGCACTTGCCCTTGTTGAACTTCATGAGGTTTCTCACCGCTCAGTTGTCCAGTCTGCCCGGGTCCCTCTGGATGGCAGCACAGCCCTCAGGGCTATCAGCTGCTCCTCCCAGTTTGGTATCATCAGCAAACTTGCTGAGGGAGCACTCCAGCCCTTCATCCAGGTCGTTAATGAATAAGTTGAACAGGACCGGACCGAGGACCGACCCCTGGGGGACACCGCTAACTACAGGTCTCCAACTGGACTCCGCGCCACTGACTACCACTCTCTGCACCCTGCCATCGAGCCAATTCCTAATCCACCTCCCCGTCCACTCATCTATCCCACACCTTTGGAGCTTGAAGTGAGTGAGACAGCATTCCTTGGTAACAAGAACAAACAAACAAAAATGCTGATGCGATATTTTCTCTTCATCCAGGGAATATAAAGAGTAAGGTTCCTCTGTTTTGAACATTCCCTGGAAAGGGTTTCTGAGATGCTGCCTGCAGCCCTGCCCTGGGCTCCCTCCGAGCATCAGCCCAGCTAAGGGCCCCTAGAGCCTCCGTGCGGGCTGAACTGTTAGGGGTCGGTATTCCAAGGATCTGCAAGACCGACCCAGAGCCCTCAGGGGATGCTCACAAAGCTAACTCGACACTCATTTCTCATAACCTGGTGTGATCAATCTGCCATCTGTGGTGGCCTTGGGGTTGCCAGAATAGCATCATTTTTAACTTCTCTAACTCAGGGTGGCTGGAAATGCCATTTGCAGGTGAGGCTGACTTATCTTAAGCACCTGTTTTCTACAGGGCTAGCTAAGTCCTCTTCAGTAAATCACCTTCCCTTCAAGGTGATTCCTTCCCTGTCAACATGGCATAGGCTAGACAGTCCCCTAAACACATCACAGTTCATATTCCCCAGCAAGTACCACCACAGAAGATGCTCCCGGAATTTTCTTCCTTCATCACAGGGCTTAACTGTCCTTAAAAGCATTGGAAATATTAAAAACTGCCCGTTTGGGCAGTTTTATATTGGGTAGAGATATTCTAAGTTGTAAAGTGTATTTGGAAGGACCATTACACTCCTTTTCTTGTCCTTCTCAGGGAGATGATAAATATCTAATCAGTTGTTCATAGCCCAGGGTAAGAGATGTACAGCATCCTAAATAACGGCTAGCAAAAGGACTGGAAAATAAAGGAGAGGCACACAGGGACGCAAGAGGAGCACATCCAGCTTGCCCAGCACTGTACCAGAGCCAGACCATGTTAGCTCCACACCATCTCCAGCAAGCCCACACCAGCACTGGTACAACCAGTCGCTGAGCAGCCCAGATCTGAGATGTTCAGGAAGGAGGTGCTGAATAGAGCAAGCCTAGCCCTGATCCTGAACAGGATCCGCGGTTCCGGGGACTAGTCTTGGGACAGCAAGAATCCCACATGCACGAAGCGGCGCCTCTGATTATTCTGCTGCCTGACCAAAGCTCTCCTGTTTGATCCGACTATTACACAAACACAGGAAGGAACTGTGTATAGTCCCTGGAGAGCTCACTAAGCTAGCATTTCTGGAGGAAACAAGTTGCCTGTGCTACAGAAACTAAATATAGCAAAAAAAAAAAAAAAAAAAAAAAAAAAAAAAAAAAAACAGACTGTAGTCCACCTGATCAAGACAAGTGTCTTCAGGGGGTCAACCAAGGCAGAACTGTTTGCTCAGATTTATGCAGAGTCTGAGTAACAACTTGTAAAGGTCTGAATCTGATCCATCCCTTGAGTGGAAGTGCAAGTATTTAGCTCTAAGCCCAGAGCAGGAATGAAATGAAGAACCTCACGAAGTCCAGCAAAGAGAAATCAAAGTCCTGCACGCGGGCAGGGATTACTCCCTGTCCAGTACATGCTGGGGGCTGACTGGCTGGGAAGCAAGTGCCTGTAAGTCAGCAACATGTCCTCACAGCAAAGGCAGCCAACGCCACGCCGGGAGCATCAGCAGCAGGTTGCTGGAGGTGACCACATCCCTCCACTGGGCACCACTGAGGCACTCCAGAAATGTCATATCCACTGTTGGGTTCTCCAGTACAAGAACAGCATGGACATGCTCAAGTCAGCCAGGGCTGACTAAGAGGATTAAGGGTATGGAGCACCTGACATACCAGGAGAGGTTGAGCGAACTGGGATTACTGAACCTGGAGAAGAGTAGGCCCCGGATGGGCCTTGCCAATGCTTATAAATACTTGATGGGAGGGAATCAAGAAGATGAAGCCAGGCTCCTCTCAGTGATCCCCTATGACAAAACAAAAGACAGTGGGCACAAAACGAAACACAAGAAGCTCTGTTTAAACATAAGAAAAGCCTTTTCTGCTATGAGGGTGGTGAAACACTGCAACAGGTTGCCTAGAAAGGTTGCAGAGTCCCCACCTTTGGAGTCAGTGAAATGCTAATGGGATGTGATCCTGGGCAGTCTGCTCTAGTTGACCTTGCTTTCAGCAGAGTTTCCAAAGGGCCCTTCCAGCCCCAGCTGCTTTGTGATTCTGTTGGCCTCAAGATTCATTGCGCAATATTTTGATGCTGGGAATAGAAGGGATGTGGTTAGGAACACAGCAAATCTCCCATGCCCTGCCCCACCTCCTCTGACTTCTACGGAAGGGCTGGATTCAAAGAGCTCTGGTACTTTCCTAAAAAGGAGTTGTTAAAAGCCACAGTATTCAGCCTCGGGAGAACATGTGTCAGAGTTCAGTTTTTCTCACCATCCATGGAACGGATGAGATCAAAAGAGTTGGGCAACATCAATCCTAAAGCATGCACGTCCTCTAAGACATCCCCCAGTCCTTCTCTTGCTAAGTAGAGCTGAAGAACAACATGAGACAAAGATGAAACTTGGTTTACTGGACGCTCCCAATCAATTCTAGCACCCAGGATCAAAGATTAGCTGATTAAAATCCAGCTTCAAAGCTTATTAACTTTTGAATGAGAAATACTGCTGTGGTGAGCTAGCTCAGGCAAGCTGTTCCTAGCTTGGCACAAGTGAGTGCAGGGGGGCAGAGGAAACAGTTCTTTGCTGGTCAGCATCTACATCCACATTCATTAGATCCAGATGAGGCTGGAGAATGTGACCTCCCCAGACCTCTTCACACACACACACAAAAACAACAACAAACACAAAAACTCTTCTTATATAACCTGTCAAATGGTTGGTTCCCCCTTCATGACCCCACAGCTCCTTTGAGCGCCACACAGCACTGAAAACCAGAACCCTTGTCCAAGACCCTCAGGGACGAGCATGTTTCTTAGCCCAAAACAAATAGGGGTAAGCATATAACTAAATTAAGGGTAAGCACTGTCCTTCTGGGAGCCTCCATCCTATCTCCTCCTGTATCCCAGGACTGTTGCCAGGAGGTTTCCTGCTTCTTCCCTGGCACAACAATAACTAAGATGAGGAGAATCAGAATAAACAATATTCTAATAACTTTTGCAGATATCAGAGACATGTTTTTCTCCCAAGTAAGCAGCTTTTTTGGAATCTCTGTCATTGGGGGAGAACATTTAGCTTGTGTAAGCCCAAGTGATGAGCTTTATCATCTCCTCTGCCAAAGGACTGAGTTTATCAGCTGAGTGCAGCAGCAGTTGCCTGGATCAGCTCTTGACAGGGACCCAAACACATGTGGCAAGGGTGATTCAGAGCATCAGGGTCTGCGGGTCTGAGCCTGACTTGTCCCACTCAGTGAAACATAGGACGCATCTTCGGGAAACATCAGAACAGGCGTTAGTTCAGTACAGATTAACACTGAAAGGAAACTTAGAAACAAAAAGACCATTCACAGTACTGTACATGAAAGAAGACAAGTCTGGGTGACCAAGTTTGCTTTGAACAGTGGTTGATGACAGCTACAGGACAAACATCTCTCCTCTCTGGGATGCACCATGTCATTGCATTGTGCAGAAGTCTCTTCTGCTCCAAGTCACAGAAAAGTTGCCCAGAAGAGCATGTCTGAAAGAGAGCTCAACTTTATCACAGTCCTTTGAGACTCAATCCAAAATGGCCATAAAAGCATCACGTACCGCAACAAACAGCCCCTCGTTCAGCAAAGTCTTCCTCTTTCAACTAAGGAAAAAGGAAAAGCATTTCTTTTCCAACCTGCCTTCTGCGTGCAGACCAGCACAAAATAGGCAGGAGCCATTCCAGCTTCGGTAGGATGGACTTGTATGAGCTCTGCCAGTTGTTGGCTTGGAGTAGCTTTCCAGCACTTTGATATGAAGCTGTCATAAGGATTCCTGCTCTAGCAGTTCAGGTCCAGGCTTTCAGAAGAGAAAAATCCTTTATTTTTATGCATCTCCTTGCAATGACCATGAAGCCAAGGGCCGTTTCCCACCACGCACAGCATCTCTGGGAAAGGGAGCGATTTGCAGAGTACAACCCAAAAAGCCAAGGCCTTTCCCATCCCTGCTATGTGGCTCAGGGCAGAGCAGCCAGAAGCTGCTGCTCCCCATGGAGAGAGAAGAGGGTGCTGTGACTTCCTTCACCCCCACAGACACCTGCAGCCCAGCAGGGAATGGGGGCAGGATGGAAGAACCATTTCTACAAACAAGGAATTTTTACTTAAACAAAATATTTGATTCCGCTGCTGTGCAGCCTGCGCCATTCCAGGCACGTGCTCCCACGAGCAGCAGGCGGAGGCCCGGCGCTGTGCTGCAAGGCCCACTGTGCTGCACACTCCAGCAGCCAGCTACACCGAGCTGTGAAACATCCCTCCGTAGCGACAACGGCGCCGGGCCACCCAGGAACACGCCAAGGAGAGGCAACAGGAACAGCGAGGGTTATGTTTAGCCTCACATCTGTGCTGTTTGGAAGCTCTGCTCAAAAAAGCACTGAGAAGGAATCTTCCACTCAAAAAAGAAACCGAGCTGGGAAGTGAAGAACAGCCCCAGAGCACGGGTAACCGCTCCCTCTCCTCACAACTGCGCCTTGCTTCGGCACTGGCAGCTCTGCTGTTCCTTGAGCTCTTGCATCCCCAAGCCTGGCACAAAAGCAGATGCCGCAGAGGAGCTGGAGGGCACTCAGTGCAGGCAGCCAGGGCAGAAGGCACGCAAAGCTTCTGCAGCGGGGCCTCCCGTACACGGCTAACACCCCTGACCCGGCAGGGCACGCCGGCACCTGCACACAGAGGCAGCAGCACTGCTTTCCAGGCCTCCCTCACTGCGGGACAACTGACTAAATTAGGGTCTGGTCCGCATGCCGCTGCAACAGCAAGTACCAGCAGACGGGAAGGCAGCACAGGATGCTGGTTTGGGGCCAAATCCAGCACATCACAGCACACACACTTGGGACCATGTGTGCACCGAGTCCTCCAGTGACCCAGCTCCACCAGGAGTCAATAATTCATGGCAGCAACCGGGTCTTCACTGCCAACAAACGCCAACAGCCCCGGTAGGGACCTTTGCGCATTGCCGCGTCAGGACAGAGCCCCACGGCACTTTAAGGACCATAAATCAGACTCCCTCCAAACTCTGCACACATTTCCTCCTGCCGCTGGCCTCCTGCACCCAGCCTAGGGATGGGAAGACCAGTGCAGAGATCAGCTGAAGCCGCTCCAGCATCACTCCTGCATGCGCAAATCAGAAACCCAAATCTCTAACCTGCTTCATCCTAAGGTTACTAAATTTAAGCATTGCTTCCCTGTCCTGCTGCTCCTGTATTTATTTTTTGATTGTCATATTATAATTGTTGTATTAACGGTGTGTTTGGTGTTATTATAAATGTACAAGTTCACATGCCTATAAGATACATGTACAGGCACGCAGACACACACACACTTCTGCCTCTTGAGAAATGGGCCCGTTCCACTTTCTTCTGCTGCTGATAAAATATTGATTAGGGAATTTGAAAATTTGAAATGATTTAGGAGTCCCTGGATGGGAAACGTAATGTACTGTGCCGGTCGCATTATGAGCCATCCATCACCTGTCAGCAAGCAGCAAGGAAGTGACAGAATCAATACAAACGTGTCTGAAGATGGGTTTAACTCATTTCCCTTCCCCCTCGGGCGATAACCAGAGCATCCCGGCTGCAGGAGAGGGGAGGCTCAGCAACAAACCTAGGGCCAACCTCCATGTATGCAGCGCGCAAGGCGCTTAACTCCTTCCTCAGCAGCCCACCCGCCCCAGAGCCAAGAGGAGACCTCAGCCTCGTTGCCAGGAGGGCAATGCAGGGCAGGCAGCAAGGAACTCCAAATTCCAGCCTTCCTGGAGGGTTTGATTGGTAACCCCGCTGTCGGCACACACTGCTGTTTGAGATGACCATGGCACCCAAGGCATGCCCATGCACACAGCACCTCTAACTTCTGGAGGAAGGAGAGCACCCCAGAGCCTCCCTGGGGTCACTGCACTGCTTTGCACAACAAGCTCTTTGTCCCTGAAGCTTCCCATGGACGTTAAACGTCTTCCAGCTCCCGTTTCTCCCAGCACAAAGATGCTGCACCCCATAACACGTTCCGGGAGGCTCCGGGAGTGCTGTCCCGCTTCGGAAGGCACCCAGCAGGCTGGACCCTGCCGCTTTCCAGTCCCTGCCTCCTCCCCATGCACATCCCTCGCACCAGCCTCCCTTATGCATTGCCTGCCTTCAGTCAGCACGGTCTGACCCAGCTCTTCAGCTCGTTACACCACGGAACTTGTTTCATAAGCATTTGTTTTTCTTAGTAGGTCCAAGAGTCTTTTAAAATAAAAAGAAGGAATAAAATCCATCGGTAGGGTGACATATTATCCTCCCATACTTTGCAGATGGATTCAATTGGCCTGTGGTCCTATTTTGCAGATCTCCTTAGAGCGCTGTAATTTATCCTGCAAGACATTTCAAATGAGACTGGACAGAGCTCAGTAGAAATGATGGGAGGAGAGCGCCCTGCCTTGCTCCCCAGGAGGGGCAGGGTGACCAGCCAGGCTGTTGCTCACACATTATTAGAATTAATTATTCAGAGGGCACTGCGGGAGGTGGTAGCAACGCAAGGGCAGGTCAGACAAGGCCAAGAGAGCAGCCAGATCCTGGAGAGGCCGTTTCCAACATCGCTCCACAGCTCGAGCCCCGCCGCGAGCCCTGCAAGGAGGCAGCAGGGGACAGAGCAGGGCGAAGGGGTCTCCCAGAAGCACCAGACGGGTCTGACCGGCCAGCTGGGGCCTCATGGACCCTCTGCGTGCGTGGGAGGCAGCGAGGAGCACGGATCTGCCAAGTGCATCGCTGGACACGCTGGGTTCCCAGCCCAGGCCTTGGAGACCCCCCAAGGCCCCGCGGAGGCGGCGCTGGCCAAGGGCACAGCTCAGCAAGCACTTGTCTTCTGGGTGGCTGCTTTTAGTCTCACTCCTTCTTTTCTTACGGGGTGAAGCTTCAGGCTTTTAGGCAGAGTCAAAGCACTGAGTGTGCCTCACGAGGCTTAGCCGTTCTGCAGTTAGCAGCAGAAGGGTGCAACAGTCCAGCTCCTTATATACAATTTTCTCACTTAGTTTGCTTTTAATTTCACTCTTTAATAGACTGCAGAAACCTGAACGTGGGAGTTTGAACTACTGTATCTGTGCAATTCACTCTGGATAGGCCCCTTCTATCTTACCATCCCTAATAGACTCTATAAATGGTTTCCAAATCCAGCAGAAGTGGTCTATTTGCTGCCTAGTATACCATGTAATCTTCTGCAGAGGTGGTATTGATCGTGTTAAACTTGCAGCCATTGAAGCCTCAGATGTGCCTCAGCATTTGCTTTCCCCTAGCAAAGCCAAAGCAGCTCTTCATTGCAGCAGCCAGGTAGCCACGTGCAGGTGAGAGCGGCAGCCTGCACTGCAGCCTGCGCTGACCCGGGGCCAGGCCGACCAGCACCTTTCCAAGGGCAGGACAGCAGCCAGCAGAGGCACTTAAGCTCTGCGGTACTTAGGAGAAAGCAACGTGCAGCCTCCCAAAGAAATGCCCAAGCCATTTGAACAGTAAGGGGCAGAAATTCAGGACTCCGACTCAGCTCATAACAGGTACTAAAAGCTGAGCCCAGAGCAGTTCCACCGGCTGCCCACGGATTTTTTTTTGCAGTATGACCGGCTCATGGCTCACAGCTCTAGGACGTTGGCAATATTCATTTACAACCGCCTTGCCAAACTCCGCTCCCTCGCCCACCGAAGGAGAAACCCGTGCGATTATCTGCACCGTCCCCTCCAAGCTGATCCAGCCACCTCATTTGGCAATGGCCTCTCGCCTGCCAAGCTGCTCTAGATGGTCTCCAAGAGGCGCAGGGCCTTCCCTGTGCTGCAAGGGGCTGTCCATGGTCTCCTGCTGCTGGGCCCTGGAGAGGGGAGGACGCGTGTGCAAGAGCTCTGGAGCCAGGCCAGGATCTCGGGAGGCTCTTGATGGACCCATCCCTCATTAGAAGGGGCAGAAAGATCTCTAGCCTCAAAGGGCTTTTTAAAAAGAAATACAGCAGGACCTCGCAGGTTGCTGCAGAGCAAGTCACTCTTGCACCGACACACCACGGTGAATGACACACGCCAGTAAAAATCTTCCGAGCTTTTTCTCTCCACTCCTTCTATGAAGCAGCGAGGTCCTGCACCACACTGATGTACGCAGTCATCTTGAGTTCAAGGCTTTTCCATAGTTTTCCAGACAGAAACGAGATTCTCACTTCTCAACCACCCCAGACCTTGTAACACACACAAAACTCCTGCTCTTCGAGGAATCCACGTATGAAAGATGCCAGGTTTGCCCAAGATTTATGGAAGGGAGCAGGGTAGACAGGGCTGAACTAGGAGCTTGGTCCCAGCACAGCTCCCAGTGCCGTGTCTCCTCTGGGAGGCTCCTGGGCTCTCTAGCTTTGCTGTGTCAGGGCTGTTCACAGCAAGACAAGGTGAAAGTCAAGACAGAGGAAGCCAAGATTGGGGTGGGGGGGAGAAAAGCTGCACTAGACACACTAGGAAGCGATGCTAGAACATAGCCTTGCACAACCATGACAAGCTTGCTCTGACAGCAAGACTTCCCCGCTAACACGCACGCAGGTCCCCCTGACGCTGCTGTTGTTCTTCAGGCTCCCAGAGCAGGCTCTGGGAGCGCTTCCTGCTACTCTCCCGGATCCCTACAAACATGCTTCTCAAACTCCTCTTCCAAGAGGAGGAAGGAGAGGGACAAAGCGCCCGGGCTCCTTCTTTCAGGCAACCAGAGGGAGCCGTTTCAGCGCACTGGTGTTGGTGGCACTAGCAGGCACTCATCGTGCATTAACCCTACCGCTTATACGAGACAACCATTCGGTGGGACAATCCATCGCTTTCCCTCCTCTTACTTCTCAGGTCAACAGTTATCATCTGAAAGAGCTCATGGCTTTTCCCTTCACAAAGGTGCTGGACTGGCCCGTGCCGGGATCCAGCCAGCCAACCTGCGCCTCTGGCGCCGAGCAGCGCTGAGCACCTTGCCCGCGAGCAGGGACCGGGCAGGCGGCACAGCCGGACACCGGCCGCAGAGCCGCTCACCAAGCACCACGCTGAAGTGATGGCGAGTCTGTGATGGGGCCTTTCCTTGGGAGGGCCTGGAACACACTCAGAAACCTTCCCCTGCCTGGCTCGGGATAGCCCCGAGCTCTGTAACTGCACGTGGGCACAGCAGCCCACCCCATGGTGCACAAGGGGCAACCGGGTGGGAGAGGAGATGCAAGCAGGCAGCAGGAGGCAGAGAAAGAGAGGAGGAACTGAGCCTTGAAGCACAAAACTGGAGCTCTCTAGAGACACGTATGCACATATGTGGGCACAGGCACATGAAGCTGGCCTTCCTGGAGGGAAAGCAGCAACAGCGTGCTGGAGAGGGACGTGGAGGGGTAGAGCATCGTCTAAGCAGACATTTAATACGACAGAGCATCAGCAAGTGGTTGTTCCTATGTTGTTCTGGTTGTCCCGATTAGGTAGAGGACAGAGAGCAACTCCACAGAGCAACCCTCGGACCAGAGGCAGGTCTTTGCTCCAGACGAGGCTCTTGCCGCCAGGTCACGGCACTAACCCAAGGAGAGGTGGTAAGTGGCAACCATCCAGCCCAGGGGCGCTGGCGGGCCAGGCAGAGGGGAGCCCGAGATGCCGCTTTCACCCCTTTGACATTCGCGCTGACCCAATTGTGTCAATGCTGCTTGTCAGCCTATCTGTCACGGGGCTGGTTCCTGCCGAGGCCCCAGGACCTGCAAAGGTTGCTGCGCATGTTGGACCATTTATCTTCTCATGTTGTTGGGACAACGGGACTGACAGTTCTATTAGTTATCCTGCAAAGCAGAGCACAGACAGATCCTCAGAGAGGAGAGCAGAGAGTAACCCCAGGAAACAGAAAGGGAAGAGTAGGAACACCACAAGATACCAAGGGTACAAGGCTCCAAGGGCCTTGGGGAAATGCAAAGCAGCAGCACAAAATTGGCATAGAAACCTCTGCAAGGAAGTGTGTGGAAAGCGCCCCGGAAGCTGAATTCTGCTCTATCCCATCATCTGTCATCTCTCCTTCGTCAACAATAAATTACAGTTATTAATGGGCTGGGCACAAAGTCATTTCCACTCTTGGGCCAACCTTTCACGCCCCTGCTGGGGATGTGACCAGGCTCAGAAACAGAACAGTGACATTTTCGAGAAAAAATAGCCAAGGAAGCCCAAACAAGATGGTTTGCCTGCAACACCAGAGCTCTTCCAGGAAGCCACACAGGTCCATCATTCGTGTGACCAAGGACCAAGATAAACCTGTCCTCATTAGAGCTGTACCATGAAGATTCAGACTATTCCTGCCCTAGCCTTGACTCACCTACCATCTCCAAGACAACAAATCATTTCTCTGGAAACCAGCCACCTCCATTCACAGTCTCCCATCTATTAAGAGGAACAAACACTTCAGCTCCAAAAAGCTGAAGACAGTCATGCACACTTCCATGGTGCCCACATAGCCTAGAAGCAGCAGTTGGTACCTGCATCTTCCTCTACCCCAGGAAAGGATGGGGATGTGTCCTGGCACTGACAGAACCAGGACAGGCTACAGGCATTAGCAGGGAGACGACTAAGCAGGTCTTGCAGTTCCTCACCAGCAAGTGGTGCAAGATGGCAAAGGAGCTGCCCTGCTCCCAAAGCTGCCAAAGCAAGAGGTCCTCTGAGCAGATAGCACCTGCTTCCAAACAGCACATGCCCAGGCAGCCCATGGAGGCAGCTCCTGACCCTGTCTGTGCTGGCTTTCAGTTGTGTGTCTCACTGGCACCCAGGCTGCCCACCTGCCCTGCTGGTATCTCCAGCAACCCAACCAGCATTAGGCCCAGCCCCTGCCCTAGCAGCTCAGAATGAGGCCAGAAACCAAGCAAAAACTTAGTAAAATGGAATATGGTGGGTAGGAGGGGAGACAGCTCTTTAAGCAAATCATCTTAATTGCCTTGAAGAAAGAAAATAAATAAATAAAGGTTTTTAAAATGATGGAAGTGAACAGGCTCTTTGAGCTGTCAACAGGTAGCTGGGAAGCACTTTCCTGCTTTCCCCCAAGTAGGAAAGTCGATTGCAAATACTTGCTAACTGCTGCTTCACAATCTTCAAGAGACGCGATACATAAGTTAACATATTTTGATAAGTTTTAATTAATCTTTTAGCTGATTACTTACTGTTTGATAACTCAGCTTGCCCAGAAGAATTTTCACCAAGCAATCCCCTAAGCCCAACCTCAACTTCTGCACGGAAAGGAGAGAAGTCACCCAAGCATTTGTACCTACAAACGTCCTTTACCAGGACTGGAACTGAAATGGCTCTTTTGACCACAGCCTCCCCAAAAAGAGAGTCTCATTTCAGAAAGCGTTTGGGAGGGTGGCTGCCCAGCTGGTCCCTCACAACAGTCAGGAGCCAAGTCCCTCCAGTTCAGCGTCCAGGCTCCGAGAGCAGCCAAACCCAGCGCTGATGGAAAGAGCTTAACAAAAGGAGAACACAATGGTCTTTCCTTGGTCATTCCTCCAAGCTCATAGCAGTCCAGGCCTTATAAACCCCCAAGCTGTAAGTAGTTCTAGGGCTGTGTTTAGGTCCATTTATCTGGCATGAAATTGCCAAATTCTTTTTTAAAGGCTCCTGACATTTTTTGGCCCCTGTAACATCCCAGGCAACAAGCTCCACGGCTGAATTACTCTCCCCACACACACAGCACGCAACGCTGTTTGTTTTAAACCTGCAGCCTCATGTTCCAGCAGGGAGCCCCGGCTCCTTGCACTGCGGGGAACAACAAACAATCATCTCCTAATATCCTTCCCAGCACTGCTCAGCATTTCATAGGTCTCTCTCAAAGGCCCTCCTCACTCGTACCTTTTCCAAGGTGGCGAGCCCTGCTCAGACCTGTCCTCACATCTCCCTCCTGCAGCTACCATCTCCAGCACCCATGTCAGCGTGCACGATACACCACTCTGGGACAGCAGCTCCTCGCTGCGGGCACCTCGCCGGGGGTGCAGAGCTGTTTTTCCAGTGAAGAACCTGAAGGTCTGTTCATTTTAAGCAAGGCAGGAGACACTAAGAGCCACACAGGGTAGGCAAGAGGCATCCCTGCCCCTCCGTGAGGACACAGCTTGCCACGGGCCACTGTTTCTTCAGCAGAGATCCAAGATTTTTGCCCTGAAAAGGCCCACGCTGGAGGGATGAGCAGTTGTCATCATGGGGCTACTGCGGCAGGGGTTCTGCCCAAGGGACAGTCATCATGTTGATGCCAGAGCCCCATGGGCTTCCACAGCCTGCACGGCTCAGCTGAAAGCACAGGACACCCCCAGCCCTCCTCCAGCAATCCTGTCAGGGTCACAGCAATGTTTCAGCTAGAAATTGCTCTCCGAACACTGGAGAAGCACAAAGATGATTGCGCGGCCTGAAAACTTCACCTGCCAGAGACATCAGTCAGCCCGAGAGCACATTCCGTTTTCAAAAAGAGCAAAGTGCTGCTGAAACCCTGGTGTGCCTCTGAGTCTTGGATTCTTCATCATTATCACCTTGCTTTAAGACAGCACACAGCACGGCTGGTGTTTGCAAGAGGAAATGGGAAATGGCCCTTTCCCCATACATTGCTGTTACAAAACACTTCATCAGGAAGGTAGAACCAGCGGGGCTCAAAGCAGATAGGATCACAGGTACAAACTGACAGGCATGATGTATCTGATGGTCTTAATTCTCCGGAGAACGTATCTTATCAGTTCAAGCATTGAAAAAAAGGGCTGCAGCTTTCTATATGCAGCAAGGACATCGCCTTGGTCTGGGGGCAGTTTTCCTGCCACCAGGACAAAGACACTGGGTCACACAGCAATTGGGTGTTTGGCCTCCAGCTGCAGGAGCCCCAGAGCGCCTGCCGCACCGCTGGGGAGTCCACATTTGGAACTGTCCTCTTTGCACAAAAGCAGCCCTTATATCACCTGTAGGACAAATCCAGGTCTGTCTCCTAGTCATTCACTTTGCGTAAATCCCTCCTATAAAGGGACTAAAATATTATACCTAAAAATCACACACCGCCATATCCCATGCAGATCAGTCCTAATCCAGCACTTGCAAAGCCCAACAGCAACCATCACAAAGCACCTCTTTCCTCAGCATCCAAGTAGAGCCTGCACATCCAAAGCTCTGGGCCTGCTTATAGAGCCCACATAAGATTGCAACAGCAGACGAACCAGCAAGAATGCTTTTTCCACAGACACAGACCTTATTCCCCCCTCACTGCAACTGTGCAGTCCCAAGGGTCTTAATTACCAGGCAGCCCTTCTCACGGGGAGCTGCTCTCTTACAACACTTACATGTTAAACTCCCTTGGACAAGTGCACAGGCAGGCGGCTAATCCTCTCCCAGGTCTCAATGTCATATCAATTTCCCTGTTCGAAGCTGAGCTCTCTCCATCAGAGTTCTTAAACTAATGAGATGCACTGAGGCCTTCAACTCTGGGAATATCAAATGCAGTGGGATTTAATTTCATTTGATTTTTATGAGTTTTTCCCTTAGTAATTAACACCAGACAGCATGCAACTTCTCTTCATCTTACTTCGCAGATACAATCTCCTTCTCAAGACAAAGATATCAGGAAAGGTGATGCTTTTACCCTATACTGTCAGAGGCTTCTTATGGCTCATATCCACAACCACAAAGGCAGTGCGTGGAGAGCAGCGGCAGAGGCACTCAGGGCAGGCAGCTAGTGCAGCCCCTCTGGCTTCTGACTTGCATGAATTATGTTCTAGGGAAAAAATTATAAAAATAAAAATAAAAATAAAAATAAAAATAAAAATAAAAATAAAAATAAAAATAAAAATAAAAATAAAAAGGTGGGGTCACAGGCCCAGAGAGGATTCATAGGTCAGTCCTTCCTACCGTTGCTAAGAGGTTACAGAGCTCCCATATTTCTGTGCAAAGAGCAGGTGTGAACCGTGCTGCATTCTTCCTGAATGCACCTCGTTAGCCTTCCTGCTGTGCCAAGTGTCCCTTTGCTTTTTGCTTCTGCAGCTGTCCACCCTAGTCAGAAAGCAGAGCTGAGACAGAGAAGATGTGAGCAACTTCAGAGAACACCCACAAACTTTGGGAACTAAAAGCTTTCAACGCTGCTAGGAGACAACAGCCATAGCTTGGAGAAAACATGGGCCAGCTTTCACTAGGTTTTAAAAGCAAATGAGCACAGTTTTGCACACCTGGCAGGACATACAGGAAAGTCAATGCTCTTTTTGATCACAGATGGGTTTCTAAGTCCCTCTCTGCCGCAGAAGGCTGTCAAACATAGCCGAGGGCAAAATCCAATTCAGCAGGGGGGAAATTCCTATACGTGCTGATGTAAGAGGTTTTTGTGGGAGGATGTTCAATAGCAAAAGCAGCAGCCCCAGGACCTCTATGGGCAGTGACCTGCAGGTGGGAGGGGGAAAAGGAATCGCTGTAACTGGAGAGGGACGAGGCAGTTTTGCTAAACTCCCCTCCCGGCTTTTCCTTCTCCAGGAGCAAAGCAGCTACACTGTGCAGAGAAACAAGATAGTGTCACCCACCATCGCCCCAAACTGCTGAGCCCTGGGCTCTTGTTTCAGGAGGCCCAGGAGTGCTCTGAGCACCCCTAGATCTGGGCTCATCTCCAAGCTCATCTTTCAGGTAGCAATTCCACTGCCATTCAAGCTATTTCTAGAGCATGTATATTAAACACGTGTTGTTTAAAGGCACAGGACACAGTTGGCCAGGTATTTTCCATGTGCATAGGCCGAAGCCTAGTTTTTCTAAAGGCACTTATTTTATATGGAAGGGTTCAATCATAACCTCCACTTTTCAACACAAGAAAGCAGGAGGAGAAAGAGGCTTGCCCAAATTAACACAGCAGAAGGCTGCTTCCCACAGGCTCAAAATGATGCTCTTTCCTCGTGTGCATAACAGACAACAGCCAGGCATCCCAAACCTGGTATTTGATTCCCAGCTGGTTTCAGCAGAAGATGCCCGTTTCATAGATGTTGCGTTGCATCTGTTGCCCCTTCCCTGTCTCAGGTCAGACCCTCGGATGGTGTTAGCTCCCATTAACCAGGCCCGTTTCCACCTGCCACTGCAGCCAGAAAGCCTCCTGTGACAGCGGGGTCCGAGGCGCGCTGCGAGCCCCTGTCCTGTCAGTGCTCACACTGCTACGCAGGGCCTGGCCCAAGCCAGCCTTGCTGCGCCCGCAGCTCCAGAGGCCTGAGCCGCACTCAGAGAGCACAGTTCATGAGCACTTTATGAAAGCTCCGTCAGGGAGCTGCCGTGCTGCCCAGCAGCTCCAATGAGGCCTCGGTGGCTGTGTGACAGCCAGCACCACAGCACAGCCAGGGCTGCATTAATATTCAGGTGCCATTGACACTCCAGCAAGAAACAAAAGCTTATTTTCTACAGCAGATCATTAAGTGGGGAAAATGAGTGACCTCTTAAGACCAGCTGCATCACAGGTGTCACCAAGGGCTGAAGGGGCACAGATGGGGTCATCGCCCATGGCTTCTTTCAATAAATAACAAGTCTAAATGAGCGCGGCCTTGCCGCACCCAGCGGGACACACAAGGGACTGGAAGCCTCCCCAAGCGGATGCCAGCACTGCAGTGGGCACCACGGCGCCCGTGCTCAGCCTGGGGCCGCTGCATGGGGCCATGCAGCGGCGGGGCATGAAGCAGCATCACCATCAGAGAGAGTGTGTAATTCTTCAGCAAGTCCAAGCCAGTGTTTTGGCATGGTTAGACCCAGCCCAGGGGGAAAGCCCTCAGCTCACCCCTAGAGTGGTGGGTGTTTAATACAGAGCCTGTCTTCACTGACTCAAGTGAGGACAGACATCCCCGGCCCCCCCTAGTGCCTCTAGCAGCTCTATAGCCAACCTACTGCCACCCTCTGCTGCTTCGCTCTGTTAGAAAACAGCCCCCATGGGCAGGTCATAGAGGAACTCCAGAGATGTAGACCCATGTCTGGGCACGGCCTAGACCAGAGACATCTTCAGCTGCCCCTCAGTCTCTCGAGGGTCCTCCTGAAGACGCAGCCAGGGCAGAGAGGCAGCAAGGTGGAGGTGGAGCGGCCAGCGCGCACGGCAGAGCTGGCACATGCTCGCCGCCTCCGGAAAGCGCCTCTAATTTGGGAGCGCGGCTTCCTTGGCCTCCCACCTCAGCGCTCCCCCGGGCAGCGCTTACAGCGCTCCACAGAGCAGCGACTTGATCTCACATTACAGGCCCTAATTGCTGTTATCAGTCAGAGTAACAATTAGTGTCACGTTAATGTATTTCTAGTGCTCTCAGGAGAAGAGGAGGAGGAAAGAGAGAGCCTTAGTCCCAGTTTACTGCAGGTTCACCGGGAGACCGCAAGAAAGGAACTCATGAGCAAACTCTGAAAGGGAGATGTTCCTCTGCAGCCACCGGGGTGTCTGGTTTCCCGAACACAATCAGTGTGGTTGCACAGGTCTGTGACTTCACTGTTCCCTATGAAAGGCTGAGCCCCAAGAGCCCTCCCAGAGCACACACTGTACCGTGACACCAGGCAAGAGTGTCCTGCCTTCACCCTGAGTGGGGCACACACAAGCCTGGGATTGAGCCGCACACACAAGTTTATAAGTTTGTATCTTTACAAAGGAGGAAATTGCTCTCCCTTCTTTGGCTGATGAGCAGGACAAAGGATTATGTGCAACAGTGAGATTGAGTAGAGCCAGGAGTGGGGACAAAGGAGCTAGGCGACCTTAGGTGAGAACACATGCAAAGTGGCAGCGAGTTAGGTGTAGGTGGACCGGGAAGGCAGTAACTCCCGAGTCCCTTGGCCAATGGGGAAAAGGAGAGGGCCACCACAGCTGGGAAATTAGGATAAAAAGGGGGCTGTGTCCTCCAGCAACTTGAGACACAGGGATATGGCTGGTGGACTCTCCCTTTATTCGAATAAAGTTTTAGGTCTCCTCTGTGTCCTTTTTGGACATTCAGTTCTTGACAGCGAGCTTTTCCCCACAACCCTTACCTGAGAAAACTCGCAGTTCGCTAGCATGGAGGTGTCCTCGCTGTCTGTGAAGCACCCAAAGCCACACACACACACAGAGCCCTCAGCCTCGGCAGGCAGCCTACCTCCACCTTTACACAGAAAGGTGCTAAGAGACAATCACTTCTCACCTTCAATAAAATACCTCCCCCTTGCAAGGGGCCATCACTACTCCTAACCTTTCCCTTCTTAGTTCCTTGTTTGCCCTCCCAGTGTTGAGACCAAACAGCGTGAGCAGGTGCAAGAAAGCAAACATCAACCCCCTGCCCTGCACTGGGCTGCCTCTCCTGCAGGAACGCGCTGCCTGCCGTGCTTCGGGAGAAGTTTGCTGCCTGGCTGGCGGCAAGCTGCGCGGCTCAGGAGCGGAACCCGCTCCGCGCACTTGCTCCGCGCCCTGCCTCGTCCCCGCAAGGCAGCGCGTTAGCCCGCTCTCCTATCCACACCGTCGCGGCTGGGCTTGGCCTGGTGCAGACCGACGTTGCTGCAAAAACGAGGACGGCCGCGGAGGGGCGTGGCGAGGCGGCGAGGGGCGTGTCCTCATTAGCATGCGCGGCGCGGGGCGCGCTGGGTAGCGCGGGCGGCTCGCCCTGAGCAGGGCGCGGCGCGGCGGCGGGCCCGTATATAGGGCGGCGCGGCGCGCTGGTGCCGTCCGGGGGAAGCTCACCGCCGAGGTCACGCACCGGGTGCGCGTCACCCCCCCGCGCCTCGGGGAAGGTCTGAGCGAGGGGCCGCGGCGGCCCCAGCAGGGCCCCGCCCGCGCGGGCGGGTGAGCCACCAGCAAGGGGGGGCGCCGCGGCGGCCGGCCCGGGCAGGAGAAGCCGCGGGTGGGCGGCGTGGCGCGACCGGCCCGCCCCGGCGGATGCTCATGGCCCCGCGGCGCTGTGAGACAGACTCACGGCCGGCATGCTGAGTCCAATGGTGTGAGGTGGGGCACCGCCCCACAACCCAATTCAGACTACTCTCCCCCGGACACCTTTTCCCGTCCTCCAGAATGGAAGTAAAAACGTTTTCAGTGTCACTTTTCCTCCTGCTTTCCTTACACCAACACTTGGGGCTCACAGCTTTCCTTACACCTTTCCTTCTCCCTCTGCTTTCCTCACACCTTTCCTATTCCTTTCTTCTCCTCCTGCTTTCCTCACACCTTTCCTATTCCTTCCTTCTCCTCCTGCTTTCCTCACACCTTTCCTTTTCCTTCCTTCTCCTCCTGCTTTCCTCACACCTTTCCTTTTCCTTCCTTCTCCTCCTGCTTTCCTCACACCTTTCCTATTCCGTCCTTCTCCTCCTGCTTTCCTTACACTGACAATTGGGGCTCACTAAGCCCTTCAAGGGCCTTCCCTTTCCCCCACCCCATACTCCCATTTAGCAGCATGCCACGGCTTAGCAATACAAAATACAACACGCATCTCCAGGGTGTCTTCTCCTGGCCAAACTTGTATTTTTCCACCAAAAAAAAAAAAAAAAAAAAAGTTTTGAGGAAAAACTACCACAGCACAGGGACAAGGAAGGGGGCGATGCCTTGCACAATGCAAGGAGGGCAGGAGGCTTCTCCAGACGCTAACACAGGCAGGCCGGGCTCCTCGCAATCCCATCTCCAGCACAGCAAGGTTCCTCCGCTGGCTGCTCTTCGTGATGATGACGGTGGTGCCACAGGGTCGCCGCTAGCCCCAATCACAGCAGGTGGGGGTAGCGGCGCTGGGACAGTGGCCGGGGCTGGCGGGGCCTGGCAGCAGCGAGCTGGGAAGGGCAGAAACACCCTGAGAAGGTGGGACAGCCCTGCAGCATGCCCCCAGACTGCCAGCTGGCTCCTTGTCGGCTGCCACACGCTGCATGGTGCCAGCCCGTCAGCAGCAGCCCAGGAGGACACTCTCACCTGAGGGACCTGGATGGGGTTGAAGAGCGGGATGGCCCCCGCTGGTGTGACAGGCAGGCGGCTGCTGGGGCCCCATGGAGGCTCCTGGAAGAGCAGACAGAAACTGAGCAGCCACCCTCGCTTTTGGAGTGGACTCCCCACATACGTATTGCTCTGCCCCACACATTAAGGGCTCCCCACCAGAATATCCTCAGGAAGGATGTCTCCCGTCCTGCCCCAGAGCAGAGGGAACCAGCCCCAGGACCCATGTCCTTGGCATGGATCCTCCGAGGGGCGATCAGCTGTGAACAAAGACCAAGGCGCTTCCCTCACCTCACGGTTAGGCTGTGGTTGGGTGTCTGTTAAAACTACCAAGTTCATCTTCATGAATTGTGTACAAATGTAGCAACTTTAAGGCCTTCTTCCCCTTGGCAAATTTGCATGAAATAGGCTGACAGTTTTGAAGACATTATGGGGAAAGAGAAGCGGTTCTGCTTATGATTTTGTTCTGAGAAACGAGGGCAGAAGGGCAAAGACACCCCAAAGTACAGACACACACATCAAGCCCGTGTTCTCCTCACCTGCTCTTCAGCCTCAGGCAAGGCTCCCTGTTCCCTGCCATCCAGGCCCCACGAGCCTTCTGTTTCAACAGACACTGGGGTGACAACAACGATATCGGCATCATGTTTCATTCATTCCAGGATGTGCAACCCTTAAAATACAAAGGAGCAGCTTCTAAAAGGCCGAGCATGGGCGGAAGAGAGGTGCTCTTTGCCACATTTACCTGGGTTTCCAGAGGAAGGGCTGGACATGGTAGGAGAGGGGCTCCAAGCACTCAGAGCTGAAGGGCTGGTCCTGGCCTCCAGAAGAGGAGAGGCTGGGGGCGATGGCGAAGACCGTTCCTGAGGAGGGAACCACAACCACTGGTTATCTCTCGTATGAAGAGAGGCTGAGCGAGCTGGGCCTGTTTTCTCTGGAGAAGAGGCGGCTCAGAGGGGATATGATTAATATGTATAAGTTCAGGAAGGGAGAATGCAGGGAGGAAGGGGACAGGCTGTTCTCACTGGTGGCCAGCGATAGGACGAGGGGTAATGGCCACAAGCTGAAACACAAGAAGTTCCGTCTCCAGGTGAGGAGGAACTTCTTTACTGTTAGGGTGACAGAGCAGTGGAACAGGCTGCCCAGGGAGGTTGTGGAGTCTCCTACTCTGGAGGTCTTCAAAACCCGCCTGGATGCCACCCTGTGCCACATGCTGTAGGTGTGCCTGCTTGAGCAGGAAGGTTGGACTAGATGATCTGTAGAGGTCCCTTCCAACCTTAAATATTCTGAAATTCTGAAAAACCACTGGTTTAACGACCCTGCCTTTAAAGGTTGAAAGGGAAGAGCTCCACACTGAGGAGTTGGGTCTGTCCCAGTCCTGATGAGGATCTCCCCTGTCCATGGCAATCCAAGCGCTGAACCCACACAAGGTAAGGGTATCTATGAGGTAGCAAGCGACCCCACGTGACAAACCTAAGCTACCTGAAAAGCTCAATAGTAGGTAAGTGGCTGGGTACCAGGCCCACTGGTAGAATGCAGTGCTGGGGCCACCTGGGCTAGCTGTATGTACCCCTTGATTCCTTGTCTCTTACTGTTATGGGAATAATGTTCCCAGATCTCCTGTTATGGGACTGTAGGACATTCTGAATGAGGAGGAGACCTCCTTGCCTCTAAAAGCAACAATCAATCCTGGCCACAGAGACACGATGTGTGTGTCTCGAGAAGGATAGGGCCAGGATTAGGGAGAGCTGCATTTGGTTGCTCCCCTATCTCTGCTGTATTTCTAATTAAAGAAGTTATTCTTCACTTCAGCTCCTAAAAACTACTGGAGCATTGCCATTTGCTGCTAACAGCTGCTGCTTTCCACTTCAGCGGAGGGCAAGCGATCCCTGTAGAGTTTGCTGAGCACTTGGAGAACCTTCCAGATCAAAGATGCTTTATAAATGCACAATTATTATTAATAAAGAATTCTCTTCCAGGCTGCAAGGGTTCCCCAGTCTCCTTTGTCAATCCATGCCCGTGCAGGGCAGCGCAGCAGGCCCGCTACAGAAGTGAGAGTGTGTCCTATGGTCACGGCTGAGTCACGTATGCGAGAAGGGAGATAGAGCAGGAGAAGGCAGCGTTTCGGTAACCCTTTCCTTAGGTGTCCCCCGGGGTATCGCCCTGGCATGGGGCAGCCTTCGTTAGCTCTCTTGTTACCTGAGATTTCGGCGTGTCGGACGTGGCTTGGGAGGGCTTCGACCGGAACCAGCCAAACCACCTGAATCCCGAGCTCTGGGAATACAGGATTGCATAGTCAAAAAGAAAGCAGTAGAACAGTGATAAATTAGAGATCCCATAACCCACTGGATCCTGCAGCCAGCCTCACTTCTGCCTCCTGAGCCCCAGGCACAGTGGAGAGGAGAGCAAGTGCCCGTCCACGCTAGCGTGGGGGATCTCTCCGCTCCAGCACCTCCACGGTAGAGCACCCAGGGCAGGGAGTTCCGCACTATAGCGGGCATAACCACGGCCCCTGGGAGCTGGCACACCACTTTGCGTGGGGCACAGCTGAACAGCAGCGCTCAGGGCAGCGTTGGGTGGTTACATGGGGTAGGCCAGGTGCAGAGGCAAAACGGGAGCATTTAGGCAAGCTCGAAGCCCTCATCTTTACAGCAGCTGCACGTTGCTCACCTTAACCTCATCTGGCTTCTCCTCCTCCTCTGATGACTGCTCCTCAGTGACATCCTCAGACACGCTTTCCAAGGAAGGCTGAATGTCCTCTTCCAGGGAGATAGTAGAGCTCTCCGAGACTGTCCGGGCCCTTGCACTTAACCCTGGCTGGTGTCAGAGATAAGGATTAAAACGAAGCAGACAGAAGACCAGGCAGAGGAGGATTTGCAGAAAGGCAGTGGCAGTCAAGCTAATGGGGGCCAGCCCCCTCCAGAACCCGAGCTCTCTGGAAAGGTTTGAGCCTTTGAGCAAGTCAAGCACATGGAATAAGATAAAGCAATGAGAGTCCTCCACTCTGCCCGGACCACTAAGCAATATCTACCCTCTCTGGGCAAGCCACTTGCATCCTTGTCCACCTCACCTGCTCTCCTGCAGCAGTCTGCGGTACCCCAAAGGGAAGTGGGGGGTCCTGAGGCTTCCTGGCATCTCCTAAAGAGCAGAGAGAAGGGCACAGTCAGGATTCATTGCTGGGAGCAACCTTCCCACAAGCAAGTATTTTTGCATCTCCTGGAGGTATTTATAATGTTGCCATCATTACGGAATCCAGGCAGCAACTCAGCTGGCTTCTGTACTGCGAGACGCTTCAGCTCACATTAGAGGCCAAATCAATCTAGGCACATGTCGACACGCTCTGCAAGAAGCCCCATGTGCAGCCAGAAACCGGTCTGGTTCTCAGGAAAAGGCAGACCCACATGGCAGTCTGCTGCTTTTCCAAAACAAGGAAAAAACACCAACATCAGGAGCTGCCTCTTTCCCCTCTATTCCTTACACAGCTGAAACAGGCCATGTACCCCTAAGCAACCTACCTTCTGTGTCACGTCACTACCCGCGAGCAAGGCTACATGGCCCAGAGTCTTCCCACACGCATGCAAAAATCCAGGCCTGTACCTGGGGCACCACGAAGGCAGAAAGCCAGAAGGTTGCACCAATACCTCCCAAACCAAAACGTGGTTTGTGCTGTTGAATTTGAGGCTGCTCTTCCCACCCAGGAGGGAAGCAGTACAGCTGCCAAACCTAGAGTTTCTTGTTGCTTGCTGTTTTGGACAAGGTTTTGTAAAAATTAAGAATCACTGACCCAGGGTGGCCAGTCCTGGTGGGAAGTGGTTTGCATACCACTTCCCACATACCAGTGCCAGTAGAAAGTGTTGTTCAAAATGAAGCATATGCCTCAGGAGACCAGACATGCAGGGATTCCTCACAGGCAGTGACTCTTCCCCCGGGGGAGACACCAAACAATTGTTACGAACAGAGTACAGGCACTTTTGTAGAAATACATGGAAGAAAAGGTGTTTTTCAGACCTATCTATTCCTATGAATGCCAAAGGAGCCCCTAACATGGCCCCAGCATGTACCTAGACCTACTGTCATAGGAATGCTCCCGGCAGGCTGCTTTGAACCAAATACACATTTTTTGAACCATACACAAATACATTTCGCTGACACCATCCTTGTCTGTTCCATGCAGGCGCAAACGCACCCTGGCTCCCTACCGAATCCTCCTCCTGCGTGTTAACGCGAGCTCCCGTGGAGCCACCCGCTTACCCGGCGGCGGGGAAGGATCGCGGCAGAGCTCCCCTGGCGGGGCAGGCGCGGGCGGGCCGAGCGCTGCCGCCTGCTGCGCGGGCCCGGCGTGGAGCGGCAGCGATGCCGCCACGTGGGTCGGTGCGGCCGCCGGGGCAGGCGCCGGGGGCCCCGGCTCCTCCTGCGGGCCTGTTCCCCGCCGCGGCACCGGGGTGCTCTGCTGGTGCCGCTGGTCGTGCTGGTAGTCCTTGTTCTGCGCCAGCTCAGGGCCGAATTCTCCATCTGGAAAACAGACCTCAGGAATTTACTGCAGTATTTACAATTTTACTGCACCGCTGCGTAGAATTTTCTTTTTCCATTACACATAAACAGGAGGTGAGGAAAATCCCAGGGGAACGCGTGTGGGTGAGGGAGGAGGTACGGCACAGCTTGATAGCAAGGACCTTTCGGATGCTTCAAGGAAGATGGGTTGTGAAAGGTGGGGAGGATCTCTCGGGAACATGCCTGAGGTTGCAAACAAGGACTTAGAGCAGGAATATTATGGAAGCTACGAGACCAAAAGAGAAAGCAACATGTGCCTAGCAGTTCAAAGCATCCCAGAGCCTCCAGCCTTTCCTTTCACTCCTACCCCATGCCCTGAGCAGGAAAGAGAATTCTCTGATTTTGAGGAGCATCTGTTAAGCTCTATCCTTCATTCCTGCTCCATAGGAATGCACACTGCTGAGTTTCTTGCTTTAGGTGGATTTGTTCTGTTTTTCTAATTTGAAAGACAGGTTAGGAAAGCAGTAAGGGTTTGTTTTATTCAGCAAATGCTGTAGCTGGCATTAGAGGCAGCGCAGCACGCTGCTGTCTGTCCCAAGCAGGGCTGCACAGCAGCTTCTCCTGACTGCCTGTTCCAGCCGGGGGCTGGCCTCTGCTCCGCGCACACGAGTTTCTGCCCTGCTGCTGACAGGAGCCTTCAGCCAGGAGCCAGACACGGCACGTCTGAATTGCTCTGGGGATCGACTCCGGGGCATCACTGCCATCCTGCTATGAGTTAGCTTCAACTATTGCCTTTTCACCTGTAAACCACTCCCATAAATTCCTGGAGATGCTCCTGCAGTGTCAGGGAGAAGCCACGAGGAAAAGGAGGAGGAAAGAGAGAGCCCATGAGGAAAAGGATGGACAGAGCTGCCAGACTCCGGAGCTGCTGCACTTATTTCTGCCGCCTGACAAGTCCATCCAGGAAGCACGTACAGATGCCGAGGAAAGCCAGGGAGAAAGCCTACTGCTTGGAGAACAAGGATGGAGAGGAAGACTCCCACCACCGCACTGGTCCCATGCTGGTCACTGTAAGGACCTTTTCCGTTTCCCCACTGATCCCCACAAACTGAATTTGTACTAGAGTGGTCAGGATAGAGCAAGGCCCTTCAGAGTTAATCCCAGAGCACACAAGCCCTTCAGATGAGAGATTAAAAGTCTAGGATGTCCAGTGTGGCTGGTGACTGAACAGCCTTCCCGACGAGTGAAGGCACCAAACGTGAGGAAAGCAGGTGAGCTGCTGGTGAGCAGGTACACGTGGAGCCATCCCGACCTCTGAGAGAGGCCTTCCTCCACACGTGTTTTTTTTTTCAGTGCTTAACCCTGACAGAAGCAGAAGGCAATCAGAATTGAAGATGCTTTTTACCGTCTGAGAGAGTTCTTGAAGAGGGATTTGGCAGCATCAGGGAAAGCTGATAGGAAGAAACAGCTCAGAGAAGTTTGTCACGTTTTATCCTGTCTGCATCAGCCTTCACACTCCACCACCAGTGCTGGCCTTTCTGCCTCCGCTCCTCTGCTACATGGTGCCAGGAAACGGGGCAGGAGCAGACAGCAAGGAGCAAAGGGCTACCCCAGGGCCAGCCTACTGACAGAGGAAGCCATCAAGCAAAGCTGGTGAGTCAAAGGCTCCTCGATTTCTCTACAGGCCTATCCACTGATGTGTTGTCCAGAGGGAAAGTCCTCTAGTGTCTACGTTGAAGTCATCCCAGGATGCCTACATCCTTCCCCTTGACGTCTCAGCCAAAGACTATGGCACGGATGTGGTCCTGGATGGCTCAGCAACAGGAGGACCTCAGGGTCCCAGAGAGACAGAACAAAGATGAACCTGACATGGGGGGAGAAAAGGTCTATGCTGGCCCTTAATCAATATGCATGCTGAATTATGGCATGCAGAAGGACAAGTTCTTTCCTGAATCTTTCAGTCTATGAGCAAATATAAAATCCTATTAGTTCAGCTCCAATTTGTGTCCTCGGAGGACTGTCTAGGAATGAGGCCATCTCCCCCGAGGCTCCCTGGAGCTGGAGGCTTGGCAAGGAGACACTGGCTTTGTCCAGCTGGCTGCCTGCCAGACCAGCACTGTGACCCCCCTTCTGCTTCCGTGGGGCCCACAGAGACTCCTGAAGCTGCATTAATTAGACCCAATTACTCAAGCAGACTTTGTTCCTCCATAGAGAGCGAGCGAGCCTAACTGGACTGAGCATCCCCTGCTACCTCCTGCACATCTTGGCTGATTGCCCTTACTCACCAAGCTTCCAGGACACGCCAGGGTTTTGAAGAGGAGAAAGGAGAACTAGCCAGTTCCCTGTCACCAATGTCCTGCCATTCCTCCTCTAACCAAGACTGGGTTGCTCTAGCTTTGTTCCCTTCCCCTTTTCCCAGCAGAAGGAAACCAATGAGTAATATCTTTTCTTAGAAGAATGGGAGGGGAAGGACTCTGGAGACAGGTCTTTGAGGAGAAGGAAGGACGTGCAGGCCATAGGAGACCATACTAGAAGGCTTCCTGGCATGGCTCTGGGACAGGAATCCCAGCCACCTTGGGACAGGAATCTGCGTGCAGTGCGCAGCCCGTCCCCGGCTGACCGCTCACCAGGCGAACACGTCTCAGTGGCAATCACGCTGCATGGGTTTGGGGCTTTTTCTTGTGTTTTAGAGAGATGCAAGGGACAGCGAACGGCTGTTGAGAAACACCAGCTGGCTCTGAAGAGCTGATCACGTAGACACCAAGGCTTGGGATCAGCCTCCCTCAGGGGGCTGGCAACATAACTGCACATGCTGTGCGTGTGGAGAAGCCCTTCCAGGGACATACAGTGCACTGCTCCACTCCATCTTTACCTGTGGCTGATCTGCTGGCCTTGGAAAGCTCTGGCTCATCTGATGCCAGCTCAGGAGGGACATCCTCTTCCATCTGCAAGAAGAGAAAGGTGACAGACAAAACAGAAGGGAAACTGGGCAGCAGGAGGAAAGCCGGGCAACACAGGAAGGCAAGCCCAACTAAAGCAAGCACAAAGCCAGGGCAAAGGAGATCCGCGTGCTGGCAAGCTCGCCGTGCGGCTCCTCCACTGGCTGTAGGGGCCCGAGCGGCCAGAAGAGCCCCACCGAGCGCCAGCATCTCGGCCACCCCCAGGACAGCGGGAGCGCGTGGCAGGCTGCCCAGGAGCCTGGACACTGCCCGCAGCGATAAACGGAGCAGGCTGCTCGAGACCAGAGCAGCGCGGGAAGCGCGGAGCCGCGCGGAGCCGCGGGCTCTGCTGGCGCCAGCACAACCACAGCTCATGCTCAGCAAGACAAACGAGACTGTGGCGTGATCACCGCTGTGCGGAGCACGCAGGACAGGACGCCAAAGAGAGAGAGAAAGGCTGGCAAGAACAAAAGCACATGTGAAACGTGCATGGAATGTGTCAACGTGAGCCCCAGATTTGGTAAAAACCACGGCCTTTGACCCGTGATACTCGTCCTCCCATTTAGGATGGAGGAGGAGGAAGATCCCCTCCAGACAAACTACAGAACGGAGCGGTCCCTTACAGCTGCGCTGCGCAGCATGTGCAGCCAAAGCTCCGCTCGCGCTCACCTCCCGCTCCCAGCACTGGGCTCGGAGCGCTGCCAGCCAGTCGGGCTCCAGGCTCTGCTCCTGATCCGGCATCTCCAGCAGTAGCGGGTCGGAGAACTTCAGCCGCTCAGCCAGCTGCACAGTCAGGAAGCAGGGGAAAAAATGGGGTCTTAACTCACTTAACATGACTCCCTAATGCTTTAAAATAAGCATTAGCATCATTAACAACAAAAAGTAGCAGAAGAGTGGGAGAGACATTCTGAGATTACCTGATTTCTCTGCCTACTCTGCAAAGATATCACATATGTCCACATCAGCCCTTACAGCTGTTTAACTGGTAATTATGAATCCCCACAGATAAGATTTCACAGCCTCCCAGAGCTGCCCTGATGCTTAATGTCCTTAGAGTTAGAGAGTTTTTCATAATATCCAAGTGAAATTCTTGCTGCAAATTAACCCTCTTGCTCCTGCAGTAGGTGGGGGAACAGTCGGACACCAAATCCCTTAAAAACATCCTTCTACATATTAGCAGGCTGTTATCACAACCCCCATCTATCTCCTTCCTCCCCTAGGATATTTTCCTGGGCACACATAACCCCAAGGCCTCCAGCGGTCACTCTTTCCTCGATCTCTTATCATCCTCGCTCTTCTCTTCTGCACTTCTTCCAACCTGGCACGTTCCCTGAGCGCAGAAGCCCAAGAGGGGCACAGTGACCTAGCCAAGACCCTGCAGGGCCCAAGCACAAGGGGTTATCACCTCCTTGTCTCACACGTGCTACTCTCCCGCTTTGAGCCCAGAATAACTTGGAGTTTTGGGGGTTTTTTTTAACAGTATCCTGTTGTGGTGCTGCTTTGTATTTCTTCCATGTTCCGCTATCTCCCCCAGGTCCTTCTCTGCAGTACTGCTAGTGTGTGCTGAATTTCTCCTACAAGAGAAGGGTCTGCATCCCTGACTGCAGCCGTCTAAAAGACATGGGGCTCCATCTACAGAAAACAGAGAGGGAGAAGGAGATAACCTGTCCCACCCGTCTTAAGGTGGGACGAGTGGCTCTCTGGAGAACCACGGCTCCCAAGTCACTATGGTGACAGTCTGGCCAGATTGCTTAGATGAGGACCCACGTTTATGACAGCTGGCATGAGGGGAGATGACTGTCACCCAGAACACTTGGTTGATGTCAGCCCACTTCTTGGGATTTGCCATGTTGGCTGTTCCTTCTTATCCACGGTGTTTAAAAGAACATTGTCTAAACAGCCTAAAATGAAATCCCCGCCTCCAGGAGGTTACAGTGAGACAAGACCAGCACAGCCGGTCCCCAAACTGGGACAAGAACCAGCTGATAGGAGCTGGGACTGCTTCTCCTGCAGTGACTGAGCCGGGGCCAGGAGGCTGCGCTACTCCAATCTGGTGGACATCACCAGATCTCTTTGGAAACACACATGTGTTCATTCAAAATCAATGGCAGGAAAGAGGAAATTATAAGCATGATTACTCCTAAACGGGGGGAATGTTTAATCCAAAAGCTAATATGCACTTTGATCTAATATTAATGAACCTACACCTGGTTGTATATCGTCCCCAGCTTCAAAAGAGGGGAAGTCTTAATCAAACACTAATGTGTATAATAATTTGTAACACACTCTAAAACATCAAAGACAAGAGTGTCTATGAGTGCACCAGTTTTTCAGATGAAAGTGTTTTCTCCCCGGAGAAGCATTATGCCCAGCAGAACTGCGGATCTGAGAGGCTGTTGGAGTAAATGGGCTTCCACGAAGGGGCCGGGGGCTGCGAGCACAGCCCAGCGTTGCGTAACGCCGAGTTTCAGGCTGGACAACGGGGCTGTTTTTGCAGCCTAGGGGAGCACAGGCACCCACGCCACAAACGTGGGACATGCTCACTGCCACCCTGACAGCACCCTGGCACGTCAGTGCCATGCCGGGATGAGGTACTGCAGAGGAAGGGCCATGCAGCTCCTAGGTTTATAGCGTCTTCAATCCGTGCCATTTATAAATGCAAAAACCAACAAAACAAACAAAAAACAAAACAAAACAAAAAAAGAAAGAGGAAAAAAAAATCCTTTGCCTCCGCAGCCCTTTTGTCCAGCAGCAAAATTCCCTTCTTTTCCCCCACAGCAGGCTGGGGCAGTCTGAAACTCCTCACACGCCTCAGCAAGTGGCTGGCGGTGCCCCAGGGAGGCCACGGGGCATCACTCACGCGCAGCCTGACGTGTCTCACCTCCAGCAGCTGTCTGGTGAGTGCGGGGTGCCTGCCAGGTCCCTGCTCCAGCAGCACCGTGGCAATCTTCTCGCAGTAGTGCAAGGCCTGGGCTGGCAGCCCGTAGTCCGCCAGGCGAGAGGCGTAGATGAGCTTGTACACCTTGCGGAGGGCAAGAGAAGCTGTCATAGGGTTGGAAGCTGAGTGAGGAGGAGCCCGTGAGCTCATGTCATGGGGCTAAGAGAGCCCATTAAGCTCTCTTAGGAGCAAGAGAGCACCTTAGTGTGGCTCAAACTACCCTGTATCACAGGTCCTACCACCAACAGGTCATGCTAGATTGGACACCTCCTCTCTCCAGCAGCCCGGCTGTGCTGCCCGTAGCACCAGGCCTGCGCTGTGCCAGCAGATCAGCATCGGGGACGGGCTCCAGCCACAATTTTCATTTATCTACCCAATATGTGCAGTGCCCAAGGCGGCAGCAGCTGGGTGCTTATTTACAATACGAAAAGCCTATCAATTACACTGGACTATTAGAGAACAGGAGGGGAGCTAGACCCAGGCTGAACAGAGCAAACCCAGATGGCACCAAGCCCCACAAGCTGCCCTGGCTCGGGCTCCCATAAGCTGTGCTCAGAAGGGGATGTGAAAGCCCTGCCTTGGAGAAACCCACGCTGAGCCCGGCCAGCAGAGCCGCTCCTGCGGCCAAGTGAGGGAAAAGCCTCCAAAGGCATCGGAGAGCAGCCCTGCTCCAGCGGGAGCTCCTGCCACTCGCTTCCGGGGGAATGGAAGGACAGGGATTTCTTAGGGAAGGTCTGAGTTGTCACTGGCCACACTTGCAAGTCTCTGCTACCTGGAAGGGAAGAAGGAAGGCTCCGGGTTGTCGTAGCTGCTGGCAGTACTCAAAGATTTCCATGCGCTGGATAACCTCTGTCCTGGCAAACTGGGCAAACGCCTGACTGAAAAGGAGAAGGAAGAAAGGGCAGTTCAGGGGGCAGAGCAGAGATGTCCCTTCAAGACAGCCTGGTACGCAGGTCTGCTCCTCCCCTCCACTGCTGACCTGGAGAAGCTGCAGAGGCCCAGAGCAAAATCACATCCGCAGCAATAAAATCCCATGATTTGTACTCTCCAGAATTTTACTTTTCCCTTGGCAGAGGGGAAATGTGGCATCTGAGGCCAAAGCTTAAACAAGCACAAGAGAGCAAGAACCTGCAATATTCCCGTGCTTGCTGGGAATTCAAAGCAATAGTGAGCAGAAAGATATTTTCTTCCTCAAATTAGGTTTTTGTTAATGAGACTCCAATTTTTTGGAAGCTGCCAGCCCATTTTGCGGAATGATTTGAAATCACAGGGCGAGGAAGAAGGCAGGAGATAACTGAAAAGCATCTGGAAGTGCCCACAGGGCATTGCCTGCCCGCGTTTGCTCACCGGTGACTGCTGCCCAGCAAAGCCATGCGATTCGCCTTCTCTCCAAAGTAACCAAAAGGAATATCTGCCATCAGGTAGCAGAAGTGAGCTGCTTCTGTTAATCCCCTGCCAGCTGAATGGGGAAGGAGAGACGAAAAAAGCAATGTTAGCCCTCAGAGGCAGACCTCTGTGCAGCCAGTGTTGCTCTGAAGACAACCAAGCTCATATAAAATACAACTAATCAAATAGTCCTTTTTTTTTTCTCTCTGTCCATTCAGACCCCTAAATCTCCCTTCTCCTCACACCTTTTTTCTTCTTTTTTTTTTTTTTTTCAGATTGCTCTTTTCTGTGCTTACGGGGTGGTCTGGCTGAGTGTTAGGAACAGGACAACTCTACCAAGGTGCATCTCCACGTTCCCTTCTCTGGGCAGATGTCACTGGCCTGAAACCCGCTAAGGTTCTCCACCACCAGTGCCCAAACAGGAAAGCCTCGGTCCCCACGGCCACGTGTGCCACCTGTGCTCCATCACCAGAGCAGCACGTGAAGAATGATGTCCTCTCCCTTGGAAAGGAGCACACGGGAGCAGGGAAAGGAAGAGCAGAGCTGCGAGTCTGCCTCCCAATGAGGCCTGGGCTCACCCAAAGTGTCTCCCGTGGTGACGATGGCACGGCGGTTCAGCTCTGCATCTCCGACCTTGTTGGACAGCATCACAGCCAGGTGGGGCCTCCAGTCTCCCCACTTGGCATCCCCACAGCACTGCGAGGGAGACAAGGAAGGAGACAAAGCGGAGCTGAGCCCAACAGCCCCGGCTGCAGCAAAAGGGTCTCCGTGCCACACGGTCCCTGTGACATTCTTCTCACAGTGTCTTCTTGCACCATGTGGCACAGGTGTCACAGTGTGAAAGTATACGAGCATCACAGCACGAGGATAGAAATCTCTCCAGCCAAAAGCAAACCAGAACGCACTGCTAGGGGAAGGAAATGCTCATTCCTACCTGAACTGCCTGGGGAATCCTTCCAGACATGAGCTGGAAGAAGGTCTGTAGTGGGTCATTGACAGCCAGCGTGCTGGTGAACCTGCAAGGAGGCAGCAGAGATGGTCACTGCGCCGCGAGCGCAGCACGAGAGCCCAAACTCGCCATCACATCCCACGTGGTTGAGCACATCTCGGAAACGCCCTGGGAACGGCAGCTCCTGCGAGCTTTAACTCACTAGCGAAGCCAAGGCAGAAAGGAAAGGCAAACCCCACAAGACTGGTGATCCATCACCTCCAGAGAGTGCAAAAGGACACTGCTGGATAACCACCTTAAAAGGATACTGGTTTACAAGACACTTCCTGCTTAACTGCCCCAGAAAGGATCAGCCCAAAGAAATTGTCCATGTGGGCAGTTCACTGGGAAACCTTTTGCTAGCTGAGGTGCTGTGGTCCAGCCTGGGCTATCCCAGCTATCCCCTGTCCCAGCTGCTGGTTTTGCTGATCTTGTTGATCTCTGCAACTACAGCGAAGCAGAGGATCACAGCAAATCCATGCCACGTCTCCAGACAACAGCTTTACTTTTGCCTTTTTTCCTGCCTGGCAGGAAGCCTGAAAGATTTGGACCCATCTGTACGGATTATCCCTCCCCATTCTGGCCAGTAGAAAAAAATAACACCAGACAGAAAGAATCTGATGGCAATTGCTGCTCTTTCTGGGGTGCACCAGGGCTGAGGGCATCTGAGAGGCTATGTGCTCTCAGACATTAGGCCCAGAGAGGCTTCACAGACATCACACCTTGCTTTTACCTCTCCAGCTTACCCAGTGAGCACCCAGCTGTAGGTCCGAGGGTCCATCTTGCTGGAGAGGAAGAGGGCATGGCCCCACAAATGGTTTCTCATGGCCCAGTCCAGAGCTTCCTGCAGCCAACATGAGAAAGAAAAGGCCTTTGTGCTATTTCCACCCCCCCGCCGCCCTCTGCTATGAGGGGAACATCTGCTCATTCATCTCAGATCTCAGACTGTCTCCGTAGCCCTTTTGCTGCAGTGTCCCTTTCTGGGAGAGGTTTCCCTGGGGCATCTCTAGCCCCCAAAATAGCGGGGCCATGTGAGGAATTAACTGATTTTCTGGGGTCTCTGCTCATTCCCTCTGCAGGCTTGGGACTTATAAAAGCACTGGTGATTACCCTGGGTTTCCCCAAATCACTCAAAACCAACCAAAAAAAAAAAAAAAAAAAAGGAAACAAAACAAAAAAACAGCAGCAGGGCATCACGAGTCCCATCAGAGTTCCCTAAAGTGGGTAACTTACATTTAAACAATGTTCTACAAACTCATCATTGAGACAAAAAAGGCACTTCTTGACTTCCCTCCCCTTTAAAACCTTGCTGAAAAGGCCAAAGCGGCTTATAAAGAATCATTCCCACGTTTTAGATCCCCCTCACCACTTACTTTCTTTCTGCCGTAGTAGAGGAGCTTGGTGAACTTCTCAACTGTCTGTGCCAGTGTCTCCACGATGGGAGGGACCTCCCCTGTAAGGAGGTCCACCGCCCCAGGTCCACATGTGCGCCACTCCTCGTCTGACGGGTTGGTGGCACTAGCTGCAGGGTTTTGCCTCTTGTACTTCTCCAGACGCTTGCAGTCTTGCATCAAAAGCTCGGCTGTGTCTGAGCCCACCATGGACTGCACAAGGGAGGGGAGGAACAAGGCACTTGGGGACTGTCCTTTGAGCAATGACTAAAAACATTTCTAGTCCAGCATCCATCCTGAGGTGATGACATCTGTCATCAGGAGCAGCACCCACCCACTCCTGCTCCAACTGCCTCTGGGTATGGAAATCACAAGCTCTCATCCTTCTCCTAGCAGGTGTCCCCAGCAAGACTAACCTCAGTCCCCAGCATGCAGCCTCTGAGGGCAAAGGAGTCAACACAAGCAGTGTGACCTTCACAGGACTACCTAGGCTGAATATACCCACACGTTTCTGACAAGCAGACCTCATTAGATTGGGTACGTTTCATTGGATTTATCTCTTAATCTCCTTCTAGGCATAAGCGCTTGCTCTGAAATGCAGATGGCACCAATCCCCTTCAGAGCAGAGCTGCCCTTCCACTGGGAGACTGGTATTTCGCAAGCATGGAAAGCAACACAAGTGAACACTTTTCTTCAAGTGCTGTGGGCAGTACCGAAGTGGTTGATGGCACTGTGGCAATACATTTAAGAAACCCTTCCCCAAAGTAGCAACTTTCTCAAGAGGCACAGAAGTAGCATATAGATGACCTGGCTCCGAAGATTAGAAGGGTCATCCCCTTCCTCTGGACACCTACCCCATTCTGCTGGCAGAGGAGGACTAGGAGTTTCCAGAGAAGAGCTGAATCTCTGCCTCTCTGTGTTGAAAGATCACAGCTCGTGGCTATCTTGTGCCGGCAAAATGTCATCACATCCACCTTGTGCAGGTCCTCCCTTCATCATCAAAGAAAAGGATCAAATGAAACCCAAGCAAATGTGAGCTTGGACACCATTAAGAATGAAGGGGTTCCCAATTTTGCTGACAAGCACCCCAAAGATTCAAAGAAGAGATGGAGGAGGGAGGATCTTCAATGGCCCCTACCCACATGGTCAAATATATGTCAATGACCACCCACTACATTGGGGGCGCTCAGCTCAAAAATGCAAAAAAAGGTTGATGATTATTATAACTTTTTGCAGATGTCCATGTTTTAAGGATGTAGATGACACGTCAATCTTTCTCTGCCCTCCTGACAATATTTTCATCCAACCATCTGCAAGGAACCTTGGTTCTGCTTAGCAGCAGAGCTATTATAGCCATTACTGTCCAAGGCTGTAAGAGCAGATGTGCATCAAGGCAGCATCTTCTATTTAACTGATATAGTGGCAGGGAGAATGACATGTCTGTGGCCACATAAATCCTCCTGGTTTTGTGCAGACTGAACAGAATTGCCCTGCACCTTGCAGTGCAAAATTATGCAACTGGAAAGCTGTAGGATAAAAGGAAGACAAGCAGGGAGCAAGGAGGGAGACACCAATCTTGATTCCATCACATTATTTGGACTCCAGCAAAGTCCCCTTTGGCAGAATTGCTAGCCTCCAGGTTCTCAGATTTCTACCCAACTTCTGAGCTTGCTCAAATCTTTTGCTGAGTACAGTTTTCCTTCTGCATACTCCTGCTTTGATTATGAGCACAAGCCATTCATACGATTTACTGGTATAACCAATATATTGTATTCGTATAATTGCACTGGTTTAATATACTGTTTGTGCACACGCACACACACACACCCCCCAATAGCCTACACTCCAAAACAACCTACATTTCAGAAGAGAGGACAGGCTCCCAACACGAACCCATATCTACCCTTTGCAATGCCCTTATCTCCCCAAACCGCGGGGACTCTCAAGTCTGTCCTGGGCTCGTCTCTTGGCTCTCCAGAGCCAGCTCCCCTGGACTTCAGCCCAGGCTCCTCAGAAGGGACACTGCCCGGGATCCCGTGAGGGAGATGTACCTAGCCAGAGGCCCTGGGAAGGCTTGTAGCTCCTCTTGCTCTTTGGTGTCATGAAGGATCCCCTGGAAAGCAAGAGCAAACTCAGCAGCTGGACTGCTGCAGCAGGCAGGCCAGGAGGAATGCACGCGTGCGTTCCCCGAGGCAGAAGAGTGGCTCTCAGCGAGGGGGGAGGCTGTGGTTTCAGGGGCTGCGGCGTACCTCCAAGCTGTGCAGCTCCACGGGAGCTAGCTGCCCCGCGGCAGCAGAGTGTGGACACGCCAGCACCAGCTGCCCTCCGGCGCTGAAGCACACCGGCGTGTGCGGCAGCGGGAACTTCTGGGGTGCCGGCGGGACTGGCGCGGATGCCGAAGCCCTCCCTGCATGACACAGTGAGTCCTCTTGCTTGGGCCCCTCACCGCCTCTGCTACGAATGACGCAGCTGAGGCCCAGCCTGCCCTGCCTTGCACAGCCCACGACTGCCTGGGACTGTCCACACAAGGACAGTCCCCTAAAGCACATGGCAAGTGTGTGGCACCTCCCTGCACCCACCAGGCTAGGAGGAGCCCTGCAGCTGCACACCAGGTTCTCAGACATGCCTTGCACCCACACACTCAAGAAAGGGTGCCTGCACTCCAAGACCTGCGCTCTAGAATGGCTGCAGTTGGCCATTGAGCAATGAGATAATAAATTTCAAGGTCAGGAGACACTGGGCATCCACTCAGGCCCTGTTAGCACTAGGGCCCCATCTCATCTCATCTCTCACCTGCTGGCACTGGGCTCCAAGTCCCCAGGGACCCTGGGTCATAGTGGTCAGCGTCATCGCGGATGTACTGGCTGAGCTCATAGCCACTGGAGCTGAGCCCTGACTCACGGTACTGCAGGAGAAGGCTGGGCTTGCTGGAGGCAGCAGGCTGTGCAGAAAGAGGAAAGCAGGAGAAAAAGCTCAATTTCAGGGAAACAGGCCCAAATGAGTCATCTGCCCTGATCAAGTGAGGTAGCAGGTGTTGAATAGTCCAGCACAGCACAGGCCGGCCCCATCTGACCACTTCAAGCACGTTAGCACCTTGGACTCATCAGAGCACATACTCTGGTTAATACCAATGGCTCTCAAAATACTTAGCGGCCAATCCAGCCCAATAGTTCCTCTAGATCTATCACAGGGTCCCCAAGACAGCCTCTACATGGGAATCACTAAAAGCATTGCCTAGGAGCAAAACTACCCTAAGAGCTGCTCTGATTTGATCTCTTCATCTGCTCTTTAGCAAAACATAGCAATGGGGACACAAGTATGAAGGATCGGGCCTTCATAACACGTGACAGCCATTCCCTTCCTTGGACAGAGGTCACCACCATGCAAGAGGGACGCAGGAGAAAGCAGACATCACTTGAGAAGAAAAGCAAGCCACCAAGTCAGGCTTTCTGTCCAATGCTTAGCACTGTGCAGGACAGACATGCAGCCAGATGTCTAGAGGAGTGACAGTCCAACGGATGGAGATCATATAACTACTAATAACCCACGGTAACAGTTCCCAGGCCACTACAAAGCCTCCAAGAGGCCTGGGTGCAACCTCCTCCATGCCCTGCCCCACGTGAGGTTACCTCGTGAGCATGGCTGCTGCCCTCCCCGGAGGAGCTGCCGAAGGAGTCGTCCCCTGCCCGTTCCTGCCGGGAGCCCCAGCGGTGGCTCTGCTCCAGGGAGTCACCAGGCTCTGATCTGCAAAGGGAAGCAAAGGAAGGAGCTGGCCAAGGTGTTGGGACCAGCTGCAGACTTCACTGAGGCTCTTCCCCACGTCTGCCCGCAGTGGAGCCTGCGCTGCTGACTCCACCTAGGGCATCTCCAACGCTGCTCACATGGGACAGTGGAGCCATCATGACCTGAGAGGTGACAAAACTGCCTCCTAGGTGGTCCAGCCCCCCGGTGCAGCCCCTTACCTGTCCTGTGCTGGGGACGGCGTTACCAGGTTGGGGTGGTAACCCCGGTAGTAGTGCTGGTCTCGGTAACCGGTACCATAAGACGGTCCCTGTCTCAAATCTACAGAGAGAATGAAGATTCAGTCCTGCTCCTCCCAAGCAACAAGCCCTAATGAAGTTACAGAAGAGCAACGAGTCAGACAATTTGCCACGCACACCCCATTTGCTTCCAAATTAGCCTGGTGACTTAGAAAATTATGATAAAGCCATGTATGTTGGCAGACAGCACGGACATCCTTTCCTCTTTTTTCCCATTTTCTTTAGTCCAGGAATTCCATAAACACAGTAAAAGTTAGACCCTCTTATCTCTGATCAGTGAGATCAACACGATTGAGCTCAGCCCACAAGCAGGAATGACCCACTTTTTTAGTCAGCTAGATGAGGATTACGTGTTCCCAAGGTTCATCTAGCTCATTCTTGGGACTCCAAATGGAAACTCAAGGCAAGGCTACACCATGAGAATGATCCGTGACCTGGGAGCCTGGACTGGAGAAAGCCCCTTGCGATGGTTCACAGCAAGCCCTCATGGCACAACAGCCAGAATAACGCATCCCAGAACATGCAACATCCATCTCTTCCCCCGGCAGCAGCAAGCTGGTGTGACAGTCACGCAACACTGATACAGCGTGCTTAACTTGGCACAGGACCCCTCCAACGGCTGGACTGGTCAGACACCTCGGTTCCCGGGCCACGGGAGAGGCCATACCTCTGTCCCTCTGCCAGGCTGCCGGCTGCCCTTGGTAGCTCCAATAAGCATAGTCATCACCATAGCCGGGGGCTGCGTAGTTCCAGCGGGGGTCTTCATATCCTTGCCTGAAACATAGTATATGTAGCCAAGAAAGAAAGAAAACTGCATCAGGGTTAAACTCATGACAGACATCTCACGTCCAGCAGAGATACCCAGCAGAAAGACCTACTCCAATCCTCCAAGTGTCACAATTCACACCCCCCAGGGCACAGTTATGGTCCCCAGGGCAAGGGGTGAGCTCTGGGAACACATCCAGGGGGAGATTTGCTGGTCAGATGGGCATCTTTGAAGGCAGAGGACACAGGACACAGAGCAAAGCGCAGATCCGGCAAGAAACACAAGGAGGAGAGGGAGAGCAGAGGCGGCAGATTTGGTCCCACTCCCATCTCATCCCTAGAGACCTGGGCTCTGCAGTTTCAGAAGCCGTCCAGTTTCAGATGCTGGGAAGCTCTGCTCAGTCACCGCCGGTACTGAGCGGTTAGAGGGATGGATGCCTCACGGATGCTTTAGGAGAGGCCTCCAAAAAGCACCTTTCCTGCCACTGTATCTGCTGTATCTGAGGCCACTGTATCTGCTGCAAACCTCAGCACCGGTCTCCTCCTGTGCTGGAGCTCAGCCAGCATATAAGCTGTCCACCCAACACACGTGCACCTTAACCCTTCACAATTTACACAGTAATTCAGTTAGTCCTGCGCAATGCCTAGCCTTCCTGGCCAAGCAATTCACAACCTCAGCAGAAAACCTCGTGTTATCCGTGCACTTCTCACAGCTCTCAGAGGGCAATAACTCAGGCAAATCAACCCAGATTTGCTGGAGTATTCAGAGGTTTCTCCTTACTGAGAGACAGCCTCGGTCCCACATTTTATCCTTCCCCCCCACGCTGTCTCAGCAGCTGAACTTGCAAGCTTCTTTTGATCCCTATATCATCCGTTTATGCTTTTATTGTTCACCTTGCACTTACCAAAAAAAGAAATCTCTAATGAAACTTCAAGCCACCTTGGGACGGGGAAGTTGAGGTGTGGCAGTAACCGAGCGGTGAGCAGGTATCACCTTCCTGGTGAGCAGGTACCCCCTTCCCGAGCCCGCAGCCGTCCCCAGTGTCCCCGTGAGGTTACAAGGAGGGACGCAGAGGTAGGCGCGGGCCTGGCTCAGCGTTAGGCCGGTCTTACCTGGAGAAGGGCCTGCCAGGGTAGGCGCTGGCGTGGCGCTCGGCCCGGCGCTGCTCGCCGTCACGCTGCGGGTCCCGGGGCCGCGACGGCCATGGCGGCGCCCGGGCATCCATCACAGCCCAGCCCGGCGCGGCGGCTCGACCCGCCGGGTGTTGTGACCCCGAGCAGCGCTTGCGCCCTGCCGGGGAGATCACAGCGGGTTTGGTCAGCAACCCCAAGCGGCCTCCACAGCAGGCGGCAAAACCATCCCGTTTCACCCATGGCCCAGGGAGCGGCACGGGGAGAGCGTCAAGCAGCGCCAGGAGCGCTGCCCTCCGAGCAAGTACAGCGTCCAAAGCAGGGAGAAGCGGAGCAGGGTCCGCCCAAGCCGCGAGCCCGGAGACCCAGGGGGAACGCGGAGCTGCTGGGGCCACTGGTTTGAAAGCCAAGCTGCTTCTCAGCGGTGGCACCTGGGTCTCTGCACTGCTGTGCGCAGCCCTCAGCATCTGCTGCAGACCAGGCGGCTCCCACCGATGGTCAGCACAATTTTGGGAGCCTGATATTTGGCCACGCACCTTCTCGGGAGAGGCCCTCGCCGCCGTCCGCCTGCCGCTCCCGTGGCCAAAGTCCTGCTGCCACGGGGGCCCCGCGCGGGGCAAAGGGCGGCCCGCTCCTCCAGCGGGGCTGCCGGCGCCGCGGCCGCGTTCACAGCTCTGGGGAAAGGGCGAGACGGACCCGCGGGCAAAGGCCCTTCGCCGAGAGGCTCCCGCCTGCCCGCGCTCTCCGCTCCCTACACGATGTGTCCGCGTTCAAACAAGGCAGAGGTTTCTTCCCGTTATTCTTGCAGCATGAAGCCGGGCTCCGCAGCTGCAGGTCCTGGCCCCACTCCCATCACCACAGCGTGAGCTGCTCCAGCTCCTCTTCCTGCACCAAGGTTTGCCAGAGAAGAAGCAGAGTTGAGCTGAACCCGGCCGGGGTGCCCATGGTCGCTCCTGGCACGTAGGGTGTCTCACATGGGCTCCATCTGGGCCAGGATCTGGCCAGGAGCCCTTTGCACCACGACAGCAGCCACCGGAGCCACCTCTGCGGTGGTGACACCCTGCCCGCCCCCAGGCCTGGCCTTGGGGGAGGACTCGCTGCCCCACATCTCAGCGACACGAGCAACTCACGCCACGAATCTGGGCTGCCGCGGGGCTCTGGCCTCCGTGCGTGCCGTGACGTGGGCCCACCACCGTTGCCAAAAAGCCCTGTTTTACCAGTGCTGGAAAATTACACATTGTACGTAGAGCTTGCAGCTTCCACCCCACGGGGACGGTCAGTAGTTTCTCCCCAGCGGCTCCAAGAAAGAAGCTTTCAGCCGCTGCACACTTCCAGGTTTCAGGGAAATATGTGGATGTACCTTTAGCACTCAGCTCATGACTGAACATGGAACAAATGCCAGCCCGGGGAGCGTCCTCTCCGTGCTGAGGAGCTGCTGCAGCAGAGCACAATGAAGCGCCTGTCGGTTCCGCAGCCCTGCTCAAAACTTTGTGAGGCCGCGAACAAAGGGAGGTATCGACTGCGGACAGGACAGGCCTCCCGGCAGAAGGAGAAAGGAGCCACAGAGGCCCTGGGGACGCTTTTTTTCCTCCTGGTCAATAAAACCTCTTTTTAAAAAGGAGTATATATTTCCTGAAAGAGATCTGGGCCATAGGAGAGCCATCAAGCTTGCAAGACAATTTTAAGGCAGACAGCACAACACTGATAACATTTTTTAGACAAAGCTAAAGGGGCAATCTCTTCAAAAAACACACTTTTTTTTTTTTTTTTTCTTTAAAGGGTTTCTTGCTGTTGTCACAGTAACAAGATCAGTTGGAAAACATTTTTCTTCATGCCCTCGGGCTGTTTGCCGGCCCTCGGCTGCCGCTTTCCGTGCGGCTGACTAGCAAAGCCGCCTCGGCAGCCTGGCGGGAAAGCAGGGCAGCTCGAGCACCTGGAGCAGCTGCTTGGATCCTGCCCTGTTTTTCATAGCCCTGAGATAGGGCTCGTCTAATGGCATCAGGGAAACGGAAAGCTCTTTTTCTACCCCTTAGCTTTCGCCCCTTGCAATGCAATATGTACAGTTGGTGGAGGGACCTCTGGGATCACAACATGGCACGGGATTTAAAAGGTCTGGAGGAAAAATAAACGTTTGCACCTGAAGGCAAAACCAGTAATTGTCTTCTAGAAGTTTTCAGCGGCTTAGGGAAAAGGCATCCCCTATTTAGCGCCGTATCGAACGGAGAAGCAGAGCTGGAAAAAGCTCTTGTTTGCAGACGTTAGAGCTCCTATGCACAAAGCCCGGCCCATTCCCATGCCTGCTGCTCTGAAAGGTAATTCCAATTTTCCGCCAGGTCCTATTACAAAGAAAGCCCCAAATATTTTAAGGCCTCCCTTCCTCCGTTCGCACTGTCACTCCTGGCTGGGGATGCTAAGAAGCTCCTTTCAACGTGCAGTGTCCCTCAAGGTGTTTTTTGGAAAGGGTGGAGAAAACACTCGCATTGCTCCTGAGGCAGGAGGGGAAGACAGGGGCAGAAACCGCCCCCCAAAGCAGCAAAGTCAGCTGCACCTTGTGCTGCAGGTAGCAAAGAAATAAGAAGGGGAAGGACAGGAGGCTCTGCCTCAGAGGGACAGTGGTGCAGCCAGGGCTACCAGCCCCGCTCCAGAGCTGGCCACCAGTCACGGAGTCCCCAGGAGCAAGTCAGACCAAGGCAGGAGCCAGCGCCAGAGCGAGGGAAGGGACAGCACGGGGCTGCTGCGGCCGATATGCTCGGCTGGGCTGTCCTTTTGCCAAGATTGCCACCTTGTGTCTTTGCAGGCACTCAGCTGTCTGCTGTCTTTGCGGTGGAGCCCGCAGGCTCCTTCGGGAGCTTTATTATGCACAACGGGCGGCAATAAGGACCCCTGACAGGTACAGGTGGCTTCTGTGTGTCCTACTCCGTGTGCTACCTTGTGGAGTTGGACGGTAATGCTGCCTTCTGCTTTTTTTTAATCTCAATTTGTGACTCCTCTACCATGAAGAGCCTCTTAAGCCTGCCACAGTTACATTGACTATACCCTTCAAGGCCAGTAAATCACAGACTCAAGTCATGTCAAATTTTGTGAAATGGAACTAAATTGCAGGTGTTCTCTAAGGCAAAAAGTGGCAGAACTGAGAAAGAGAGACTATAAAGGCAGAAACCCCAGAGGAGCCTTCCCACGGTACAGGGGAACAAGGCCCGCCAAAAATCTGTGAGTTGAAGAAAAGCCTGATAAAAGTGAAGCCAAGGGGCCCCTTGCACCACACCAAACTGGGTCTCCATGGCCATTTTCATGGCCTAGTGGCAAAGGCGAAATGCTCCAAGTTGCCCTCTTGGGCCTGCCCGGATGCCGAGGGCTGTGAGGACCCACACCCCGACCCCGCTCCTGGCTCCAGCAGCGCTGACTCGGTGGCACTCGGTCCGTGGCGCACAGGCTGCCTTACCCGGCGCTTTGGGCAGAGCTGAGTCCAGGCAGGAGCCCATCGAGGCACGCGGAGCCCGCGGCAGCCTCGCGCAGCCGCAGCACCCAGGCCGCCCCGCGCTCCCCAGCTCGGGACGGCACCAATGCCGGGCGCAGAGCTGCTCGCTCCAAGGGGTCCCTGCGGACAGACCAGCCAGAGAAGCACCAGCACGGGAGGGGGTCACCGACCGAACCCCCTTAGCTTCACTCAAAGGGCTGGCTACCACAGCAGCGATTGAGGAAGCTGAGGACAGACAGATACAGCACCAAGAAACACTCCCTGACCCCAAACCCGCGCATCACGTTCCTCCAGTGCCTTGTCTGTTCCTTGTTTGTTTGTTTGTTTTGCGGCAGAGTTAAAATTTCATGATAGCTGAATTAATGTGGAGACGTGCCAGAACCGGGGACAGACGGCAGCACGCGGGCGCGCGGGAGCGGGGAGGGCGCGCGGAGACGCTGCGCGTCCCGCTCTGCACCCGCGGCAGGGCGCGCAGCCTGCTCTCCCAGCGGCACGGCGCCCCGGCCAGCCCCGACGCTCGCGTCCTGTCTGTCCCCAAGAGATGCACGGCGGGCCCAGCGCACCCTGCTTTTCTTAAAAGCTTGTCCCATGGGATAAAGCGAGGAGGCAGCAGTGTCTTTGCTTCCCAAGGTGACCCCACACGCAAACCACCCGGTAACATCTCGTCTCTTCAGGTGGAGCAGCACTACAACGGAAGCCAGGAAGATGCAACCCTCAAAAAAAAGGGAATTACGACCAGCCAAAACAGAAAGACGGGGGAAAATGCAGAACATCTGGGGTCAGCTCTTTGGCCGATCAAACCCGACGTGCGCTGCACCCAGCTCAGAGCCAGGGTACCCTCACCCCTCTCTGAATCTGAAATGCCAACGTACACGGGAGCTAATCAGCGGTGTGAGAGACAGAGCAGCTTGCACCCGCCACGCCACGTGCTGCACAATTAGAAGGCTTCGCATTCAGGCACAGAAAGAAAAGTCAGGGGACTTCAGCTGTGAAACATCCATTATTCAGAAGTGCATCCATTATTCAAAGTTTTCCTTAAAATCTTACTGTCAGCTTGAAAGGAAAAAGAAAATGAGTTTTCTAAGCTGTGCTCAGTTGATATTCCACTCCAATTTTTGCTGATTGTAAGTATTAAAACTCCAGACACCTTGAATTGCTGAGGAAATCTTTCACAGCTCCCCGGCAAGGCAGCACCAGGGACGGGCACAGTTCCCCCCATCCCTTCACCCTGCTCCTTCCCTGGTCTCCTTGCTCGCTCCATGCCAGGGTGACCACTGCTGCTCAGGGGAAGGCAATAGCAAGAGGAGCAGATACCTCTGCAACTCTTTGCTATCCACAAACATGATTCAAGGCTAATAAATGGAGTCTAGCCCAACCTACCATAGTACCTGAGGTCTGTGGTATTGGTATGAGGTGTTCAGATTAGGCTGCAGAGCAAATTCATAAGCTCCCCTGAACTATTTCCCTGTAAAAACACCTCCAGATCCCGGCCTATCCTTCAACTTGCCCCCAAGGGAGGCTTAAAGATAGAGACACCCCCAACTTCTTAGCAGCATTTTTCACTTTATTACCTGTGCTCTCAAAGAATTCCTGGCCAGGAAGCCACACCTAGAACCTCACATGGCAAACAGCTCACCAGGTAACTTCTTCCCATAGCCCAAGGGGCAGGAGAAGACCCACATCACAGCTATTGCTCTGGTGGAACCACAATAGGCCTGAGTGCATCCCTCCAGTGGGGCAGTCCCAGCCCCAAGCACTGCCAGAGGAATGTGCAGAGCATTAGCAGAGGGTTTGGGACTAGATCACTAGAGCAAGGCCGGGCTGGAGATCATCATTGCCAACCCTCCACCCCAGTCTAGCTAAGGGTCCCCAGCTGGGCTTAATGGGCACCTGGCCCATAGCAGGGAGGTGGGGTCCCCAAGTGAGTCTGCTTAGGGATGTTAAGGCTATAAATGCCTTCAGTGACCTTAAAAAAAAAAAAAAAAAAAAAAAGTAGAGAGTGGGAGTGTAGAGAAGTAAGGAGCAAGGTGTCTCTACTTGCCTAGTTTTACGTTTACCAAAGGAAGAAGGAGCTGAACGGGGACCTGTATGTGAAATATGTGCACTAGACTAAGGAGCAGTAGCAAGACTAAAGGCTATTTGCTCTCTTTTGTAGCTTCTTGTGAGTGAAAAGCCAAAATCCTTGAAAAGCTTTGGTGACTTTGAAGAGCTAGATTGTAAACTACCAACCTCCCTTAAAGCTCTTCTACTTGAGTAAAAGAAGATTAAGGGAAGCTATAGCAGATGTAACTAAATGACCAGCCCAGACTTTGGTGAAGGAAGATATCTTTAGTACTTCTTGTAGTACAAGAGGTGCTAAGTAACATACTACAGAGACCTAAAATCAAGTTTGCTTGGATTTTCTGTATATAGAGTGCCCAGGAATTTGTGGCGTTCCCTCTAGTGTAACCTGAAGAAGCTGGTAACTAACAGCTGCCTACAGCATGAGTATGGTTCGCAGCTCATTTGAACAAAGTCTTCACTGCAATGGTCCGTTTTCTGCTGTTACCAGTAAAGTATGCTCAAAAATAACAGTGTTTGGTATGCCAGGAAGGACTTGCAGGGCTTGAGGACAGCGTTCTCCACCCAGAAGCTAAGGCAGAAGCTTTTGGGTAGAAGCTGCTCTTCAGTGCGTAGCAGCAGGGCTGGCAGCAAAGGAGCATCGTGGTAACATCGTGGGAAGACACGGGAGCGCTCTCTCTTCTTGCTGCTCAATGACAACTGAGGACAGCGCAATGACAAGAGCCTTTACCCTTCCACCCATGCCCGATTTGGTTGCTTTTCTCTCAGGCCACTTAGGGCATTTTTGTCTGTTCTTTCCTGGTCTCCTAGAACAGCTCCCCCAAACAGCAATCGGCAGGGCCCCAACTAGGCTCAATTGCTTGTTGACTACATTAAAAGAAGCTGGAATTGTTTTTTATTCTGCTCCTGTGAGCCATAACTAGGGCCAGCACAAGATATTAGGCTTCTTATTGTTAATAAGAGAAAAGCAGTCCATATATTCCCACTGACAAAGCCAGAAAAGCTGCAAGAAGTCAGCCTATGTCTGATGAGCTATGAGAGAGATACGAGATGTGCCTTTGGTCACCAAGAAGTGTTGTTGGGTGAGATTTTGAGAGCAGTGCAAGTTTATTATTGAGATGCAGGACAGCCTGGTCAAAATTATTGATCTTGCAGCTATAGCTATAGGGACGATGGGGGTGAGCTGGACGCTGAGGGATCCTCAGGGTTGCCGTGCTGTGTGTGTGTGTGGTCGTGTGAGCGATCCCGGTCAGTGCCGCCAGGCCCCGAGGCTGCTTGGGCGCACACGGCAAAAGCAAAGGGTCCACTCTGCACCTCGGGGTGCTCTGCACCTCGCTTCCACCCGCCGCGAGGGCCCGCGGCTGCCCAGCTGCGGTTTACTGCATGGAGATGACGACCTTTCCCGTGGACTGGCGCTGGAGCACGTGGTTAAAGGCCTCATTTACCTGCAGACACAAAGCCCCAGGTGAGCGACGGTGGGAAACTGCCTTGGCGGGGAAGGAAAGGGCAGAAGGAGGATGGGTGGGAGAGCTCAGTTTTGTAGAGACTCCCGCTGCTTGCTATGTTATCCAGCAAAAAATAAAACAAATTAAAAAGAAAACTTAAAATACATTCAGGCTCTTAGTCTTGTGTGGATTTACAATAGTCTATAATACAATTTGTTTGGCCTAAATGAATAGCCAGGAGTTTACATACGAGTCTGGGTTTTCCGGTGACAGGATTGAAATAGTTCAGGACTGGAAAAAATCCTGCATATTTGACTGCCTTATGTCGCTGAATTTGCTGCACGTTACATCAATATTTCTGATAATTTGAGCTGTTATTTAAGAATTAAAATACCATCAAATCAGGAAAAATGTGTTCTGAACACCTTCAGAGCCTCTGAGAAAAATGCAAGTAAAGACATATCAAAATCAACTAAACTCACTTCTAAAATATTACATCAGCACTCATATGTCAAGAAACACAGCCAGAACAGAGCAGTGCTGGTTGCTCTTCAGATGCTTGCATAGCGGGTTTGTTTTTTATGGAGTTCCTTTTTGTGGGTAAAATTCTGTGTGAAGTTAGCCCATGCCACAGAAAACTCCGGAGCCCTAGTTCTCTAGGAAACAAAAAATATTAAAATCAAGAAATCCCATTTTCTTTACCCTTTTTAGTCTTTCTTTGGGTTTGAGCTAGGGAGTCATTAACTCCTATTTTGGTACAGCACAGCCAGAATTGCAATGTGCAATTAAAGGTAAATGTGTAACTAAAGGTAAAGTCATGTGAAAAATGCATACTCTATATGAGAGTATACCAGAGTATTTACAAAGAATTTTACCCACAAAAAGGAACTCCATAAAAATAATCCTGAGAAACCAGCTCCACACAGATCATGCAAGCGTTCAAGCTATGCCAGCATGAGAAGAGCGACCAGCGCTGCTCTGCTCTGGCTGTGTTCCTTGGCAGGAGTGGGATATGAGTTGACCACACACACCCATGTCTCTGGCTCCTTAACCCGTAAGATCAAGCTCTGAAGAGCACTGCAGACTTGCAACCGATCCAAGACCCTCTTCATTCCAAGGGCCTCCACTGTGCCCCATGAGGACACGCTGCTGTGAGCATCACCAGCACCTACCTCTTCCAGCTTGAAGACTGCTCCGATGTGAGGATGGATCTTTCCCTCCTGGCAATACCGAAGAGCCGAAGACATAGTGGAGGAGAAAACAGGAAAATTCTCCTCCTGGTACCGAGTCCAATACACTCCCATGGCAGACACGTTCTTCAGAAGCAGCAAGTTAGCAGGAATTGAGGGAATTTTTCCTCCAGCAAAACCCATCACCACAATCCTGCCCTCCCAAGCCAGACTGCAAGAAACAGAGAAAGAAACCAGCTTTACTGGAGGTCTCCTCAGATCCTCACCTCAAGGCAGTACTTGCATGATGGAGAGCTGCTGAGGCTGAGCATTCTCCCAGGCTCAAATGAATTAGTGCCCAGAGAAGCTCTGCTTTGGACAGCTGTACTTCAGTATCAGTCTTCAGAGAACCCAATTAAACCCTAACAATGCACACAAAGCCAAGGCCCTGTCCCATCCACACCTTCTCAGTGTTCCCAAGTTCTGCCTGAGAGCTGATGAGGTACACAGGGTCTCCAAAGAGGTAGGTAGCCCAGGGGACACCATGCTTGACATCTACATGATCAAAAATATGACCTTCACACATGCCAACAGCATCACCTGGGCTCATGTGACTTTGTCCTACGTTACAGCAAGGCGCAGGACTCTTATTTGAGCACACCTTTGCAGGGCTGCCTTGAAGATGTCCCCGCCAACAGCCTCAACGGCCACATTGGCCCCTCTGCCATCCGTGAGCCTCTTCACTTCATCCCTCAGGCTGCTCCGGCTGTAGTTCACGCTGTGGCTTGCGCCTCTCTGCAGAGCCAGCTCGCATTTGGCATCGCTTCCAGCTGCTGCTATCACCTGCAACCGTGGAAAAGCACAATAACCAGCCAAAAGCAGCTCCGCTCAAAGAAGGGCGGACTGTTTCAGGTGCCCTGTTGTGATCTGCAGGACTTAGAAGCTTCAGCACTTCCATTACTTGTCTCAGAAAAGGCTCCACAAGCCCACTGCAGTCTGGAAATGAGACACAAAAGCCATTTCTCCTGTTTCCGCTGTCCAGAAGCAGCAGCCCCCCTGCACGGCAGCAGCAGTCCGACAGCTGTGCCGCCCAGGCCGTACCCCAGGGAGGGAGGAGGAAAGCTCTCTGCCGTTCCAAGCGCAGGGAGAGCTGCAGCCCGGTGCTCACACGGGAGTCTCGCAGGCACCCTGGGTGCTGCGGGAGATGTGGCGGGCAGCATAGTGACACATGGCACAGACCAAGACAAGGTGTCCCGGACTAACTTCCAAACCACTTAGGATTCATAGAATCATAGAACCCTTAAGGTTGGAAGGGACCTGTAGAGACCATCCAGTCCAACCTCCCTGCACACGCAGGGTCACCCAGGGCACAGGGCACAGGGCTGCATCCAAGCGGGTTTGGGAGATCTCCAGAGAAGAAGACTCCACAGCCTCTCTTGGCAGCCTGTTCCAGGGCTCGGGCACCCTCACATTCATTGCAAGCTGCGCTGGAGTTACCTCAGCACAGGTGTTTCTGGGATTTTGCTTAGCATCCTGGTGTGCTGCTTTGTACAGATGTACAGCTGTATCCTTAAGTCTTACCTTTAACTAAACAATCTCTGAAATCGAATTCCCTCTCTTTGTTCAAAGGTGGAATTTGGAGCTAGAGTGCCAGCTCTTCTTCAGAAATGCTGGGGTTTTGTTTTGTTTCGTTTTGTTGATTTCTAGCTGTGCATCTAAAGAACTAAGTTAAGATTTTCACAAGTGCCTGAATGCCTTTGGAGCCTGAGGCCACAGACTTCTGCTGAAAACTAGGACTGCGTGTATCTAAAGCCCTTTGGAAAATGATGACCACGGGTGAAATACTGAGTACACTGCTCAATGGGAGCTGGTGGAAGATGGGGGGAGAAAGGAGGGACATTGCAAATGGCAGAGGAAAGCCAGTTTAATTAATAACTGGTGCCTCTGGTGCCTCTGACACAGCAAGAACTTGGTTCCAATGCTCTGCTCTGCCACTAAGTCACGGAGACACGGGGCCTGCTCTGAGCCCACAGGGCCGTGGCAGTGGGCGAGGAAGGAGAGGGCAGGAGCACGGGTTTGCCCAAAGCGGCTCTCCCTGCTGCCAGCCGCCCGCAGCTCTGTGTCCCCAGAGGAGGGAGGGCCCTGAAGCAGGGGGCATGTGACATGGTAGCGAAGGACAGAGCATTTGTAAGAAAGGAGAATACCTTTGCCTTGAAAATATTGACAGCCAGATCAATAACTGCAAGTCCTGTAGCCCCAGCTCCTGCCGTCACCAGAACCGTTTCCCTGAGGGAGAGAGGAGAAAGTGTCAGTGGTGCAAGAGAAAAGCACATCATTGACTTTGAACGGGGCAACACCACGTTTTCGATGCCACGAGCATTCCCTCCGCCAGCAGGGATGTGCTGGGATGTACCGCAGCGCTCGGAGGGCTTTGCCCTCTCGCCCAAACCAGCCTCTTCAGACGGGCTCTTCCTGCCTGAGCGCTAAGCTTCGACATCGCAAAGCGAAATGATCTGAGAGCAACCTCCGCATCTGCTGAATGGCTTTACCAGCAGAAGCACATTCACTGCAGACCATAAAGAAAATGTTAGTCCTGCACCGCTCAGGCTGTGGTTGCCTCTGCTCTTGGACAGGGAGGAGGGCTGCATGAACTGAGATGTAGCAGTGGTTTTTGCACGCTGTGGATTTCTGTACAGCTGTCAGGAAGTTGCTTCATCTCTATGGCTTTCTTGAGTGACTCTTCCCTATTTCAGAGAAGCAGAGAAAGCAACATTTCAGCTGACAAGGGCTACAGAAAAAAAACAAGTGAGTTGTTAAAAAAATCCCACACTACAGCTCGCTAGCCAAGGTCCAGCAGGTCCTCCAAGGTCCAGCGCTGCTTCTCCACAACAGAGAGCTGCCATCTTCATGTCCATCACTAGAGAGTGCCTGGCATGCAGTGACGGGGACAGCAAGCCCATGTGGAGTGAAGCAGCTACGCAGCCTGGGCAGCCTGCTTGCCGAGGAAGCAACATCCACAGGGATCAGCTTCATCCCTCCACACTGCGTCTGCCACTTACCCCGGCTGCACGCACGCCCGGTGTTGGAGGACCAGCGTGGCTGTGCCGTAGGTGACAGGCAGCACCGCGGCGTCCTCGCTGGACACCCCTTCAGGGACCTGCCACAGCATCTGCACAGAGACACGTGCTGCTCAGCAGGCCACGAGGGGACCCGAGCCCGTCGCGAGGCCTCCCCGTGCACTCAGGATGGGAAAAAGGTCGTTCCCTACGGGTTCTTTATCGGCCTCTTTTACAGCTTCTTTTTATTACTAGAAACACTCTGCCCACAGGACCAAGGAAAGGGAGATCCAAAGTAATCCAAAAGGGGCACAAAGCAGCAGTTGCGATGCACCCCATGCTCTGAACAGAGAGAGAAGCTTTCTTGCAGTATGGGCAAACTCTCACACCATATTCCTCACCTTCTGGTCAACGACACACTCCTCTGCCATCGCGGTAGTGCCAGGCACACCAACAACTCGGCATCCCTGCCAGAAAACATTGTGGATGGGTGTCAGGAGACAAGTTATGCAGTCTGGCTGCTGTCTCACAACTAAGCATTTGATTCTCTTGCTTTTTCAGGCAGAACTGTGGACAGCTCAAGCTGTGGCAGATGACACCCATTTATCGTCGCATTTACTGCACTTATTTCCCCCCTCTTTTTTGAGCCGGCGCCATAGGCAGTGCCTTCTCCCTCCCCGGCAAAGCTCAGCACTTCTCCCTTGCTTTCCCACCAGATGCAAGGGATTAGAGGGGACCTTCCCCCACAAGGACCAATGAAGGCGCTGAGGCCATTCCCCAGCTCTGGCGTTCCTGTGATTTCCCTACCTCCCTCACGGTGCTCACGTTCTCTCCTGTCTCCAGGACCGTCCCTGAAAACTCCATTCCTGAGGGGCGACAAGGACACACATTCACTAGGGCCGATGATCCCCCCACCTTCCTAGGGCCGATGATGTCCCCACCTCCCGCTGCTTCCAGCGGCCTCCCCTGCGGATGGGCTCTGGAAAATGGTCCCATCCACGCAGCCCCTGCTTTGGGAGAGACTGTGCAGCAACGGGCACTTCCCTAAGGCTCAGTCCTGGCCTGCAGAGCGAGCAGCTCCCACCATCAGTGATAGCCTCGATGGACTAAGAGACAAGGGAGACACTCAGTATTTGTGGGTGCCAAGCGCCCATGGCTGCTGCGCCGGGTGCTGGGGATGCCTTCGGCAGCAAAGCACCGGGTGGGCAGAAGGTGGCAGCAACAGCTCGAGAGTCACCAACCGAGGATTTCTTTTCATTGCAAATACCCATAAACTTCAAGGAAAAAGAGATGTTTCCAGGCTATGGCACTTCAGAAGCATGCGGAGAGGCAAAAGGCGGCTCCCCGCGCGGCGCGGGTCGAAGGAGATGAGGTGGCCTGCAGGCTTTGGTGTGAGGACCACGCACCCTTGCCTGCGTGTAGGACAGCTTCCAAAGTGGGGGATTTATTGGCACATGCTGCTCTTCTCCGGGGCTGCCGATGGGCTCTTAACACAACCGGGATTTATTGCAGTAGTCAGTCTGTCCCTCCACACCTCCCGCACAAATCAGCCACCTCCTACTCACCAGGAGTGAACGGAAGAGCATGTTTTTCCTGATACAAACCCTGGCAGGCCAAAATATCCGCAAAATTTAACCCGCAGTAATGCACACCCACTCGGACCTGCGAGAAGGAGACAAGCATAAATCTTTCCATTCAAGTAACAGCAGAAGTACTTTAAATAGAGACTTACTGCCTAAACGCAGGACACTCAAGTCCCTGGACTAAGCCCCATGCTGTCCCTTTTCAAAAGATCTTGGCACTTTCTAACTTACAGCTCTCAGTGTCCAGGGGGGAAACTAGGGACAGCATCGGTTGTGCTGTGGCTGTGTGGATTCTCCCTCTCCCCAGTGAGGGATGATGGAAAACAAACAACCCTCATCAAAGACCATGGAAAACAAATAACCTTCATCCAAGACCAGCTCTCGTGCAGGGATAGTTTTTTCTTCACCTCATTTTGGGCTTTGTTTGGGCTTGATTCGCTCTTTCAAAGAGCACTGATGACAACGAGAAGCTTCTGTGTATCTCATCTCCTTGGTGTGGGGATGCAGGTACAGGAGACCCTGTGGATTTTAGGCGGGTGATCCCTCTCCTAGAGACGAGCAGAGCTGCCGGGCTCCGCTCCTCCAAGGACGCCCCAAACAGGGGTCTGGAACCTGCCAGCCCCATGGCACGGCGGCATCGCACGGGCCGGGGGGTGACGTGTAGAGCAGGATGAGGTGTGAACGGGACGTAGCCCTGCACGGAGCTTTGACCTTCCTCCTGCGTGCCCTGCCCTCCGTGTGCAAGGGAAGCCCGTGTGTCCCTGCGGCCCTCCCGCTGCGGCAGTGCACGCGGGGCGCACGCAGTGCAGGGTGAACGCTGCACACGCTGCGGGGATGGCGGGTTGGTGCCGCGCGGGCACCGGGCACCGCGGCCGCCCTACCTGGTGGGGCTGCAGGGCCCGTGGGGGCAGCTCCCGCAGCTGCAGCGGCCCGGCCAGCTGGGTGCAGAGCGCGGCGCGGTAGCCCCGCGCGCCCGCGCGCCCCGCGGCGCCCGCCCTGCAACACAGGCCCGCGCGGCCGCCTCAGGCGCCCGCCCCAAACGCCGCTCTGCTCCGGGGCGCTGCTCTGAGCACCCCCTTGCGCAGGCGGGAGCGGGAGGGAAGGGGAAAATGAAGGGGAAAAGGAGGTGGGGGAGGGGAGGAGGAGTGGAGGGAAGGAAAAGGGAGGGCAAGCAGCTGGAGCCAGGGAAGCAGCAAGGGAGAGGGAAGGGGAAAGAGAGGGAAAAGGGAGTGAGAAAGGGAGCGGGGAGAGGAAAGGCCCGCGACAGGGTAAGGGAGAGGCCGAGGGGCGGCTCGGGAGGGGACAGGGCAGAGCGGGGAGCTGCCCTCCCGCCCCACCGCCGCAATGCCGCCGCCGCCATGATCCGCTCGGCTCCGCCAGGCCCGGCCGCGGCCACCACGGGGCTTCCGGGCCGCTTCCCGCCCCGCTTCCCGCCCTGTCCCGCCCCGAGCGAACGGCCACCCCACCGTGCGCCCTCGCCACGGTCTGCCGGGCAGGAAATGGAGCGGGAAGGGGCGAGCGCAGAGCGCCAGGGCACGGGGCGCCCCAGCTGCTGGCTCCCCACCCCGTGCTCCAGCTGCAAGCGTGTCCTTCCCCCAGGGGACCCCCGTGCCAAAGCCCCCTCCCCTTTGCTTATAATTTCCCGAAACGACTCTTTTCTGAAGCTGGAACACCCCATGGCAACTCCAGGGGCAACACGTGTGTGGGTCAGGAGCAAACCAGCGGCTCCCGCTCTGGCGATGGCGGCACCTGCGTGTCCCTGTGCGCGCGGGAAGGGGACGCGGCGGGTGCTGCCGTGGCCTCTGCTCGGCGTGGGGACGCGGAGAGCGCTGCTGCCTTCCAATGAAACCCTGCAGAGCATGGCTAGAGCGGGCCGCACTCCGGCCGCCCTCGAGGGCTGCGGGGCAGCGCGATCACAGCACCTGAGCGGCCGGGACGTCCTCCCCACTATCCTCTCTGTCCTCCTGGTGTGAGCTCCGGTGAACGGCGTGGAGTCAGGACCGCCTGGAGGCCCAGAGCCTCTCCCAGGGCTGGGGCGCGTCGCAGCTGCGTGGAGAGGGAGGAGGGCACGTGTGCTGCTCGTTAGCCACGCTGGGACGTGGGTCGGGGCTCAGACCTGCTTGGGACCGCGCACTGGCTCCTCTCTGAGGCAAGTGTGTTTTTAAATACCAGCTGTGGCCACAGAAGATGTGGTGCTCCTTGAGGCTCCATGGGTTAGACCACACTCTTCCCTGGAAAATCCAGTGGAGACGGGAGAAAGAGCCTCCAATTTCCCACAGAGGGGGTATTTCTCAGGCAAAAATTCACACTTGTGCACAGTGCGTGGCGAATGTTGGCCTCGTACCTGCACAGGCGGCTGCAGAGCGTGAGGGTGGTTCAGAGATCTGGGCTCCTGAAATCACAGCTGTGGGTCCGCGGCAGAGTCACAGCGTGGGCTCTCTCCGCATAGGCATCCTTCACATTACCCCTGCTTGTGAAACAGAACGGATGCCTTCAAAACCCTTTGGCTGTAATTTGCCGAAGGGTGTTGTCAGCTCCTTCCACCTACCAAATAAACCTACATCCAGGAGAAACAGCTCCTTGTCTCTGCAGAATGGGATGGACTAGAAAGCAGCAGCAGGACTGTGAAGTGCTTTGCGATATTTTGTATTATTACCTGGTGAAGAACAATCTCCACCTCCTGACAGCTTAAAGCTTCCCTCCCGTGAGCCCGGGGCAGTCCCACATTCAAGTGCTCGCTGCAGGGGCAGGGGCAGTCGCGTGAGAGGCGTGTGAGTGACTGCAGCTGCCCGGCACAACTGTCTGAGCAACGGGCCAGCGCTTCTTGGCTGGCACAGCAGGGAACACGATGGCCAGGGCTGCGTTTTCCTGCTTCAAGCAACTCGCATTCGATTCAAATCCATCTCCGGTGGAGCCCCACCGGCTCCTGCCGAACCCCGACGCAGCCGGGTCTGGCTCATTGCATGCAGCAAAAGCTACTTAATTAGAGCAGCAGCTCAATTTATTTGTTTTGTATCATCTTGATTAGCCATCACTTAAACTCGTAATTAAGGGCAGAATAGGGACTGCGAAAACGGCAGCTGGGCTGGGCTGAGCTGCCCAGAAGCGTCTGGACGAGTGTGTCTGTCGCCTGGAGCTAGAGGTGCCCCTGCCTTCCTGGAGGCCGCCTCTTCCCAGGAAACCAACACCCGACTACTGGCAACCTTGGGACGAGAGCACCAGCATCCCTGGGGAGAGTCTGGCGGGCAAACCAAAGCAGAGGGACTGGGACCTCACGTGGTCACTGCAAACACCTGGAGCTCCTTGGCAGGAGCGGGTGCTGCTCGGAAATGGGAAGCTGCGTGACTGAGTCAGCAGGGCTGTCCTTAGCGTTCGGTTATGACCTTGAGCACAAGCGAGGAATTTCTGTGCAGGCGTTTCTCCCAAAATGCCTCTTGCAGTCCGCTTCCGTATCACTCCAGGGTCCTCAATCTCCTCCTTGTAACCCAAAATCCGAGTTATCCTCTGTGGGCTGAGGGCTGCCAGGACCGGTTCCACGCTGCCGTTTGAGGCAGCTCTTGCTCTAGGACCTCTTTCCTCCTGTCCCAGCTCTGGGACTCCTGTATTTACGCTGAAATACAGCTTGAGCCAGAACCTCGCTGTGTTTTTAACGGGAATGGAGTGGCTGTATCATACTGCAGGACAGAGCGTCCTAACCGGCCATGCCTGGTGATGGGACGGGAGAGAAGGACGGACGTGCGCCGGCACGTGCAAGATGGTATTAAGCTGCTCTCTTGTGCTCTAAACTGCATTTTCTTTTATTTATTTATACACCTAGGGTTGGAAAAGTGGGTGCAGAGGAGAGATATACACATTTTGCTCCTCTTTTTAAATTTTTTTCCTTTACATATGCCATCACTTCACAGTGTTCTTGATCAGTTCTGCCTTGAGAGATGCTGCTGCTGCAGTCTGCTCCAGAGCTAAGCAATGATGGGCAGAGCTGGGGACCCCAGGGCAGTATTTTTAATGAAGTACGGCTCCAGTCTGCATCAAATGAGCCTATTTGTGTCTTTGTGTACCCTTTGCTTGCAGACAACCATCTCTCTAGGTAACCGCGCAACAGAGCATAACTTGCTATTTATTGGCCTCTGTCTCTGCTCAGAATAGCAAAGGAAGAGCACCCACGTGCTTGGGCAGCACAGAACAAAAATACAGCAGAGAGAAACCGGATAAATTAGTAATATAGGCAGCCTGGGAGAAAAAAAAAAAAAAAAAAAAAAAAAAAAGCCTGTGTTCCTACAACTGTGGATAAATCTAGTGATCATTCGTTTCGCAAAGTTCAAGCCATCTAACTTGGAGTCTAACAGGAAAAATAGGGCTAAATAAATCATTTCTCCCCTGTTGACCTCACTCTCCGTGCCCAAAGAAAGAGGCCTATTTGTGTTTGGCTGAGCACAGGCTGGTCAAGGGTCCCGTGTCGTAGCCAGAACCTCCTCGGCACGAGTGCCCCGTCGTCACAGCATCAGCTCTATCTCCGTAAAGAGCTCAGTCAAAAGACTGCGTTTGGAAATGCCAGTGCCCTGCTCCTCGAAAACGAACCAATATCCAAAGAGAAAACTGCCAGGTTTGTCACCGTCCTGCCTTGGCTTGTCAGAGTCCATCCCAGAGCTGAGCAGATCCCTTCGGAAGGCTGCTGGGGGCTGCTTAGTTTGTGGTAAGGGAAAGGCAGCAGCGTTCCTCCAGACAGGCAGCAGCCATGGAAAAGGGAATAGGAGACAAAATGAAGTGAGTCATTTGGGCTGTAAAGGCAGCTAACTGCTTTGGACAAGGTGTTGTTCCCTGGTTGCTGCTGTTTTTGTTTGGTTTTGCATCTGGATATTCTTGACTTGCAGGGTGCGGGGCTAAGGTGTCCCGCAGAAGGTCCCAGCCCCTCCAGCAGAGAGAGGGGAAGCCTGGTCCTTGCTGACAGGGACCCTGCGGAGATCTCGGGGAGCCCAGGCCTCGGGCACAGGGCAAGGCCACGTCCCGCAGCTCTCGAGCCTATCTCTAAAGCTCTGTGCCTAACACTCAACGCCCAGCGCTGGAAAACAAGGCGCACACAATGAGAACTTCACATCCATGAGGAACTTCACATTCAGATTCTTCAGATTCTCTCCACTTCCCTCCTCCCCAAATACCGCGGGAGAGGGAACAGATCTGTGTTGAGCATGCCTCCAAACTTGTTTTTGGTAAAAGGGGGTGGAATGGGGACAGATTTCACTCTAAGAACATCCTGCTGGCAGCTCCTACACTGACGTAATGTTATCTTAGGATACTCCATTAGTCTCCTTGGGGTAGTTTTGTTCAGGGAGAGAGAACATTTCCCAGCAAGGAAACAGAAATGCAGCCAGCTCAGTAAACTTTTGACACCTCATATAAAGGTACCCAATGTACTGGTTAATTAAATGTACAAAAAAAAAAAGAAAAGAAAAAAGAAAAAATGTCTCCCAAACAACAGAGCCCTGAACCATCCTCATGGGTGCCCCGACACACACAGACCCCAGCACTGCAAGTGGAGAGCTCACAGACTCAGTGTCCACCTCCGCCCCATACAGCGTTCACAGAACCACGAGGGATATATTTGGAGCAAGTTCTCCCAAGCCTGACTCATATTTCCTTCCTTGCAGAAGCCCAAACAGAATTTGACCCCAAAGGGCAGCATTTCAGAAAGGGTGAGATTTGCTGCCCACGTGCCACTGCCAGCCAGGAGGCAGCGGGTCCTTTCCAGTGTGACTGGTACATTGGAACGGGCATTCTGGTGAGTTTTGGTGGATTTTCTAGACAGGTTGCAGAGTTGCACAGAGAGGAACCTCATGAGGTTCAACAAGTACAAGTGCAGGGTCCTGCACCTGGGCAGGAATAACCCCAGGCACCAGGACAGATTAGGGGTCGACCTGCTGGAGAGCAGCTCCACAGAGAGGGACCTGGGAGTCCTGGTTGACACCAAGTTCACCATGAGTGAGCAGTGTGCCCTCGTGGCCAAGAAGGCCAATGGGATCCTGGCTGCATCAGGAGGATGTTGCCAGCAAGGCAGGGAGGAGATCCTGCCCCTCTACTCAGCTCTGGGGAGGCTGCACCTGGAGCATTGGGGGCAGTTCTGGGCTCCCCAGTATAAGAGGGACATCTTGCTTCTAGAGAGGGTCCAGTGGACGGCAACCAAGATGACTGACAGACTGGAGCATCTCTCGTATGAGGAAAGACTAAGTGAGCTGGGACTGTTTAGCCTGGAGAAGAGAAGGTTGAGAGGGGGCCTAATCACCTGTCTAAGCACCGGAAGGGTGAATGTAGGGAGGAGGGGGACAAACTCTCCTCGGTGGTGGCCAGTGCCAGGACAAGGGGCAATGGGGACAAGCTGAACCCCAGGCAGCTCCATCTGCATGTGGGGAAGAACTTGCTTGGTGTGAGGGTGCCCGAGCCCTGGCCCAGGCTGCCCAGGGAGGCTGGGGAGGCTCCTGCTCTGGAGATCTCCCCAACCCGCCTGGATGTGACCGGGTGCCCCCTGCTCTGGGTGTCCCTGCTGCAGCAGGAGGTTGGACTGGATGGTCTCTAGGGTCCCTACCAACCTCAGCTCTTCTGTAATCCTCTTCCTCTGTGATTCCAGGGACTTGGCCGCCTGGCCAGAGCGGTTGCAAGTGCTCCGAATGGGACGTGATGCCTTGCGAGTGTCAGAATGGAGGCAGCCGCCTGAATTCTCAGGCCAGCCTGAGTTCAGGCCAGCCTGAGTTCAGGCCAGCCTGAGGGACGGTTTCTGCAGAGCAAATTGCGGTTATTTTCCCAGGCAGACGCGTTTTCCTGTTTTCTCTCCATCGGTCGGATGGGCAGGACCAGCCCCTCGTGCAGTGTCAGCCGCCCGGCACACAGAGAGCACCAAGTGTTGGCCGAACAAGTCCCCACAAGTCCACATTTCCAGGAGGGGCTCCCGTGCCGCGCACAGCAGCCCGGCCTCGACCCTCCCCAGCCCGTGAGGACTGAAGGGGACGGAGCGGGAGGAACAGCTGAGAGCTACAGTGATCCCAGCGTGGGTATAAATAGACACGGAGCCGTTATCCTGATGAAATGCGACCAGATGTTTCTCCGAAATCCCTCTCCGCTGTTAGTGAAAATTATAGTTTAGTTAAAACCGGGGCTAAGCACGTGGCAAAGTGCTTCGGACCTCCCAGCGCTGGCAGCCGAGGGCCGCCAGGGAGCGGAGGAGGAGGCGGGCCGGGCCGGGACCGCGCCGGAGCCGCCCGGCCGCTCCGGGCACCAGCGGGGCCGGGGCGCCGGACCAGGCCCGCGCCGCCTTTGTTCTATTTTTCTGCTTCCTATCCCGGCATTAATAGCCCGAGTTTAAAGCAGCTTTTGTGAGGCAGAAATTCTGTGTCAGCATATGTATCCTGCAGGCAGTTGGCAGGAGATGAAGGAGGGACGGCAGCAGCAGTTAAAACTGGGCCTTGGTTCTTTAATATTTAACTTTCCCCAGCGCTGGATTTTTTTAATCAGTTGGTGAATTATCTGCCCTCCCAGTTCAAAGAGGGTTTTACCGTGGAGATTTCAGCGCTAATCCCAGGGGCAGCAGAAGCGGGAGACTCTCTCTGAAGGTTTCGGGCTCAACCTGGCCCCGATTACGTCGGTGCAGACGAGCGCAGGGCGGCGGCGCACCGCATGGGGCCCGAGGTGACGAAAGCGCCTTCATGGGGACCCAGGCGTCCAGGCCGCGAGCGGGGCAGGCGGCAGCCCTGCGAGGTGCCCAGCCGATACGGGCACGGGTGCCTGGCTCGGAAGAGCTGCTGGCCCAGGGCAGGAGCGCGCGCCGGGCCGCACCAGCTGCACGCGTCGTGCAGGGGATGTCGGAAGAGGGAGAGGATGAAGCGAGCCTTCCTCCGGCATCCCCCCGGCTTCCGCTAATCAGCAGCAGAGAGATTTCCTGAGCCGGAGGCTGCCTGAATTTGTCTAATCCTTTTTTTGAATTCATTTATACTTTTGGCCTCCGTGACATCCTGTGGCAGCAAGTTCCACAATGTAATTATGTGTTGTGTGAAAAAGTGCTTCCTTCTGTCCGCTTTGGAGCTGGCTGCTGGGAGCTGCCCCCGGTGCTGCTCGGCTCCGTGCGTGCCGCGCCACGACAGCGGGCACGTCCTGCAGGCCCCTCCGGCTCCGCTCGCCCCGTCCCGCTCCCGCAGCCTGCGCGTCCCTTCACTTCCGTGGCAGCAACTCCAGCACTCCCAGTGCCTTCCCAGTGCCCTCCAACGCCTTCACCTCCCTCCTCCGCGCCTTTTCTTGTTTTATCATTGCAAACAGAGAGACAGTGGACAAACTCACTGAGCTGAGACTTGCTCGCCCCTGGAGATGTCAATTCCCTCTCCTGGAAGAAGGTCAAGCCAGCAGCTTTATTTTCTCAAGTCAGACTCCTGTAGTTCCACTTCTTCTGTACCACGGCCGCTCCTTGGGTTAATGGAAACAAATGTGCTCCCACTCCAAACAGTTCAATTTAACTTATGCTAAGGCTGAGTACAACTCCAACCTTAATTTAACCAGTGCCTGTGGATTAACATGATGTCTGTAAGTGTATCAGCTACGGGTGCTGTTTTACACAAAGGGAATTCCATGCATAGGCTTGTAGTACTGTACATTTATAGGGGATCTGCACAAATCCCCTGTGCACTGATGCCAGAGAAGACCTCAAGCCAGAACAGCTGAACTGATGAGCTTAAAACTCGGGTGTCTGATTTCCATGACATCTTTATTTACAAAATATATCTGGTTTTGCTACTGCCATGCCTGCAGCGTCAACCTGCCTACGCTAGTCATCTTTGCCATCGTTACTGTTTACCTTGCACCCATACCCATGGAGAGCGGCTATCCGCTGTTTTCTGCTTTTATCTCTTTCCTGTTTTCATCTGTTTTCTGCTGCAGGGTTAATCCCCGGGACGTCGCTGTCCCGTCGGGCGAGGCCGGAGCTCGCTCTGAGGACAGGTCCACCCGGCACTCCAGTTGCGGAGAGCTGTTCTCAGCTGGTGAGAACCTCTTGCCGGTGCCCTGCAGCCCTCCGCGTCATTCGGGGAGGCTGAAGGAGAGACTCCGTAAAGAGGGAGAACTTGGAGTCCGCTGCGGGGTGGTAAACGACAAGCCCGGAGCACGTGTGTGGCGGGCAGGGCAGAGCACCGCACGGGAAGGCCTGGCGCCCCGCCGCGTTACGGCGCGGTTCGGCCGGTCCGTGCAGGTGTCTCCTCTGGACGGAGCGTCCCCTCGTCCCGAGCTCCCGGTGCTCCGGGAAGCAGGGATGAGCGCGGCCGGGCGGCAGGGAGCGCGCGGGGCTGGGAGCCGCCGGGGCCACCGGGGGGACCGGGGCAGGCCAGAGAGCGGGGAGCCGCTCACGGAGCAGGGCAGGGCGGCGGGAGGCGGTGCCGGTGCCGGTGCCGGGTGCCGGTGCCGGGTGCGGTGCCGGTGCCGGG